>NW_005842021.1:2120473-2138368 GCF_000455745.1 Alligator sinensis | reverse complement strand
CTTTCCTGCCTATGCAGGGGGTCGGACTCGATGATCTACTGAGGTCCCTTCTGACCCTAGCATCTATGAATCTATGAATCTTGCTTGCTATGATAACTTCTGACCATCATTTTAAAGTGTCAGAGGAAGTTTTTGGTCACAGAGCTATTTTCCATCCTTTTTTCCCTTCAAAATTTTTGTATTTTCATTCTTTCTGGTTGCAATCTCATTGAACTGGAATGAGCAGTTATCCAAGGTGGCTATGAGCATGAAGATATTCACTAGTGGGGTGGCTTTCTGAACCTGCCCTAATAAAAGAAGAAGGAAAAAAGAGCCACAATACATGATAAATGTGCAATAATGAGCACAAATGAGGATTACAAATTACTTTTACCTTCCTTGACTAACAAATGGAACAAAACAGCATCAACAGGCTCTGTTGCTCTGTAAGATACTTATCATTACAGATTCCCGTGTTTTTAGTTAGCTGATTATGTAGTAAAAATGTTGTGATTAGCAGCCTCGAGTCACTGTTCCTAGAAAAGTCATTTTTTTGCTATTGCTTTCAGAGGTAGTTTTCCCTTATAAAACTATGATTGTTTATTCTAAATATTAGCACCCACGATTATTATGTTTTACATATTATACATGATACGCAGTCTTTTACTAATGTCACTTATAACAGATGAATGATAAATTGTTGGTCTTTCCCTGCCTTTTACTGCCAGATGAAAATAGAACCAATTTAGTTATGAGGTATGTCAGTGGAGTTAAGGTCGGGATGCTTCAATGTGCGATCACAAGTCATACTAAATTAATTCATGATTAGTATCACTTGGAGGCAAAACTGGTGATCAGGCCACTGCTGCTTCAAACTTTCTCCAGGCTAACTGCCTGATACTGAGTGACCATTGCTTCCTCTGTTGCCACACAATAGTATATGAAGTCAAGGGGAGTACTGAGGTAAGGACAAGGCAAAGAAAGGGAGCCCTGAATTCTAATCTACTCTTTGTATGTGCTAGTGTCAGCTCTTTGGTCTTAGTCAAGTTTCACAATCTCTTTTCGTTTCCCCATCTGTAACACAGGGATGCTTGTGTCCTTTCCAACAGACTTTTTAATGGTTGATTAGTTAATATGTACCATGTGCTAAAAGTCACCAAACCCTTTGACTTGGCAGCCCCTGGATACACAGTTTATTTTGAAACTGTCTCTTGAAATAGGCAGACAAGGTTCTTTGGGTAAATGTGATCCCATAATTAGCAGGCCCCCAATTCAGTCTGTGGTTTGTTTTGGATTTTTTTGTTGTTTCTTTTTTTTTCTAAATATATTTGGTCAAACTTAATCTCCGTCATTTTCATGCATACTTTAAGTACCACCCATGTAGTATCATGCTTAGATTAACAACAAAACCCCTTTCTAGTTGCTTTCCTGTCACAAAGAACACATTCTTTTTGGGGGTGCTTCTATCTGTATAGACAAAAAAGGACATTTAAAGGATAATTCCTATATCTAGCAGCTAAGTTAAAGTTCCCATATTCTGCTTTAATGTGGAGAATGTCTAGAGAGACTCAGAGGGATCTCTAGTGACTTTTTAAAATATCTCATTTACATATTATGGTAAAGCAAAGCATGTTATGGGTTAAACTGATATTATTTCTATAGCAGAGATAGGAGCAGACTGTTTAATGGTTCCTGTTTAATGCTAGGCCACACAGACAAATGCTGCTCTGTATTATCTAGAGACCTGTTAGTGAAGGAAAGATATTAATTGGTTTGATGCAAACTGGGAGAGAGATGTGGGAAAAACTGAATGAAAAGGGAGAGCAGAGAACTAGCAATTGCATCTAACTGGCTGATCTGAACATTTGTTTGGGAGCATTAGTAATTGTAGAAGTCTTTTTTGATTGGGTGGAACATGTTTGGGAGTGTTTATTGATTTATAAGGGAAAAAAAGATCATTGGTCTTTTATTATGAAGTCTTGATATATACTGACCCAGGTTCATTGGCTCCTCTGGGAAAATGCTCAATTGATTGGTTGAGCTCCAGGTGTTTGGGGTTGGTTTCCCTCCCCCCACCCCCGCCACAACTCCTTTTCAGTTTCTTTTTGCTTGTGGGTCTGATGTGAGTGAATAAGATCAATGAATAAGCCTTAAGAGCCCCTTGTTCAAAAGTGTCATAGAATTACCTAGTATTTATTGTCATTTGAGAAATTCTTTTATCTGTAGCCAATACTAAGCATTGAGATGTTGAACCTCTGTCCTTAGAGTACAGTCATACTAGGCCAGATTATGATATCCTTTATGCTGGAGTAAATTTAAGTTTACAACTGTGTAACTGTAATCTATTGGGAAAATTCCCATTTACTTTAATATAATCAGGTTTGAACACAGCATCAGCTGGAGGATTATAGATATTTAAGACTAAAAAAGACCTATGAGGTCATGAAACTAATACGATTCTTCCTTTACACTGATATTTCTCATGTTATTTCCAGTCTAATTTTAAATGACTTGAAGTGCCATTTCCCTTGGGAATTGTCTTTGTTGTTAGGTAGTTGTTAACATCCAAGGTAATACTTAACTTAAAATTTTCCTTTCTGGTTCTTAACATCTAATCAAGGAGAAAAACCCAATTATAACATGCAACAGAAGTCCATCTTCTATTTACAAAGGCTCACTCCCTTGTATTTCATAAGTCTTTCTGCTGCGACTTAAAAATCAGCTCAGTAAATGAAAATGGACAGGGTTATTATAAAAATGCAAAAAGAACAAAGGTTCTAGCTAACTGTCCAGTAATGTTCTTTCTCATTTCCATATAGAGACTGTAGAAAATGATGATTGCTATTATGCAATAGTGAAAATCTTCATAAAGTTCACCAATTGACCTTGAACAGGAGAAGAGGTGACAGTCCATGTGTTTGTGTAGTTGGCATCAAAATAACCCAAACACATGTCCTCTGTACTCTATGACTCAGGATGTTTATAATTAATGCATCATGTATGGAGTGGAATTTTGCCCTCTTCTTTCGATCTAGAAGATTATCAGAAAAGGAATGCCTCAACTACAATAACATATACAGATCATGCAAAAAAATGATATAGGTCCTATTTGAATGTATTTTCCTTCGTCCTTTTTTGTGGGGAGTTCCATTAGTAATGCTATTATAACTATGTGCTTTATATAGGACTTTTCTGAGTTTTCACTTTACAACAAAGCTTGCTGTGATCATATTCTACGGGATATGGCTGAGCAAATCTGCACAGTGTAACCCTGTGAAATCTGGAGGCAATACTTTGTAACCTGCATATGTTGTTTTTTTATTATAATTTAATTTTCACCTGATGTTTCACCTATTAAAATACGACATTTTAAAAAAGGGAGAATTTGCAGCTGTCTGCTTCTCAAAAAAAGATGAACTGTTTCTGTAATTAATATGGAAGATAACAATTTAAAATAATGAAACGCCCATAATATGCTTGAAGAAAGCAGCTTGTTGCTATAATTAGAACTAGAATCAAATTGTTGATGGCAAACACACCATTTATTGAACTCCATGAATGGAGCAGCTTCAGAAAGCAAATCACGCAAGTGAGAAATTATCAGTAGCAAGTACATGACATGAAAAAAATGGGACCAACAGAAAATTCTAACTTAGAGATCTGAGCGATGGAATTGTAACAAGGAAAATGCTCAAAAAGCCAGAGCAATGTTTTATAGGTTTCAGTGGGTGCGTCTACATGTTCATTAATGTGCTTTTGCTATTGTGCATTACATTTAGTATCCTTGTGGAGGATCTTTTCAGGGTGCACTGTTAATGATTCCCTATTTGCCTTGTCAGGAAATTTGTAAGTACAAAGGTAGAATATAGTTTTGGCCTATGGCCCGAGGAGCTGCATATCATTCTGTGAAACAGCAGAGTACAATTGCACCCATTTTCCCTGGGAGAAATGGAAGGAGAATTGATGTAGTGGCCTGGTGTGGGGCTATGAATCCTGTAAACATAGACCAAAATCAAGTGCATACCCATGAAGGAGAGCAAAACTGGCTGACAAAAGCCAAGGGCTCAGTTCAAGAACTTCCTTTCCTAAGTCTTATACGTACTTCTGGTATTTTAAGATAGGAGTGCCAACATGGATGCAGAAGACCTGAAACACCCATAGATAAAATATACTGCCTGATTCACCACTGGGTTACTCCTGCTTTATAGTCATGTGATTTAAATGAAATAGAGTTACATAAGTGATGTAACCCCTGTGGATATGTATTTATTCGTTTCTTTAATGTGTTCCTTCAAATTTTTAAAATCTAAGTTTTAGCAGCAGGCCCGCTTTGATCTGAAACACTGTAATCATTTGGGAATGTTCAATTCTAATGAGAATTACTTTGATTAATGAGGGGCATATATACACTACCAGAAAATCCTAACTCAAGGAGAAACAGGTTGCACATTGATAGCATATTTTTAAATATGAAATTGCTTGTTTAAGTCTCTATTTAAGTCTCCCAATTAACAATTTGGGATTTGTAATGTTTTTGTGTATATTTGAAACAAAACTTCATACTTCAAAGGAAGTGAAATAAGTTTCCTAGAAATTGTAGAGTTCAACAGTCTCCACATGCATTATTATCTTCTGCAGCTGATGGCCAGTATGATCAAACTTTGTTCACAAAACAGTAGTACCCCAAGAATTGCATCTTGTTGGGAAGACAGCGTTGGGTGATGCTATACAATCTGAAAGACAGAATAATGATGAAAAACTATGAAGTAGAGCAAACTATTTAAACCATAGTGCAGAGTGAAAAATGCTGGAAACCTGATATGCAAACAAGTTAAACAAGTGGAAACTTCTTCTCTAAAATAGCTTCCAGCTTCCTAGTGAGCAGAACAGCTACACTGTAACATTCAAGCATATGATACACTTATTAGACTTCCCCTGTGTTTGTCTTTCTGCAATGAACTATTTTTATTGCTGTAAAATGATATCAGTAATTGAATTTCCTACTATTCCATCTAGATATTTATCCACTAAATGGACCTCATTTGAGCACCTCAGAAACAGTAATGGATTTTATCCTCAGCCATTCCTGTGAGAGTAGGGAAGTGTCAGGCCCATTTTTATGGATGGGGAGCATGGTAGAAGTGATGATCTCTTGACTTTTCTTAGGCTGCACTGCAAAGGAACAAAAGGGACTCTTGTATCAGACTTTACTCCTGGGCAGGTACACACTGGTAAGCCCTATTTGGACTTAAAATAATGAAACAGCTCTTCTTATGCAATGGGTACCAGTGTCTTCCCCCATGCGGTATAAGAAATCTGTGACTATGAAAAAAATTGAATTCACACCTCTTGAGTACCAATCCAGAGATCTATCTGCAAGATTATCCTTCAAGCCCTGACAGCTACTAAATAGTAGTGTGTGAAATGGGCTGTATTCGATTTGGATTCAGATTAGGCCCAAATCAGGGACAGTGATTAGATTAGTTGATTCGGATCATTGTCCCAATTCAATTTGGCCAAATCCAAATCTAAAGATTTGATTCTGATTTGGAGAACCAGTGATTCAGCCATAGACACAGCTTTATATGTGTGCAGGAGGGCCCCCTCCATGTGCTTGGCAGCGAACCTGGAAGTGGGCCAGAAGTACTTCTGGTCCACTTCTGGGTTTGCTGCTGAGCACACAGGGGGCTCCCCCATGCACCCCCAGCTTGGGAATTGGCCATAGGGGGACCCAGACCCAGGAGGCACCAGTCGCTGAGCCAGAGGGGAGGGGGGAGGGGTCCCCCACGCACTCCCTGGCATACCCAGAAGTGGACTGGAAATGGTTCTGGTTCACTTCCAGGTCTGCTGCCGAGCACACTGGGGAGCCCCCCGTGCTCCTGTAGGACGCTCCATGCACCCCAGCATTGCACTTTTCACAAGCCCCTGCTACCTAGAGGTATGTAGAAAAAAACATTTAAAGCTGTGTCTATATCTGAATCATTGAATCTTTCCGAATGTTTCCAAATCGATTTGGAGGGTTCTGAATCTATTCAGAGAGATTATAGGGTCTCCTGATTCAATTCAGATTCGGAGATTCAGTCACCGAATCGGGCCGAATCTCTGCTGAATCGTATCAGTGACCAAAGCTTCGCACAGCCCTAGTAGTTTGCTTATTAAAACAGGATTTTTATTATTGTTGTTTTCATTGTTTTTTATTTGTAAATGTATTCTATGCTCCAAGTTCAGCATAGCTCAAGAAAAATCTAACATATATTTAAAAAGCCAGACAATATATAATGATTCTGGAGACAATATTGTTGTCCATGATATACAAAGCAGAAAAAACAGAGTTTGATTTTCATAAGCTCTAATGACCCTCCTGGGCAGTTGGAAATGTACATTGTTTGAGATAATCAGACAAAGTGATTCCATTATAAAAAGATGTATTGTTTCCATTTTATGTTTTCACAAGCATTTTGTCTAATTATTGCTGACATTTCCAACCATATTGTGAAGATTTTCAGGGGGAAAAAAGGGAGTTTATCTCCATTAAAACTGGGAACCAACTGATGTTAACTGTTTCTATAAACTGAAAACACTAAAATAAAATGAAATGCATTAAAGTAATTAGGAAGAATTATGGCAAAGTCTGTCTCTCCCATATCTTTCAAGTGAAGATCAACCAAAAAAGATTGCAGTTGTACAGTATCATCCTCTTATTAAGAAAACAACACACAGCAAGGCAAATTTTAATGTTAGTTACTTTGTGAAAGAGAGCCTATTTTTTGTTTAACTCTTTCTCCCGTTACCTTATATGTTGTAGCACAAATGGAGAAAAGTAGTGCACTATAAGCTTTCGTTTATTTTTCTTGCTTCTGCTTATTATTGTTTTCCACTTCTTGCTTTAATTTATTGTGCACTGGATCCACAGTTGTTTTGTTCAGCCCCAGCGGTGGGTACTTTTCAGAGCTGTATGACACAATCCTTCTATTGGGGTTCAGAGCTTGATGTCTCACAAATCCTAAGATTGTAGCAAAGGATTAGTGTTTATAAGTCACATTGAAAAGCATTAAAGGAGTGCAAGGCATTATTATTCATTTGTGCAACTTGCAGATTATTTCAAGCTAAACAAATACTGAAACTTTTCTCTAAAATGGCAAGATTAACCTAGACAAAAGTAATGGCAACTGTGTATTGATACCATAGAAGTCAAACATGTGCTATCCTTAAAACTTACTAAACTAGGTTTGATGTCTTAGTGCTATAGTGATTACCCATGAATAATTATCTATGGTAGTTCATGTCTTCCTGCAAAAGCACTTAAGCACGTCCCTTAGATCCAAATGAAGTCATTGGGACTTACTCCCATCCACAGATACTTTTCTGATAGGTAAAGATAAGCACTTGTCTACATGGTTTGTTGAATAGTGTCTTCCCATATTCCAGGTCTGAGGATAGTCACATGTAGAATCATATCCCTAATTCTTTCATATAGAGAGCTTAATTTTCTAGGTAAAAACATCTGCTTCTAGGAAAAATTATATCAAGACACCTATGAACCTAACAGCCCCTTGGAACTAAGGGCCAGGACTTCAACTGATGTAAATTGGTGTAGGTCTGGAGCTTTGTCTGTTTATTCCAGTTGAAGATTTGGCTTCAAGAGCTCATCTCACTGCAACTGACACAGAGCGTACAAATTAAATTCCTCTGTGTTAGAAACTACCAGAGAACCCAAGGGACATTCACCCAACATAAAGGTAAGTGAGCGTTTGTACATGTGCTTTTCCTGCAGCATCTTTGAGGGTGTAGCATCAATAAAAGGCCCTGAGCCAGGCCTAGGGAATATGGTGTTGCCAACTCATAATTTTATCATCAATCCCACAATAGCTGTTTCACTCAAAGCTCTAGCTCCAGGAGTCAAGTGACTACAGAAGACTCTTAGCTTTCATGTAAAATAAAAAGGAAATTTCAAGCCCTCTGGGTGATAGGAGAAAAGCTGGAATATGCGACTTGGGTGCATTGTAAAGGCTAGTAAAATTAATCCTATATTTATCATTTCGCTCTGTAGAAATGGTTACCTTACCACAACGAGACATCAGGAAGCAGTTGGGGGAAGTGGGGGAAACCTGTGTTAGGACAAAATCCTTATCTTTCTTGTATTTATTTTCTGTGAGTACAAACCAGCATGGGCTGATACACTCCTTAAAATAGGACACTATATTTTCTTCTTACTGCAACAAAAGCATATCTTGATTTTGACTTGTACATCAGGAACAAAGAGTAAAGGAGTGATCAAGAGATTTTCCCCTTTCATTTGTTGATTAGTTAGCTCAGACCTGGAATTCTGAATATGCACCATCCAAGCCTTTTACTGCCTCTTCCTGCTCGGTCTGCTTTTTTCTAGCTATTCCCTTCTCCCTCTTTCAGTTCTTTTTGTTGCATTTATGTCCTGCTGGGGGGTAGCCAACAAACATTTTTAGTTAAGAGTAGGAAGAGGCTGACCAGTTAGGACTGACTGGATGTTAAATACAGAAGAAGTATAGAATGGTTTTGGTTTCTCTTCTGTTTGAGAAGTAAACTAAGAGCTAACATTAGTTCCACTCCAGAGTGGTACAAGGCTTTTTGCCACCCTAGACAAATGAAATATAGCAGCACCCTCCTATATAATGCACCTGAGACATGGCAAGGGTGGGCACCAAACAGAGCCTCGGAGTGGCGGCTTGGAAATGCCAGAGTTGCCCTACTCACTTCTGCACATGCCTAGACTCTGGAAGTGGCCCCCAATGAGCACATGCAAAGTATATGCACACCCCTTTGCCGCTGCCTTCAATTTGCCACCATAACTAGCTGCCTGTGGTATCTGGCCGGTTATGCCAGACCTAAATCTACTTGGTGGCTATCAAATGTTCCAAATTTATCCTTGAAAGATGCCAAGCAGTTCTTTAACAGAAATATTTTCAAATACAATTAAAAGACTTGATGAAGGACAGAAAGAGAGAGAAGGAGGGAGAGAGAGAGAGAAACCCATCAGAAATAATTCCTTCTCTTTCCATGCAAAACTACAGCAACACTCCTCCTCATCAAAACATATAACTTGAAAGCTTCATTTTTCTAAAATATTTTTAGTGGTGTTGTCCTTTATATCTTTGAGAACTAAGGACGTAACTCCGGCCTCTTCAGAAATGTTGTTCAAATTAATCTGAATTGAGTAAAGTCAGGACATACAAGATTGGGCCCTAATTAGGGATGGTGAAAATATTTTGTATGAAAAACTAACCAGTCTAGTACAGGGGGGTTGCTAAACTCCAAGCTTTCCATGGCAAATAAACCTGATCTTGGTGGAATTTTCCATCTGAAAAATCCAAACAAAATCCTGAATTTTCAGCTGAGTTGATTACAGTACAGTGCACTGTGGGAAGAGTTTGCATTAACAAAGTAAAAAGCTTAGGTTTGGTGAAATGAAAACATTTCAGTTTGACATTTCCACATCAAAATGTATTTTTCCAAACTTTAGTTCTACAAGGAGCTCAATATATGGGCATTTCCTCTTTATTTGCAATGAAAGCTAATGTCATAATTTCTAAATTTCCTTTAGGATGGGTAAAGTCCATTTTTTGTCATAAGAAGTGTGGAATTCAAAATCCTCTCTAGGAAAAGGAAACCAACTGCTGAGGGTTTTATTAACTGCTTTTGTGTTTCCTTGTTGGGTTATACAAAAAAAAAAAAAGTTAGAGGATAAAGTAGCTGAATATAAAATTACAGAAGTAGAAGGCCAATATTTTGTTCCATGTTTTAACTTTCTGCCTCAGGAAATGTACAGTGTCTGAAGCGTAGCTTAAAAAAAAAAAGATTGCTTCTTTGAAGGCAGCAGACAACACAATTTTAGTAAATATAATATTTATAGGACCCTGCAATTAATTTACAAAAATTTTACATCAAAAATGCATGCTGATGATTTTAGTCTTTAGGGATGACAATTGTCTCCTCAGTCATGTTTTCATACACTAAAGGCAATTATTGTTGCTTCTAGCTGTAATAAAAAAATAACCAAAACAGATAGAAGTGTCTTGGTAGAAATTGAGCTGAAACTCCCACTGTGGAAATAATCAGAAAATTAAAAGCTCTGCAATCTTGCAAATAACATTGCAACTTAATATTATTGGAACATAACATTATTATCTCTTTTTATTGGGAAAACAAACATAAATATGTTTTCGACCAACACTGTGATATTATAGGTTTATTTTATTGGCTGGCAGAAAAGAAAAAAATGGGAAGGAAACAGTAACTTTTCAGAGTTACAGATCAAAATGAACAACTGGGCATTTGTGAATAATGATCTACAGCAACAGGATCTATCTTTCACTTACTGTTGGGTCAGCCTCTTCTCACTGAATGCTGAACTCTGTCTCTATGAGATCTGTCACATGCTCCACCTGGCATCTGATGTGTTCTAAACTAAGTGTTACTCATGTTGAGCTCACTTATTTTCTCCACATCTACTATTTGTTTCATAATATGACCAACATTTGGAAAAAAACCCCCACCCCAAACCAAGAAAGGCATCATATTCTTTTTATATACAGCATTGATTTATTATATTGTCTGAAATTAACTTTCAGGGTTATTCCCTTGCTTCCCTCCTCTTCTCTCTACCATATCATTCAATAGCTGTGTCTCCAACTCACCCTTAAAGGACGAGAAACTTACTCTGTTAAAATGTGTTCATCCTAAGACCTAGTCCACCTGAGTCTATTTTCACTCCCAGAGGGCACATCTACATGTGCAATTAATGCTTTTAATAAATTCCAGTGCAGTTCATTAGCTGGAAGACAATCCCACACTGTAGCACTCTTGTGCCTTAGTCAGCCCTGGTCACTGTCTACACGTGTGTTGTGGTGAAGTAAACTCTGCTGTAGGATAGTACTTGTGTCGGGCAGTACTATCCTATGGCAGAGTTAATCAGTTTATTCCAGCCTAGTAGTTCTGCATGTATAGACACTGATGCTTTACTGTAGAGCTAATTAGGCAACTTCGTAGTAAGTGTCTCATGTAGATGTCCTCACATGCACCAAAATGGCTCCACTGATGCTGTGGGCTAAGTACAGATGTTCAAAAAGCCTGTGGTAGAAGTGCTTTGACTATCACACTTTTCTTAAAGTGCTATAAGTTAGCACACGAGCAAACTGAACAGACATTTTCTGTTCGGTGGGGCAGCTTGGAGCCTGCCTGCCTGCACTGGCCACTGGGAGTGCTCCGCAAGCCTCCCAGGAGGCTGCCAGAGTGAATATTCTCCCCAACCTGCCCCCCCACTGGCTGGTGACTGTCAGCAGTGGCTGGGGGGGAGAGACACTGGACCCCTTTCCCCACAGCCCCACTGGCCAGGCAGCGGTGCACTGCAGAGCTGGGGCAGTGTGGGGAGAGAGACTCCCCTTCCCCCCTGGCCAGGCTGCAGCTCTCACAGCTGGCCAATGGGACTAGTATCAGAGGCTGTCACTGACTTGGATCAGTGACAGCCAAGGAGGTAGGGCCAGCCCCGCACATTGGCAGACCAAACAAACTCTGCACGAGGCTGGAATGCAGCCCTACGCTACACCACCTGGGATGGCGGCGCAATGCGACCTAGTTTGACTTAGCATCTGTGTGGCACAGATGTTTAAAAAAGTGCACTTACAGAAAGTGCTTTAGTTTAGTACCTCATCCACTGAGGGTTAACTTAGAGCACAGTCCACATTTTTTAAGTGCTTTAAGAGCCGTGAATGTCTGTTTAGTTATGACTTTAGAGTGCTTTCTGCGTGCTTAAAGCATGATAGGTGTAACGTCTGTACCTTGTCAAGGTGAATAGAGTTTTGACTTAACCAGTGTGAATAACAGAATAATCGAGCATCTTAATGAATTTTGGAGTCCCTACTCTGAACATTTGTACAAATATACTAAACATTTGTTTTCTGCTTCTGGAAATTTTAACATCACTGTCATGATGCTCCTAATGCCATATCTCACAAATTAAGCTTGTGCTCTAGGCCCAGTATAGAGTTATGAGCTCTCTCAATACCTCTCTTAAAATTGAACATGGTCTGTGCATTACAAGAAGTATTGTCTTAGTTATTAGTGATAAATGACATCAGTTAGTGGGTTTTATTTTAACACAACTTTTCATATCTATACCTAACAGATTTTCAGAAAACTGTAATGATGCTCCTTCTATCAAATCCATGTGGGATTATAAACAAGAACATGTGAGCCAGTTAGGAACAGATTAAAAAACCCTTCATATTCAGCTCATAGCAAATAAAAGCAAAGCCAATTATTTATTTTTTTAATTGTATTATTGTTGGTCAGGAAACATCTTATCATCTGTGAAGAATATTCTTGAGGGTTGATCCCAGGCTGTGAAATAAACTCCCACAGGTACCAAGGATGACCCTAAACCTCACTACCTTAAGTCCATGATTCATTTCTTTGCTCCTTGCCTTCTATAATATAAGGACAAAGCAGAATGTACATATTTTTTTGGAAAAAATCATATTGAAACAAAAGGTTAACTGGACACACATTTTCCATCTCAGGGGGAGTAGGAAAGAAAAAACTGACAATGTATGAAAATGTGTTAGTCATGTTACCTAATGCAATACCATAATAAAGTATATAGATCCTATACTGATGCAAGTGGTATAAGAATCTGAGTAGAATAGAATAGACTTTATTTTCTCTCCATTACCCCCCAGATAAATACCTCCACCTCAGGAGAATGAACCCACATCATACTTATAGGCTCAGCAGTGCTACACTCACTACACTTTCACACTAGCACCTCGACTGAAAGAGACTTGGGGGTCATGATTTACCACAAGATGAACATGAGTCACCAATGCGATGCCGCAGCTGGCAAAGCAAATAAAACTCTGGCTTGCATCTACCAATGCATCTCAAGCAAGACCCAAGAAGTTATCCTTTCACTTTAGTCAACCTTGGTGAGGCCACAGCTGGAGTACTGCATCCAATTCTGGGCTCTGCACTTTAGAAAGGATGTGGAGAAGCTTGAGAGAATCTGGAGGAGAGCCACGTGCATGATTAGAGGTCAAGAGATCAGGCCTTATGAGGAAAGGCTGAGAGGTTTGGGACTTTTCAGCCTGGACAGGTGAAGGCTCATGGGTGATTTGGTGGCAGCCTATATCAGTGTAAGGGATGTGCATCAGGAACTGGGAGAACATCTGTTCACCAGGGCACCCCAAGAGAAGACAAGGTCAAATGATCACAAACTGCTGAAAGACCATTTTAGATTGGACATAAGGAAAAATTTCTTTACCATCCGAGTCTGCAGTCTGGAATAGACTCCCCCCAGAAGTGATGCAAGCACCTACTCTGGATGCCTTTAAGAAACGCTCAGATGCTTACCTTGCAGGGATGATCTGACCCCAGCTGACTTCCTGCACCTTGGGCAGGGGGCTGGACCCAATAATCTCACGAGGTCCCTTCCAAATGCATTTTGATCAAGGAATGCTTTTAAAGGTCTAATAGGAATCCAGAAGAGAGGAAGATATATCTAACTACTTCTTGCCTGATGGAGTATGTTAAAAGCTGGATGTTAGAGAAATATAAGGATGGTGGCAAAGATTGAGTTGGGAGTATTCCTTGCAGAAGAATGCAAGAGGATGCAGAGAGTGAAGGTGAAGTAGTGAGAAGGGTTGGCAAGTGGGGACAACAAACTTCTAATAAGCTTTGCATGTGCCCCAGCATCTTTTAAGTCTCCACACATGAACACAAGCCCTAAGTCAAGTTTTATGTGGGAAGCAATGTATCATATTCCCATCTTGGTTTGGGCAGTAACTGGCAAAGCAGCTAATATCTACAGGCATTTATTGTGTAATATCCACTAGTATCTAGAATCTAACATCATAGAAAACAGTTTGGCAGACAGGCAGGGCACTCCTTCCCTCTGTTTATTCATATGAAATTGGGAGGCGAGAAAAAACCTACACTGGATTCCTGACCCCCTCTCTCAGCTCCACCCCTGTCAAAAGCTGAAACTAATGAGCTGGAAATAGGAGAAGTGCAAAATAACTGACACTTCCCTATCTGAACTGCATTCCTTAAGAGTCATTTTTTTTTTATTACCAGATAAATGCTTTGACATGCTGTATTTATGTGAAGTCTGAATGTGATTTAGATACCAACTACCTGCTGAGCTAGGAATATTTGCTTCTACTTAAATCAATATGTTTATTTAAAGAATCTTTAAGTTTTAAGTGTCCTTGGTTTCCAGCTTCCAACTCCATAAACATGTAACCTTTGTGCGGAGAATGCATTGTGCATTCCATTTGTTATTAATACAATACAATATTTTCTTCGTGTGCTCCAGTCTTTCAAATGGAGTTTCTTTCCTAAAGCACATAAATACAAAAAGTCTGCATGTGCCTGTGCATGTGTATGTTGGAATGGATGACAATGGCTGATTCTCAGAGGCCTGGTTCAGGAATTAAGGACAACATCCATATGACTTGTAGCTAGTAGATACTTGTAGATACTATCTACAAGTAGCAACTATTAATTCTTTGCTACTATCTTTATAGTAGCAAAGAATTAATCGTGACACTGAGTCTCTTTTTATTGTATGTTATTATGGTACCTAGCAGAATGGAGCTGGAAGCTTTAGATGCTACTTCAAAATGAATAATAAATTACACTGTTGAGATAAACATAAAATAGTTTCCCTGTATTATTTTATTGAAAGTATTGTCCAGCACTGTTCTTGATTTGTACATCCTTGGATGAACTCCAGCAGTCCGTACTCATTTGTCATTCATGCTTTATTCCGGGGAAGGTTCCATTGATGCAAATGGAAAGTCTGAATAAGAATGTCAGGATTTGGTTCCTAATGAAAAATTATTTTACATAGAAAAATAAAGTATGAATTTGAACTCTCATGATTTTCCAGGCAGGAAGTTCCTGGGAAGCACTTCCAGCAGTTAGGGTAGAGCTCTAAATAATTGATAGGTTACTGCTGTAAATAAATAACTAATCAGGATGGATGTTGGGAAATGCCTCATTCTGAAATTTATGACAGAAATCTGACAAACTGTTTTTGATTTATTTCTTTTTCCCTTTGTGAAAAAATCATACTATTTTCTGGCCAAGTGAAAATAAAACAATCATTGAAATGGTTATTGCAGTAAGTTAACCTTTTATATGGCTGTGTTTATGAATGTAGGTGCATATGAGAGTATATTTGGGTTTGTGGCAGCTGAACTTGTGACATATGTCCTCCATGGCTTTTCCTCAATGTCTAGATCAGATCAGTGAACTGCAATGCAAAGTGTTTAGATAATTTACAATTTGATTTAATTTGAGCCTGTAATCAATGAAACAGAGTTGAATTTCTCATGTACTTTAAGTTAGTCATTTAGTCATAGGCTTCATTTTTGGGGGGGGTTTAATTTTTTTCCCCCACAAGAAATATTCAGTCCACAGATTCCCTAAAGGATATAATCAAGTGTCAAAACAAGTTTTTAGGTTTTAAGGCTATAGGCCAGGGGTTTTTAAGGCTGTAGGCTAGGCCACAGTTCCCCCCCCCCCCATTTGTCGACTGGTTACCAGGGGACTCCTTCCTTCTCGACTGGCCACTGGGGGTACACTGACTCAAAAAGGCTAAAAACCCCTGCTGTAGGCAATGATTTCCAGGATCTGGATTCTCAGTAGAGCAGGTGCACTCTTTGGAAAACATACTGCATTTTGCTTGGGTTTTATTCCAATGGGTGAACATCACTGTGGTCATCAAGGTGACAGAACATACAGTAGAAAGCAGTGAGATCTCTGTATTATAGACAACGCACTATTCAAAACTAAGTTGAATCAGAATGAAAGAAAACTGTCAAGGTTTGTGTATTCCATAATTAAACTTTTTCAGGTTTTCTTCCTGACTTTTTAACCAGACTTTCTCAGAAGCTATTATGTCCTAAAGCCCATAATGATATAAAGCAACACTGATGGAGCAGTGACCTAGCCACAGTGCTAGGATTTGACCCATAATATTTTGAGTGGTGGAATGGTGGATTTGCTAATATTTTCATACCTCCACGAGGAAAAATAATCCATCAAGTTGTCTTCAACAGTTCTACAATAACAACGAATGTTACATGATGTTTATTAGGGTGGGGATGGAATTCCTGGACCCATTTGTAATATGCTATTTAGCATAATAATTCCTTGAAACTGGTTCCCTGTGGTGAAATAATGCAAAGAAAGTGAAAAGAGCAGCAAGTACAGCTTCTGAGTAAAGGATTATTTTAAAGTATTCCTTGCCTTGTGTTAGCTGCAAATATTTGTATAATACAATTTGTTGCCCTGTCCAGAGTTATAAATTACAAACATAGTTATTGCTGTGTTCCTGAATAAGAGCCCTTAGGCTTTATGTACTGAGTCCACAGAAACAGCATGGTATTGAGCAGGACATTAGTAAGCGATACTTATTCCAAAGCAAATATTTTACTGGTATTTGTATCAACAGACTGATTAAAAAGACTATTTACAAGGATTCTTTTCAACTTTGGAGGGGGGGAGAGTCACTTGTAGCTTTCTCTCCCAACTTTTTTAAGAGAAAAAGAAATGCTGATGGCTTAGACAAGGCCTTGCATCAGCCAGGTACATAATGATGTTGCTGAATTGGGCCTTAAAAACTCAGTATATCCCAAAAGAGAGCCCTTTTAGAAAAGTCCTATAGAAGTTAAAAGTAAATGCTAATTTCTCCATAGGATTTTTACCCTACTTCAGAAATTAACAGATAATTATATACTTGTTATACAAGTTCATTGGATGGTTAAAGAACATCATTCTTTGTTACAGTCAACAGGTTCACACAGAATAATTCTGTAAGCCATATTTATATCTCTATCCAAAACCTTATTTGTTTTATTCCTATTCAGTTTTGAAAGGCTTCTCCACATGGTCAATAAAAAAAATCTTCTAATAGAAACTGCTGCTCTCTGCTTTGAGTATCTCCAATGACAACGTTTTCCATTGCATTATCAAAGTTATTTGTCCTTACCTTTTTGACCCTACACAACTTAGTCTCTAGACCTGCAGAAACTTGAATATGCACTGAACTTTTTATGATTCTGAGTAATCACATTAAAGAACCAACAGACTTATTCTCATCCATGATGTTCTACAGGGTCACGGCCTGAGCTACTTCTGAGAAGGTTGTGGGATACAATATCAAAGGCCTTTCTAAACTTGAGATAAATCACATTTGCTATCACCCTTCTATCAACAAGTCCCATTACCCTGTCCTTGAGGAAAATTATGTTCTTTAGGCAAACCAGGAATTTTGCTCTTGACAAATCCATGTAAATTGTTACCTATCACTATGTTATTAGCTAGATGCTTACAAATACATATGATGTTATGCTCCACTATCTTTCTGGGTATCAAAGTTAGATAGGATAGTCTGTATTTCTCTGGGTCTGCCTCTCATCCCCTTTTAAAGCATGAACTCTACATTTGTCATGTTGTAGTCTTCTGGAACTTTACCTGGCTTCAAAATAGCCAATGGCTCTGCAATTATTTCACCCAATTTTTCAAATTCCCTAACATTTTTCTTGTGAGAGTAAACTCTAACTTGTTCTTGCCCCACTCAAGGCTTAGTACTTGCATCCCTACCTCTGATGTTAATTGTGTTGGTCATTTGATAGTTGGACTTTTTTTCCCCCTAAACAGCAAGTTTCCTTCCATATTGTTCCACTACGCCATGCATCAATCAAGAAATCTAATCTCCTAAAGACATACTATCATGATGCCTTTGGGGAAACTGAATGGATAGTAAAGACATCTGAGGTGAAAGCCTTGCCCCACTCTAAGTTCATTGAGTATTCACTTCCGTGAGGCCAAAATTTCACTCCTGATGTTTATCTTATTTTTTGGTCTACATAAAGATAA
>NW_005842021.1:2114090-2120463 GCF_000455745.1 Alligator sinensis | reverse complement strand
CCCCCCATGCTTCTCTTCCTATTCTTGCTTGTTTTTATGTCCACTTGTTATATCTTGTTTTAAGTGCTACTTAATATAAGTAGATGTGACTCAGTGGGTGTGTCTACACAAGGCACTAAATACACATGTGGCAGAGCACCTTTGGTGTCTGCCACTTTAAGGGCTTTAAGTGGCAGCAGGACAGCTGCCAGGTACAGACCAGCCCCGATGAGGCAGTCACATGACCCTGTGAGGGCTCTGTGATTGGAGGAGAGAGCTGAGCAGACTCCATTTTAACTCAGGCCCTCAGGTCTGAGTCAACAGTCTGCTGCTGGCAGCCAGAGAAATAACACCCGGCGGAGCGGCTGCTCAGAACACCCTGGAGGTAAGGGCAGGAGCTATGGGGATGGCAGGAGGCTCCTGGTCCTGGGTATGACTGAAAACTGCACCCTGCTGGGGAAGGGAGGCTTGGTGGGACTCCCTGTGGTGAAGGAGCTCTCAAGCAATGCCAGGTACTAACAGGTACTAAATCAACGCACAGTAACCAGCGCTACAGCTCAGTAGCATCGACGCAGAAGATGAATTCTACTACGCATTAGTGCATTTGCATGGCATTTGCCATGACATGCTAACGTGCAGTTGAATTACTCTACTGCATTGTGCCTCACACTGGCCCGCCTGTCTGTCTAGGGCAGTCTGCCCAGTCTAACTGCGCAGTTGCTACCATGCAGTCATTTAGTACTTGCATACACAAGTACTAAATGACTGCACAATAACTAGATTTACTGCACAGTAGCTTCCCTGAATGGCTTTTTGGTGATGCTGACTGTTACTACTGCAGCTCATTAGTACTGTGCAGTAGCATTGCATCATGCTTCGTGCCATGGACCGCTATTGTGTGGTAGTAATGAGCTACTGCACAGTCAGCATCTCGTGTAGATGCAGCCACTTAGTCCTAAACTAAATTAGTTCCTTGGGCAAGATTTTTGGGTGCCAAAGCAGATTTTTGGGATGTCTCTTAAACAGGCTCAATTAAAAAAAAAAATCTTTAGCATCCCTCTTCTAAATGGAAAGCACTTCAGAAATATTAATGGATACTCATAGATAGGGATCTACTTAATTTACGATTTTGCAATTTTCATGGAAATGACAAAAAGAGACGGTTTCCACAATCATCACAAAACCAGGTATTCCCTGCAATTTTGCCCAGAATTGCAGGGGGAAGAAAACGTACTAAAAATAAAATGTTGGCTCTCCAATGGGAGCCAGTGGCTGTTGCAGCCCAGCCTCACAGCTTGCTGGTTGGGGCAGGGACGGAGCTGCTGCCACGAAGGGAAGTAGCTAAGATGACTGCCACCCCTCCTCCCTCTGCTGCTGGTTGGCCAAGAGGGCTGCCTTTTGTGCAGTCCTGCCCCTCTCCGCCAATCAACAGTGAGAAGCAGAGCCACCTGAAGGGCAGCATTCTCCACCAGTCAGTGGCAAGGGGTAGGGCCTCACAAAAGGCAGCTCTCTCAGCCAATCAGCAGTGAAGGGCAGGGATGCTGGGGCCCCTCAGCCAATCAGCATGGGGGGGGGGGGGAGGGGAGTTCACTGTGAAAAGAACAAGAAAATGGCACCGGGCACCACAAACAGCCCACATTTTTTACTTTGTTTCCACTTGCTTTAAGTAGATCCCTACCCATAGTTCTGCTGCTGGTAGCTAGAGAAATGTTAGCTTCATTTTACAGTTAAGGAAAACAAAATTTGTCCGCAAGCCCCCAGGAGAATGTGGAAGAGGCAATAATACAATTTAGGTCTTTTCAATCTTATACCTTAACCACAAAACTAAACCTCCTTCATGCTTGTTCATTGATGTACTACCACTCAATGTACACTAGTATACTGCAACTGGGATACCTGTGCTCAGCTTCTGTTTTCATCAGTTGTTGTGCACTAGCACAGAATAATGAAGTGTCAAAAACTGATTTTTTGTAATAGGATTTACTTCCCTATCTGTAACGTCTTTCTCTAAGAAACTCTAAGCTCTTTATCCCCATTTCACAGACAGTGTGAGAATTATGACACAGAAGTTAAGTAACTGCCACAAGGCTAGAACATGAGGAAGTGGCAGGGTTGGGAACACAATTCAGGTCTCCAACCTTCCAATCCCTTGTTCTAACAAAGAAGAAAGAAGCATGGAATTGCAAATGCAAATAGGGTCTATTTTTCTGTGCTGCTTTTTAATCCGGAAAACTGTAAAAGGAAAGAGACACATATAGAGGAAGAAATGAGGAGATAGTGAAGCTGACACTAACAGCTATCAACACGGAACAGGAGCAGCAGGAAATGCAGAAGACACTTAATGTCAACTACTGTAAGAAAAAAAACCAAACCATACAACAACTCTAAGAAGAGGAGGACATGGAGCTATACTTGGCAACTGCTGTGAGAATTGCTAATATGTGAGACTGGCTGAGACAAGAATGAACCATCTTGTTGGCACCTTTTCTGTCAGGGAAGGCAATACAAGCCAATATAAAGTGGATTAAGAGGACTTAAAGGACGGAAAAAAAACCAACCCCCAAAACAAACTGCTTTTAAAAAAACAACAACAAAAATAAGTAATGCAGAAAGGCACTGATTGAAGTTTATGTCATTTCAAGGGAGAATGTTCTCAGTGGGGAAAAAGGGATGTCTTAATCTATAACCCAGTAGACAAGAGAACTGGGAAAATGCCCTGGTAAAAAGGACTCCCTGCTTTCTAAATAACTTCTCCTTCTCTTCGTTGTCTTTGAGAAGAAGTTAATAATTTCCTTGCCAACATTTCAATAAAACAGCTCAGTACAGAAGTTGTTCTGTATTTTGGCTTCTGAAGAAGGCTGGAGGCACTTCCCAAGATTATCTGGTAGGGTAGTGGTGGTGGTGGTAGTAGTAGTAATATTAATAGTGAATTGGATCTAGGAATCCCTGACAACCAGAGGGGGAAGGATTGATACTAAAATAAGACCTATGGTAAATTGTGAAGGAGGAAGAGTGTGGATAACACACAAGAATTTGGCTTGTTCTTGAAAAGAAAAGGTGTAGCTCATGGCTAGATCAATCAATATATTGCTTGTACTGTCAGTATTTGCTACCACACATAATTGGAAGCTATATTCCACCCCTCTCATATGACTGCTTTAAGAAGAAGCCTTTGGTACTTCACCAAAGGGACTTAGGTAAAAAGAGTCTTCAAATGGGGAAGTCTGTATTAGAGACAGGTGGTCAGTGAGCATATTCATTCTTGAAGGAATTTTGGTGTGATCATATGGGGTTTCCCTCCAAATGTCTTATACGGCTGAATTTTTGTAGGCTGTTGTCTGTTTCATTTGATTAGGATTAGAATAAGTAAATTGATATTACATGGGGTTTTTTCCTTTTAATTTGAATGCCTTATAAAGTAATACATGTTATAGTTCATTAGGTTTTCATTGATTGGACACTTATTAGCTTCCTAAGCCTGTTTCATTGTTCTGCTGCTGTGCTTTCACCATTTGGTATTCGGCACTCTGCATAATGAATAAATTACAGATGAGAGAACGGACATCACCATATGGGGGTAATTTGTACTTTGACAGAAGGAGAGGGCTCCTGCACTGGTCCTAAAGGGAAGCTCTGCAATCTTCGAAAATCCCTCTAATTTTTTCAATTATTTACTTTCAAAAGGCCTTTTACATCCCCAGTGTATGCAGATAGGGGCTTTGAATAGCAGCAAGCTGGGGACCAGGCATAAAAGTTCTAATTTTAATTGTAGGGCTTCTTAGATGCAGATGAGACAGTATACACACTGATTAACACCTTCACTGCTAAGAGTACTTTCAACCACTGTGGGCTCCTGGAATCATTTGATTATGTGGGCTAAATTAATCCTCAGTCAGTTTATATCTCCTACATAGTACAGGAAAATAATAGAACAATGTTTTGAATCCTACCTAAATTTATTGCTACAAGAGTTTAGTAACATAAAAGTACACTTAGCATTTTTTTTGCATCTGGGGCAATCTCAAAACATAAAATTCAGTAATTTTAAGCCAATATAAACATAGGGGGATTTCATTCTACTCACCAGCACTGCAAAAAGGCCTATCTAAAAGCACAAAGAGCCACTTTCAAGCAGGCAGAACAAAAGCTATGGGCATTTTTACACATGCTGCAGGAGTGTGTGTGGGGTGGGGAGGCAGGGAGGGGGGTGCTTTAAGTAGAGTGACTGCAAGAGCTGTTCTAGTTAAAGCACCTGAAGCGTCAAATGTGTCAGCATCCCTGCACTGAAAAATAGTGGCAGGGACACTTTAACTAAAGCTTGAGGAACAAGCTTCAGTTAAAGCACCCTCTCCGCCATTTTTCAGTGTGGGGATGCTGATATTTTTGAAGCTGGAGTCTGTTGGAGCGGGGTAATTACCACGCTTTTAATCGATTAACCAAGTCTGTTCTGATGCACTGTAATTACAGCTCATCGAAGCAGCCTTGCTGCACCTGTATAATACATGACACAAATCCAAACTAAGTAAATGTGAATGTGATAGAGTATTAACTAATTTAAGCCCTACATGCTGTAGGAGCTATGAGTCCCCTGCCAAGTTCTGCCAGTGCATTTGAAACTCTTCTGTCATTTCCATCCCACCTGGACCTGCTTTGAACTGTGGGACAAGATGTATTTTTAAGGCATTGCAATAATTATTTAACTCATCTGACTGTTATTTTGTCTAAATGAGATGGCTACCATGTTGACCAATCCCTTGGTTGGAACTGGATATTTCTAGAGTTACACCACTCATAAGAAGACAATTAGATGAAATTCTTGATGAACTCACAGGGTACATGCAGATGTTCACCACAACAGGTCTACAATCATGTGGCTTAGTTTAAGGCACAAAATTATAGCTCAAGAGTGGTGTGTGCAGACATGCACTGGTACTTGGGGCTGCACTGGAATGCAGTGCAAGTAAGTCAGGGTTGGGGGACGAGTGGGCAGGATCAGGGGCGACTGGCAGGTCTGCAGGGCGAGGGGATTGGTGAGTCCATGGGGTGGGGCTGTTGGTTTAGGGGGATAAAATACATTGGTCAGGGTCAGTGTGGTAAGAAGACCACAGCCCCCATGGAATGAGCAGCTGGGCTTTCCCTGCCCCAGGTGCGCACTTGAGCATGTGTAGACATTTGATAGACTGGACAAACCGATTCCCAATCTAAGTTACTTCACATACTTAGGTGAGCTAACTTAGATCAGGGCTGCTATTTTTGGCCAGATTTAAACCCAGATGGGCATTTAGATGGTTGATCTAAATATAACATCTGCACATACCCATAGATGTTGCATTTTGTAAGACAAGTATATTCTTTACCTTTTTGGACACTGTCTTTTATGCAAAAGCTCCTTGACATTTAATGACAACTCTTTGGTTTCCCTCGTATCTCAGATAGTTCTCCTGTTTCTGCTATCTCCATTAGGGAGTAAAAGGAAGGCCCAGGGAGGAATAGGACCCCTGCTAAATGGACAGAAACAATTGGTGATGGACAGAGGGAACAAGGCTGAACTCCTCAACGAGTTCTTTGCCTCAGTGTTCCTAAGTGAGGGGCACGACAAGTCTCTCACTGGGGTTATAGAGAGGCAGCAGCAAGGCACCAGACTTCCATGCGTAGACCCTGAGATGGTGCAGAGTCACTTGGAAGAACTGGATGCCTTTAAGTCGGCTGGCCCGGATGAGCTCCATCCGAGGGTGCTGAAGGCACTGGCCGACATCATTGCAGAGCCACTGGCGGGAATATTTGAAAGCTCGTGGCGCACGGGCCAAGTCCCAGAGGACTGGAAAAGGGCCAACGTGGTCCCCATTTTCAAAAAGGGGAGGAAGGAGGACCCGGGCAACTATAGGCCAGTCAGTCTCACCTCCATCCTTGGCAAAGTCTTTGAAAAAATTATCAAGGCTTTGATAATTGAAAAAATTATCTCACATTTGTGAGAGCCCAGCAGGACAAATTATGCTGAGGGGAAACCAGAACGGGTTCATGGCAGGCAGATCGTGCCTGACCAATCTAGTCTCTTTTTATGACCAGGTTACAAAACGCCTGGACACAGGAGGAGGGGTGGATGTCGTATACTTGGACTTCAGGAAGGCCTTCGATACGGTATCCCACCCCATACTGGTGAACAAGGTAAGAGGCTGTGACTTGGATGACTACACAGTCCGGTGGGTGGCAAATTGGCTAGAGGGTCGCACCCAGAGAGTCATGGTGGATGGGTCGGTTTCGACCTGGAAGGGTGTGGGGTCCCACAGGGTTCGGTCCTTGGACCGATACTCTTTAATGTCTTCATCAGTGACTTGGACGAGGGAGTGAAATGTACTCTGTCCAAGTTTGCAGATGACACAAAGCTATGGGGAGA
>NW_005842021.1:2104777-2112125 GCF_000455745.1 Alligator sinensis | reverse complement strand
TGCAGGGGGTCGGACTCGATGATCTATTGAGGTCCCTTCCGACCCTAACATCTATGAATCTATGAATGTCTTTCCAAATGGCTTCCCAGAATATCTCAGCAAACACAATTCCTTCTCTCATGGCAGCTGCCTTTATGAAAAGCCAAATTTTGCCCTGAACACACAAAAGTTAAGACACAATGCTCAGGAATTGCCTTAGTAGTATTTCTGAAGGAGATCTGATTATTGAGCCTTACCAAAATTATTTAAATTAAACGGAGACAACTTCATTAAGAATTACAGTAAGTAATGTACCTGCCTAATTACTTACACCTTATTTATACTGATGTCTTCGTACAAAAAGACGGTGCTTGCTTTGCAGTTTATTCTTTTTCTAAGCCACCCAGACCACCTGCAAAGAGAATTCACAGTGTAATTCTGTGTGAGTAACTGCTTCAGCTCCTCTGGTAACCAAGGGAAATTCTTAAAACCAAGAATTATGAAGTGTTTAATTGCCATCTTTTAAATATGGGATAATCCAGATTGACCCTTAGTGTTAATA
Organism: Alligator sinensis; assembly: GCF_000455745.1. Classification (NCBI taxonomy): domain Eukaryota; kingdom Metazoa; phylum Chordata; order Crocodylia; family Alligatoridae; genus Alligator; species Alligator sinensis. Next base: position 2,111,584 of record NW_005842021.1, on the reverse strand, counting down.
CCACTGGAGCATGATCAGAGAGAGCAAAGCAAGCAACCCATATTCATATCTGTAAGCTCTGGGTGTAATCCACTGCATAGTGAAACAGAATCAATTCAAAAATGACATGAATCACAGTGGAAAAAGAGGAATACACATAGCCAAACACACTGGCCGCTCTCCAAACCTTTGGTGGCTGATCTTCTGTGGATAATACCTTATTTGCTACCCTTTGCTGAGGGGGAAACCTCAGAGCTTATTATTTGTATTTCCATACAAAAAGGACCAGAATATAGGTAAAATATTCTCCCAGGATAATTAGTAAATTTGCTGAGGAGTCCAGGACATGGGAGAGAACTTTTTAAAAGTAATTTCTCATGAAACATTGAGATTTTGGAGCCTAAATCCACCTTGATCAAACCCTATGTTGCCACCGTATGAACAGCAATAGGATTAGAAACCACGAGAAAACATCTCTCCTGAATACCTGGTTTTAGGTCACCAGTATGAAGACCAAAATACTATCACATAAGCAAGCAGAATCACTACCAACTGTATGAGAGAGGGCCAAAGTATGACACGGTCAGGAGTGGAATATAGTAACAAGAACATTTGGGGAGGCATGTAAAGGTCTTGCCCACATGAAGTCTGATTGTAATGAGTGCTTTTAGATGCCTCATCTGGTTTTCCTTGAACATATGCAATTAAAGTTAAGTGTGTTTTGTCAGTTTGGGGCCCAAGCTTCACATGTACATTAAAATGTAGATTAAGGATCAGCTTCTAATATCATTATGTGTTCAGTTGTGCTTTACTGTTTGAATGGTGCCAATGAGTGAGGTACCACTCAACATGAAAATGAAAGTGCATAAAACTGCCTAAAAAAGATTACTGATTGGTTCTTCCTGCAGCTGATTGAGCAAGGTCATTTCATTCTTCTTCTAGGGCCAGGTGGATATTTATCAGCTCTTATTCATCAGTCATGACTCTTCCCTCCCTGTGACTACGGAGGTCATAAACATGAGCGATACATACAGTGCTTACTCAGAACGAGCACACTCCCACAGCATGACTGTCTTCACACTGTTCTTTAAACTTAAACCAAATATTGAAGTAATATTGAACTTTTCTTTCTTTCTTTCTCCTTCCCCCACCTCCCACAAATGGGTAGTGGAGTGTCAATGTTTCCTGGCCCTGAGGGTTTTCTTCAGGATGTGTTACAGGAACATTGAAATGGAGTCATTTTATACAAAACAGATTGAAAAGGCTGACATTATTATGACTGGACTACCTCTTTTTGGACATACCTTACTCTGTAGAAGAACAGTGTCTGCTGATACTGCATTCTTTGCCACATCATTATTTTAAATTCAGTTCAATCTGTGTCTGGACAGGTTCTGTGGAAGGCATTAATGGTACAATTAGTACTGTTTAATAAGAGAGACTGGGTGAACCCAAAAAAGTTCACATCCCACAATTTTCTCAAAAGTAGGGATTTCACGTCTAGAGGTTTGATTTGTGCTCATCTCTACTTAATATGTGACTTGAAATCTCAGATTCTGCTGTTAAGAAGAATACAAAGCCTTGATTAAAATATCATGTATTATACTAACTTCTACCACGTGAGCCCTGCATAAGTATTCTTATAACATGATGTTTTAGGACAAGTATTAACTAAGTAATTCTCAGCCAGGGTGCCACAGCACCCCGGGGTGCCTTGAGGTAGTTTCAAGGGTGCTGTGAGATGCCACATGAAATTAACAATGTTAGATGAACAAACAGGAGTCACAAGATAAACTCAGAGGCTATCTATACATGTGTTTGGGAGTGGGGAGAGGGTGTTTAAAATCAGAGCAGTTTCCATACAGGCACTTTAATTAAAGCCTTATCGTCACAGCTTTTAAGCCCCCGCATGGTTAAAAATGGCTTGGGATGCTTTAGCTAAACCTTTTTTGATGAGGCTTAGCTAAAGCACCCCGCAGCCATTTAAAAATGCATGGAGGTTTAATAGACGTGATGATGAGGTGATGCTAGAGTTTTAATTAGAACGCAGAGTTGACTCAGTTGAGTCTCCTCCAAAATGTTTTAATTAAAACCTAAACGAGAACATATACAGCCAGATTTCAAATAGGAATCCATAGTGTTAAAAACATTCTGACCTACTGTGGTCTTTCTGAATTGTCTGCAACAGAAGAATTGTTCAAATAAGTTTCTGTAGTCAAAAAAAGATTGGCATTCTGGCATTTTCCGAAGGGTGCCTGGAGTCTGATGAGGGGTGTCTGGAGTCTAAAAAGGTTGAGAACCACTGTGTTAGTTTGTCAGCCTCTGCAACATTCCTGGAGCAATTCCACATCTAATGCCAACCCAGATACCAAGTAGGTTTACTTTGAAGAGCTAATGTGTTTGAAGGAATGCCATCAATATTTTGCTGCAGCACTGACCCTCCAGAGAAACATAATAATTAAACTGTTAATGGGATTTCCCATTCTGGAAGAAAATAATGGTAAAATCTAATATGCAAATTGAAAGCAAAATATTAATTGCTAATTCGTAGAATCCATAAGCTCTTTTAACTACTGTCCACTTCCCTCTTTTACAGTATCTTATCAAAAATTGTTATCAATTCAAGCTTTCTTCCAAGACAGAAACCACATGCAGAACATTGTGGATTACATTAACTTGAGTCTTACAAGTGTTTCTTCTTCAGCAAACTACATTTTAGGGCCAGGGGTGAAATCTTATTTGGGTAGGAGGAAAACTGTTAATCAAATTTTGTTCAGTTTGCTGTGCCAGCCTTTATTGTTTTTATGCTCCAGGCAGCTCCATACTGTCAAATATCAGAAGGGGCTGGAAATGAGTGACACATGTCTTCAAGACCAGAAATGACAGTGACCTTCCAGCTTCTTCTTCTGAAACTGAGCAAGGGTGTTGTACATCACTATGAAGAATATAAATAAGGTCTGACTTCTTCTCGCCTACCATTCTGTTCTGTATCACATGACATGAGTTCAAACTCCAGTCTCAGTTTCCCCAGCATAAATCTATTGTAGTTCTTTTACATTTTAAGACATTGCTCCAGATATACATTAGAGCAGTGATTCTTAACCAGGGGGATGCATCACCCTGGGGTGCCACCAGATGCTTTGAAGGGTGCTTCAAGGTGTGAGGAGATAAGCAGATAAACACAGGCTCAGACTTGTACCTGCCTCGCTAATCCCCCACCCCCACTGCTTGGCCCTCTGTAAAGAAATAATAACTGCAAATATGAATTCGTTTTTGAAATGGATACCATTCAGTTTACAAAAGTTATGGAGAGCTGCCTTAAGTCCAGTGAGGGGTGCCTTGGGTCCAAAAAGGTTAAGAACTACTGCCAGGAGTCACTGGGGACAGAATTTACCCAGTTAGATTATCTCCAGCCTTTGATTCCTAGTATAATTTTGCCTTGGATGAACAGAAATAATACTCTTCTCATCAGGGTAATACTCTTCTCATCGGGGTGGGAAAGAAATGAAGATAGCCTTTTTCAACACAGTTGAGATGAGGCCTCTTAAGAGCTTGAGCCTCAGGTTTCTACTTTTCTTACAACTTTGCTTTCTTTTGTGACAGCTTTTTCAGTTTGTTCTTCTACTACATTCAATTCTGTCTGTATAATATTGTCCACAAGTAAGTAATAAGATCTTTAACAGAGGCTGCAGGCATCGTTCCAGAGGAGGAGGAAGAGGAAGCATATGCCCCTGCTCACTCATAGAGGTAAAAACAGAAGTAAATGCATACTTTTTCCCTGATTTTATTCTCAGATCACCATGGTTTAAAGAGCATATGCAGCAGTGAATTGAGAGGGAAGAAAGCTGGAACATCATAAGTAGAAATTTCCAACTGAGCCTGATATATCAAGACACATGGAGTCTAGCATATCTTAAGCTACAGTTGGGTTAAAGCCATAGGAAGTGGTGTTAATTTAAAAGTCTTGCATGAGCATGGGCTGCCTTTGGAGACTCAGAAAGCAGCCATGGTGAAGAGCTATTTTATATCTGCATTTAGACTAGGCTTGATCATTTTTGTTACATGTGGACCTGATCTCAGTTACCATACAAGAACTCAGCTACTCCAATGGGAGGGAGATGACAGACACTAAGGGTGCATCCCCATGAGTGGGAATGTGCATTTCACCAGGGACAACTAGCAGCGGAGCATATTTGGGCTGTCACTAGTTGTGCCCGGGCATGCCCGTGTGTGAGCTCTGGCACAGCAAATTGCCCTGGGTGGGGTAGGGGAGGCTTAGACAGGGTCCTGGGGCCTCCCACGGCTGCAGCAACAGCAATTTGGGTGCATGGGGCTTGGCCAGCAGCCAGAGTGTGGCTCTGGCTGGCTAGTTTCTGGTTTTGAATAGCGCATGCTACTGCCATGTGCACCACCTCGCTTGTTTCTGGCATTGTTGTTGTTTTTTTTATACCAGGATCTCCTAGCATCAAAAAAAAAAAATCACCGTGCTGCTAATTAGCAATGTGGCAAACACATGCATGTGAGGCACATGAGGTTTGCAGCACCACAGACAGGTTTGCAACACTGCAAACCATATGTGCGTACTTATCTGGACACATCCTGAGAGATTACTTTAGCTCTGGAGTGTCCACTTGATTTGCTTTTTTATTTTTTTAAATGAATTTTGTGTTATCATCATGTTCTCGGCATGTTTGGGATGGATGATTATTTTTTCTGAACCAATTACAGAACTGAAACAAATCATTAACAAATGAAATGCCAAGTGTTTTTCTTATTTTTATTTCCCACTATAGCCACCCTGTCCACAACATAACACAACTCATCAGATAATCTTTTCTTTTTTTTTGTCAGCAGACACCTAATTACATGTCCTTGAATTAGTGATGCTCAGACAACCTGGAGAACTTTCTAAGAGTTTGGAAGCCTGTCAAAATTTCCCTGAGTTACTGGAGTATTTGAAGCCCTTTTTTGTGACTCTTCCATAGGTCTAAGGTTTTTCTTCCCTCCTACAGAAAACAGCTCCTTTTCCAGAAGTATTATTGTCACATGCCAAGGGTAAGGTCAACACAATAAGACCCACAAACTCTGGCAGGCTTTCAGCTTGGTTAGGTTGAATTAAAATGACCTGTACTTCTAGGCTAGGGACAGACATTCAAAAAGCCTGAGCCTGAATTGATTCAACCTTTGCACGTTAATCTAGACGGGCTAGGCTGAACTGCTTTCCAACCATACAGACAATTCCTCTGAACTGAGGAAATTCAGGCGCATGCCTGCAGTGGCTCAGGCTGGAAGCCAGAGGGCACTAGAGCAGCCCTCCCTGCCCTTGCAGAGCTGAGCTAAGGGGTGTGTGGCCAGGCTCCAGCAGGGATCTGAGTAGGGAGGGGTGTAAGCCCCCAGCCTGCCTGCAGTCCCAGGCTTTTCCCCGCTCACTGCTCAAGGGGCAGGAGTGTTGCCAGCCTGCTGCCCCAGGCTAGCACTCTGAGACAAGGCAGAGTGTGCAGTGCATGCATCTGTTGATGATAGAGTTTTTCACTCTCTCTCCCTGCTTCTGTATACTGTCTGCAGCAAACTGTAAGGCAAACAAGCCGGGGGGGGGGCTGATAACCGTCTTTATCACCCCATTAAAACTGTTAATACTACCTGTTGATTCAGCACGGACCCAGCATGTGGTCTGTTAGCTAATACACAGACATCTCCTCAGCAAGGCAGAGGGGAGGGGGGTTTCCTGCTTAGCAGGGAGTGGTGAGGGAAGTGGGGGAGCAAACAGCTCTTAAAAAGCATTTCCAAAGAAAGACATTAAGGTACCTATTAATTAGCTCCAAAAAGCCTGTCTGCTTCTGTCTCTCCCATAGCACAGACTGTAGCCAGCATGTGGTCTGCTAGCTAATGCTGAGGTGTCTGTGAGGGATGGGGGAATAGCACTTGCTTAGCACAGTGGGGAATGGTAGGGAAGGGGAGTGGGGAGCAGAAGCCAGGCAGATGCCTTCAGAGACTGCTGAGCTCCAGCAAGGCAGCAGAGGAGAGGGGCCAGGCCTACTGTAGAGCAAAGGGTCCCACCCAGCCAGAGAACATGCTGGGATGCTGGGAGACTCTGATTTATCTTAAACCAACAAGGGGCCTGGGACAGACAGTGCATGAATTAGTTTGAGCCAAATCAGTTCAGTCTGATACTATGTTCAACCAGGTTTATCTCAAACCAGTTTCAGCCATTTTCAAACTGGTTTATGTGCACTGAACATCTGTTTTGTTACAGGTTTAAACCAGTTTCTGAACACTTAAACCGGTTTATGCATAATGTCTGTCCCTAGTCTTAGGGCTTTGTATCAGAAAAATGTTGTATAGAGAGGTCCAAAAAGAAAGGAACTTCTCTTTATCTACCTTTTCCTATAATCACTTTTATATCCTAGGTAAAACCCTTTTAAAGTCTGTTGTTTTCAGCTTTAATAAGCATGTGTTTCTGTGAAGGACAACTGGAGGCATTTTTTTTCATTAAACAGAATGATCTATTGATACTTCAGGGTGTGCGGGCCGCCTCCCGATCCCGTCCATGTCGCCATGTGCGAGCCGGGAGCGATATGCGGACCCGTCTTTGTGCACGCGGGCTGTGGCCAGCAGCCCGGGCACGCGAGGTCAGAGGAGACCGTGCGGCGGCAAGGCACGCACGGGCTAGAATTAGTCACAGAGGCGTAGTGGTTGATTCAAAGATTATTTACTTACACCCAAGATGGTCGCGGTGTAGGCTGGACAGTTTCCAGGTTCAGCTCCGCTTAAATCCTCGTTGGAGGACTACGACAAATTCGGTTCTTGGGCCCCGGAGTTGTTAAGGCT
>NW_005842021.1:2098739-2103998 GCF_000455745.1 Alligator sinensis | reverse complement strand
ATCTCAGGGCTCCTCTTCGCCACGCACTCTGGATTCCGGATCTGTAAACAAAGAACTCTCAAAAAAAAAACAGATTAATGATCTTATTCAATGAACTTAAACAATTTTCATGGCTCAATTGGATGAAATCGTTGAGGATTCATCATCTGGCTCTTCTAAATAACGAAAACCTAACTCATAAGTCAATTGCCATTGGCCTGCATCTCCTAAAATCCGAAGTTGCCTTTTGTTAAGTCCGGAACGCTGTAGGAGAAATCCAAACATGTATCGCTCCTCTAGGGCTCTCGGTGGCAGTGGTGGAAGATCGGATTCATGATGTCTGGTGCCTTGAGGTCTGGTTGGGTGTCGACAATCCCGATCAAGAGACAATCCGGGCTCCATCAGGACACGCAGCCGTGACAACTGACAAAGAAGATTACTTACTGGTTGGTACACCATTGGACTGAACAGAATCCGAAGGACGATGATATTTTTTTGCCCATAGTACTTGAGGCAACTATCTAAGCTGTGAACAGTTACTGGAACGGTTCCAGGATCTCGCAGGTGACGGTGAGGCCATGGTCTTATTCGCTGGAGTGATGTCAGTCCCAGCGCACATGCTCTGGAGTTCCAGGTATAGTACGAGACACCGATGATTGCTAGCATAAGATGCTCTGCGCCGGTATATTCTGGCCGTCCTGCATGCCATACATGGGCTTTCTGAGTAATTAGTCCTGCAACAAGCGCTGGCAGTGGAATAGGCCAGTGAGTATTAACTGTTATCATGTCGATGTCAGTGACTTGTCCTCTACTCCATGAAGCTTGTCTGACCAAGAAGCTTGCTTCTTCCTGGTTCGGCAGGTCGGATCCAAGTTCCACGACCAGACGTCCCAACCATACAGCTAGAGTTTCTTCAGGTTGGATTCTTGATTCTCTGCACAAATCCTGTAGTTCAGTTCTGGTGCGAGCATAGTAGGCAGTAGCAACTCGGTTAGTTGTTGTTACAGGCTGAACTACTGCTGCGGGAGTCATTGCTGTTATTACTTCAGACAGGAGGGGCGGATGCACTCCTCCGCTCGATTCTCCCTTCCGTCGGCATGAAGGCGTGGTCACCGGAAGCGACGCTATGTCGGTGGGCGGGGTCGCCGGAAACGATGCTGCGTCTGTGGGCGGAGTTGTTGACCAAACTCTCGTGGGTTCCTCCGCAGCTCCACCCTTCTCTGTTTCAGGATCCCTTCTCTCAGCCGCTTCTTTGACCGCCTGAACAGCCATATGCAGCTGGGCCTTTAAACTTAAATTCTTATTCATTAAATGAGCAATTGTACGGAATGTTGCACTTAATTCTCCCCCCTTGTCGTATCGCGGGGCCACCCTCTCATCCGCGGCGCATCCCTCCGTCTCCAGATCTTCACGGAGCTCGGATGGAAGCTCGCGACCCCTTAATCTAGACGCCACCATGTAAGGGGAGAACCGGCCAATTGGCTCCGGTTCTTCACTCTCCTGAGCATATCATAGGCATCGGGCACACTCCCGGGTGAAGGTCGGGTTCGTTTTGCCCACCGGGTTGGGTCTGGTGAGGGACACAGTACCAAGGGGCCTGAACAGGACCCGTTCGTTTCTCATTATACACCCGAACGCCACGGGGGGCAAATGCACTTCCCTCTCTCTCGGGGCTCCGTCTTCGGAGACTCCCTCTTCTCCCTTTAGCGAAAGGCGTCCGCTGACAAATCATTCACCCATTCCGCCCGCCTGGTGGTAAGCGATATGCGCCTCCAATTCCTCAAAGCTTTTCACCTGGCGTTTTATTATCGCGCCAAGGGCAGTTCTTAACCAATTCTAGCTCTATCGTGTTCTCTCCTAATCCCATCCTCGTTGCCATGTGCGGGCCGCCTCCCAATCCCATCCATGTTGCCATGAGCGAGCCGGGAGCGGTATGCGGACCAGTCTTTGTGCACGCAGGCTGTGGCCAGCAGCCCGGGCACGCGGGATCGGAGAAAACCGGTGGTGAGCTAGAATTAGTCACTGACGCATAATGGTTGATTTAAAGATTATTTTACTTACACCGAAGATGGTCGCGGTGCAGGCAGGAAAACTTGCTTGAGTTGCGGTTACAGACAGGAAAGAAGAGAGGCGGACAAGAGGTCTAAACTCGCGAACTCTAGCCCAATCCGGCTGAAGGCTCTAAACACGCGAGCCCATCGTGTCAACCGAAGAAAGTACTCGTACAAAAGAGCTCTGAATAAACTCACACGAAGTTTGCTAGGCTCCGTGGAACTTGTGCTCTGAGGTAGTTCAGTCATCTGAACAACTATGTCAGTTGTTCCAGTTGAACTCACACAAAGTTTGCTAGGCTCCGTGGGTCCGGTTCTTTTGCGCGCAGGGAGGGATACGTCTAGGATTGCGCTCGGCAATGGGGAGAGGCCAGAGGCTGTTTAGACCTCTGTTGCCTTCTTAAGAAATGCGTTGGGTTCGTAAGGATCCACAGCGCTTAGAGATCTTCACGCTCTCCCTCTCGGACTCCAATTGCTTTCTCTCCAACTTGGGCGGAAACCACCCAAGCTCTTTATACAGCTAGCAAGCCAATTGCTAGCCGCCACATGTGCATAATTTAACACAAGCCAATAATGGGGCTTGAATTAAAATACAAATGGCGGGAACTCCTTTGCACCGTGCATTTCTGAGATGCAAAAGAAATGCACCATGCAAAGAAAGCTACAAATTGGCGGGAAATTCTCCCTTGCACCGGGGTTCTCCTTTACAGCAGAAAACTCCACCGTGCAAAGAAGCTGCAATTTAGCAGGAACATAATTTAGCAGTGCCGAAGCACACACAAACAAAAACTCACAACTTCGGGTTGTGACACAGGGCTAGGGACAGAAGTTACACATAAACTGATTTAAGTGATCAGAAACTGGTTTAAACCTAGAACAGAACAGTTCAATGCACATAAACCAGTTTCAAATGGCCGAAACTGGTTTAAGAGAAACTTAGTTGAATGCAATATCAGACTTAACTGATTTTGGTCAAACTGAGCTTTGGAACTTCTTTCCCAGACCCCTTCCTGGTTCAAGTTAAATCAGAGTCCCCCAGCATGCTTTGCAGCCCTGGGTAGGGCTCTGCTGTCTGCTCGAGTTGGTCCCACCCGTCTGCTCCCTAGCTGGAACAGAGAGGGCTGGCTAGCACAGCCCAGTCTGCCTGGTGGGGGCACAGCAGCCCTTGCCAGACTCTTGCCCGCTGGAATGGATGGCATGGGGGATATAGGCCAGTAGGCTCAGGGAGGGAGGGGGATTAAACCCCCTTGCCTCCCCTCTCGTACCCACACAGGACCCCAGCCTGGGTCTGCCTGGCTTTCCTCACTGCTCACTGCTTGTGTGGCAGGGGGTATGGCCACAGCACCTGAGGCTGCTGCCTGGGCCAGCTCTGGCCACACCCCCTGCTGCATGAGTGGCCAGCATGGGTGAAAGCTGGCAGTCTGGCTGGGGTCCCCATGCCAATGGAAAAGAGGGGAGGGAGGGGAGTTTAATTCCCCTCCCTGCTCTCCCTTTGCCTGAGGCACTGCCCAAGCTGGCTCTGGCCATGCTCCCTGCCGCATGAGCGGCCAGCAGGGGGGAAAGCCAGGCAGACCCCAGCCGGGGTCCCCATGTCAGAGAGAGAAAGGGAAGATGTAGGTTTAATCCCTCTCCATCACCCCCGTCACCTGAGGCACTGCTCTGGCCAGTGTCTTGCTATGCCATCCTATCAGGGACAAACCTCTCAATGGCTGCTTCCCCTCCAGGCACACCCCAGCAGGGGGTCCCTGCAGGCCAGGATGGGATTTAAACCCCTCCCTAATCATACTCAGGAGCCTGCTAGGGTCTGGCCCACATCCCATCCCCCCCAGTTCAGCTTCCCTCCAGCCTTACACTGCTGCCACAAGCCTTGCGGCTGCTCCCTGGCTTTTAGCCTGAGCCACTGCAGACATGTGGCTGCATTTCTAGAATCAGAATGAATGTCTGTTCACTTGCAAATTAGTTCAATCTATGCAAGTTAGCCTAAACTGAAAAGATTGAATCAATTTAGGCTCCGGCTTCTTGAATGTCTGTACTTAGCCCAGGAGAAGAAAGCATAATTATTTGCAATGCCTATGAAATGAAACTATAACATACCATAGCAGAACTGTGAAAAAGTAAACCAAGAAAATTATTTTAAAGCAATCTAAAAAGGGGGGAAACTATTTTTTCTTTTTAATAAGAGGATATTTGAGAGAGAGAACAAAATGCAAATTTAGGCTTTTAAATGTAAATTTTGTCCAAGTAACATCTTTTTGAAAAGTAAATTTATGTTCTGTTGATTGGTTCTTTGGTATTTGGCAAGATTGTAAATAGAACCTCTGTTAGACATGACTGGGGGGGAGGGGGCGGAGATTGTAACATAAATAAAATATTAACCTAATTAAAGGGTATCTTTTTTATCTTGATAAACCTTGTGAGGTCCTACACGTAAGTGTGAAAAAGACCCAAAATAGTCCTCCTTTGCAGAAGGAACAGATGCTGAAATTCCAAAAACTGCCATTTCTTCCTGCATTTGAACCTATTTGATGATTCTTCAATAAACCTTTATGGCCAAACTCATTATGAGTGTAATTTTCACTTCAGGAAATGGATCTGATCCCATATTTTTAGGAACAGATTCTGCCACACTTACTGAGATGCTGTGGTGACATAGTGTTAGTGGGCACAAACTGCGATGCTGAAGCTACGTCGCCATAGTGATGTGTTTCCTTGCTATAGTGCATCATTACAGAGACATAGCAGCTAAAAATAACTGTGCACTACCGGCATGGTGCAGTAATGGCTGTTACTGTGCCATCATTTGACAGTGCAGTAACAACGATGCCATAGGGACATGTGTAGATGCACCCACTCAGTAGTAACTTAGTGCCTAATTAGAATGATAACTAAATCTGCTACTTAATTAAGACCTGTTATTCAAGATGGGCCATTGCTTTGGCAGCAGTTCAGTATGCCAGAGAACCAATGCTGTTCATTAATGAGAAGACATCTTCTATATTTTAGTTGGTGGCTACTTTGCCAGTCTGCCATGTTACTTCCTTTGGAGAAAGGTGCTCTATGAAGTGATAGCTACTCTCTTTGGATGAAAATAGTGTCTGTTGCTTTAATTTTTGGTGGGAAGCTGGCACTTTGTCATTTCAATTCATCATATTGTTATGCATGTACTAATGTGACACCCTTAACTGCTAGCTGCAATCTGAACATTTAAAGTGGGATACACCTACAGTAT
>NW_005842021.1:2084808-2098729 GCF_000455745.1 Alligator sinensis | reverse complement strand
TTCCCAAAAAAAAAAAAAAAAAGCCACTAACATGAACTGTAAGTTTGATGTGGGCAGAATCCCTCCTACATATCAAGCTTGCAATCCCACAGTTAACAAAAAGAGGTTTGTGCTTATCTAATTCTTATAACAGAAAAAACCCAAAAAACAAAACCTTGCTGATTATCATATATATTTGTGTGTGTGTGTGTGTTTGTTTGAGAGAGAGAGATTTAATAAATACAGTTTTAGATATTGAAGGCAGGTTACACAGATGATTTGCAATTGTATGAATGCATTTGCAAGGTGTATGAATCCTAAAAGGGTTGGAATGCCAGGTTGTGAATTTGCCATAGTGTCTGACATGCTTCCATGATAGAAAAAAAATCTCATGTCAATTTTTTCTCCTTCTTATGCAATTAGCTACTACTAAATTTAAATTATATTCAATAATCTGCTGATCAGCAATTATTTTAAGCATGTTGAAAATGACCCGAAGTGTTTACATTAAAGAGTTGCTATTAGTGAAAATGGGCTTAATGAACTTTAAATCCCCCACCAAAACTGACTGTAGTGAACATAGATGGGGCTCAGTAGATCAGCATTTGCAGCTGCCGCTGTTCTGAAGTAGAGAAAGCTCTGTGAAAGATATGTGGCTGGAGTTTAGCAAAAGGAATATATAGGCACAGGTGTGTGTAGTCTTAGTGAGATTGAAATTAATATAGGGCTATTTAAATCAAAATCTGATTCCAGGCTAGGTTTGTGTTTGCAAGTTAGATAAGTAGCTGCAGTTGGCCAGAAGGTTGACTGGAAGTTCTTTAAAAGAAGAACAAGACATTGAAGTATCAGACAATATGTGTAGTACATAATCAGTGTATCTGCGGTGTCCATACACTTGATCTGCAATTGCTATAACTGTTGTTATTTATATCATAATAAAGCATAGATATCTCAACAGAGAGAGTTGCCCCATTGTTTTAGGTACTGTACACATGTATTTTAAGAGATAATTGGCCCCCAAAGATCTTATAGTATAATAAACAGCCAGGGGAAGAGAAGCACAGGAAAGTCAAGTGACTTGCCAAAGGCCGTTACCTGGGACAGATATAGAACTCAGATTTCTTGAATCCCAGTCGAAAGTCCTCCCAAGCCTTGTAAATCTTAGGACTTTAACTCATGGTTAAAGCACTCAAAGAGTTAGGTAGCTAGCAGCACTTACAGCCAGCTTGAAATCCTCAGCCCAAATAGTCAGATATCCATCTACAGCAGTCCTCTCCATGAATCCGGAACCAGCTTCCACTTACATTTCTGAAGCCATAATAAAACACGTTGATCATACTGTCACTGCAGCCTATGGGGGCTAGTGCCTGAATTCCCTTTTTAATACACAGTTTGAAACTGTATTAATACACAGCTTGAAGCTGCAATTCTATGCCCCTTCCTATGTGATGAGTTTATCAAAAACACAAGGGTCCACTCGCACAGAGTACGTTGTATATTTGAGTTCTGTAACTTATGGTTTTCTTTGTGATTGCCCACATCTCACTGAATTTCCAAGCATTGGTTTACTGATTTACCTAGGCAAATGTATCCTACCCAACCTTAAAAGAAACAGTGGATTCTGAAACTCCTATGCATACTTTTTAAGTCAGATGTAATACTTTAGAAATAGATATAATGTTTTAGAGTCTTTTTTCACTCAGATCATGTTTGAGTTGGTTAATCTAGGTTGAACAGTAGAATAACACTGGAAGCTCTTTTAAGTAAAATTGTTCCTATATTAATGAGATCCAGTCCAATTCAACTTAAAAAAGGGAATGATTTTTATTACAAAGAGAGAGAGAGAAAATGTCCTTTTTCCTGTTATTAAAATGAATGGGAGCAAAGAGGTTGTATTTTTGAAGCCTTTTTTTTTAGCCTAATTGACTTGGATTTTGCTCATCTATGGTAGGTTATGTTTTCTTATTGTATAAGCTTTTCCCTGGTAAAATCATTCCCTTCACTAATGAGATCCATCCTGATATGACAAGAAGACAGCTCTTAAAACACCCACTGTTTTTCCCATTCATTTGAATAGCAGCAAAGGGACATCTTTTAAAGTAATTTTTATCAGTGAGATTGGGCTGAATCTCATTAATAAAGAAATGATTTTACTCAAAAGAGCCTTCACAGTCAAGCTATAACCCAGATTAGTGAGATCCAGCATGATTATAACTTTGTAAGACACTGTACTTCTGCCATTCAAATCGCACCACCAGCTATGGAGAGACCATTGGTTCACATGAAGCTGCTTTAAAAGTGCAGGTAGAAAAGGTGATGGTGTCTTTCTTATCATTCCAACAAATCCTAAGCAGGGAAAAGCAGTCTCCCTTTTGTGTTTTCAGATTGATTTTCATTATATATATATTTATTTTGCAGAACAGCAGAGGTTCAGCTATGCTGAAGGGTGCTAGAACACTGCTGCATTACACAAACCGTGGTCAAGTACCTACTTCTAGCTAGCTTTGCCTCACCAAAGACCCAGAAAAAACCTATTGCTTGTTAAAGGTCAGCCTACACAAGAATGTTTGGGGCACTTTAATACATTAGATTTTTATTTTATCTGCAGATGTATGAATGAGCTAGATAATCTCAGTAAATATTTCACACAGAAAAAGTCATGTTGAATTGCAGAGGATGTAAAATGGCTGGATGTTGCACAGTTCTACACTGAAGCTGGAGCTGAAAAAAATGGTATGTGTATTTCATGTAAAAAAAAAAAATCACCATATAGTTTGATACTTTTTGGGTGCTTCCACATGTGCAATTAGTGCACATTAATAAACCCTGGAGTTTATTGCTCTGAAGTTTTTCCTCCTGGGTACACCATTTGAACAGGTAATACAAGCACTATCCTGCTTCAGAATTTATTAGTTCCCTGAGCCATAATAGGGGTGCATGTGTAGACACTGAGATGTTTACTGCAGAGCTAATTAGTCAGCTCTGTAGTAAACGTCTCATATAGACACCCTCAGATTAAAAAAAGCTGGGTAGAAAACTGGCTGGATCACTGGCACTGCACAGTACTGTTGCTGAACAGCTTTTTGGTGATGCTGACTGCACAGTAGCTCATTACTACTGCGCTGTAGGGCTGTGCGAAGCTTTGATAGCTGATTCGATTTGGAGGAGATTCAGCCCGACTGAATCTCTGTATCTGAATTGAATCAAGAGACTAATTAAAAGCTACAAATTGATTTGAAGCATCTGAATCACTTTGGAAATGATTTGGCTGCTTCAGAGATTTGGCCATAGACCAAACAGGTGGCTGAGACAGCTGCCTCCATCTGGTAAGTCTGTTGGGGTTGGTGGAAGAGGGAGGAAAGGGGTGTGAGAGCGGGAGGGATTGGGGTGGGGCTGGGACTGGGACAAGCTGCCCAGCCAGGGCGGGGGCGCATTACTTGGGGAGGGAGATGGAAGGGCCCAGGATGTGGGTGCAGCTCTGACCTGCTGCTGCCTGCCCAGCCGGAGCAGGGGGGATGGGATGAGGGTGTAGGTTGCTCCAGGTGGAAGGGGGCAAGTGGTGGCAGGGCAGAGCCCCCGCTCCCAGTGCTGATGTGGGCGTGGCAGAGCTGGGAGTGGGGGCTATGCCCTGCTGCTGCCCGGAGTGAGCCACACCTGCATCGCGCCCCATCCCGCTGTGCTGGCTGGGCCAGGGGAAAATCCATTTGCTCAGTAAGAAGAAGCTTTCAGTTCTGTTGGTCACCGATTGCTCTGTTGCAGCTTCCCAAACATAGTATTCACAATGTTGTCAGTTCTCTACTGTGGATATTAATCTACAGTTGAGGTTTGAATCTGGGACTAGGCTGGGGCTGAGCAAGGGCCAGGCAGGGCAGCCATGGGGGCTTCTCCTGTGGCTCCCCCAACCCAGGGAGAGATGGGCACAGCTGGAGGAGCTGTGGGAGACCCTGAGGCCACCTGGCTGTGCCCGTCTCTCCCCAGCTGATCCGAATCGCTGAATCTTCTGAAACCGATTCGGCTGAATTGATTTGGGACAGTGATCAAAATCTTCCAATCGAATCACTGTCCTCCAAATCGGCTGAATCTAAATCGAATAATTCCCTATTTGCACAGGCCTACTGTGCAGTAGTGTCGTGTCATGCTTTGTGCCACACAACGCTACTGCGTAGTAGTAACAAATTACTGTGCAGTCAGTGTCTCATGTAGATGCAGCCACAGAGAAGGATGAAGTATTTTATGCCTCTTTATTGCAGTCTTCTCAAATAGGGGTAGCTACCGGATGATGAGTGAAGTTGGCAGCAAAGATAGGGAAGGAGTCAAACAGTCTAGAGTAAGGGCAGAAAAGGTTAGGGATTACTTAGAGAAGTCTGATGCTTTCAGATTAGCAGAGCTAGATAGAATGTACCCTGGGGTATGAAAGAAATTGGCAACGGTAATTTTAAGGCCTTTGGTTATCCTTTTTCAGAACTCATGGAGGTCAAATGAGGTTCCAGATGATTGGAAAAGTACAAATATAGTCCCCATCTTTAAGAGGGGGAAGAAGGAGAATCCAGGGAATTATAGACTAGTCAGTTAGATCTCGATACCTAAAATAATCCTGGAACAGATCCTCAAGGAATCCACTGTGAAACACCCAGAAGGTTATCAGTAACAGGTAGCATGTTGTTACTGCCTGAGCAGCATGTTATTACACAAAGAGTAAGGCATGCCTGACCAACCTGATTTCCTTCTACGATAAGGTGACAGGCTCTGTGGATGGGGGTAGGGCGGTGGATATGATATACATTGATTTTAGCAAGACTTTTGACATAGTCTCCCATGTCATTCTCATTAACAGGCTAAGAAAATACAGACTAGATGGAAGTACTGTAAAGTTGATGTATAACTGGTTGGACTATTATGCTCAACAAGTCATTAATGTTCTATGTGTATTTGGGAGGAGGTAGCAAGTTGGGTTCCCCAGGAGTCTCTCCTGGGTCCAGTATTGTTGAATATCTTCATTAATTATGTGCATGATCGGATTGAGTGCACACTTAGCAAAGTTGAAAATAATATCAAGTTGGGTAGAGTTGCAGGGAGATGATTCTTCTCTATTCAGCATTGGTAAGACCTCACCTGGAGTACTGTATCCAGTTTTGGGCCCCATGTCAAGAAAGATGTGGATCGATTGGAAAGAGCCCAGAGGAGTCCAAGAAAAATAATAAGAGGCCTGGGAAGCATGATTTATGAGGAAAGACTGAAAGAGTAAGCTTTACTTAGTCTGGGAAAGAGAAGACTAAAGGGGGGATTTGCTAAAAGTCTTCAAATACCTGAAAGGTGATTATAGGGAGGATGGGATGGGATGGGCTTCTCTTTGTGGCCATAGACTAGGATTAGGTGTAATGGCCTCGAGATGCAGTAGAGGAAATTTAAATCGGAGATTAGGAGGAACTTTCTGACTATGAGGGTAGGATTGCGCCCCATTTCATGGAGGATGTGGACAACGTGGAGAGGGTCCAGAGTATAGGGAGGATGGGATGGGATGGGCTTCTCTTTGTGGCCATAGACTAGGATTAGGTGTAATGGCCTCGAGATGCAGTAGAGGAAATTTAAATCGGAGATTAGGAGGAACTTTCTGACTATGAGGGTAGGATTGGAACAGGCTACATGGAGAAGATATGAACTCTACATCCCCGGAAATTTTCAAGAGCAAGTTAGACATTTACTTGACTGGGATGATTTAGTCAGGGATGATCCTGCCTTGAGAGGAAGTCGTTTCCAGACATGACAGGGTCATAGATTCAGGCTCAAAATGAAGCAGTGAAACCAATGAGAAAGTGTCCATTTACATGTTTCAAATGTTTATAAGTAGTCTTAGACTAGGTAAGAAATATAATATCAATGGTGACAGAGAAAAATAGCCTTAATGAGAAAATGTTGATAAGTCTACGGTTACCATATTTCCAATTTTAAAAAAGAGGACACCTGTGGGGGCGGGGGGAGAGGGAGGAGGGAGCAGGAGGAAGAAAGTGGGAAGGGGTATATAACTGTGGTAGGGGAGCAGTGATATGCCCCCCCAGCCCTGCTGGTGCCCCTCACTCCCAGACAAGGGGTCAAAAAAAAGAGGACATCTGGGAAAACCCAGACATACGGTAACCCTACACGGACTTAACATAGATGGAGCTCTTTTTGCTTTTACTGATTCCACAAGGGGAGATCACATGTTTCCCAAGGCCCCATGTGGGACGCTTCATACAGTTCCTCTCATTTTTGGCACTGGGACCCAAAGAACTTTGCAGATTAAATCTGAAAAATGATAAATCCATAGTACTTTCACCAGGTCTGCACTGTGTCTCTGATATTAACTCCCTGTTTGGAAAAGCTATGATTCTTCACCTTTACCCTCTTACTTGTGTGGGCATTTATACCAGTATATGGTGAGCATAAAATGTTACCATTCTGCTATCACAGCATTTTACTCCCCACTTTGCACCAGTGTGTCCAAAGGACACGGTAATGATGATTCAGGCACACTGTTTTTTTACCTCCTCACACATAGAATCATAGAAAATTAGGGTTGAAAGGAACCTCAGGAGGTCATCTAGTCCAACCACCTGCTTAAAGCAGGACCATACCCAACTACACCATCCTAGGCAAGGCTTTGTTGAGCCAGGTCTTATAAACCTCCAAGGATGGAGATTCCACAACCTCTCCGGGTAGTCTGTTCCATTGCTTTACCACCCTCCTGATAGTTTTTTCCTGATATCTCACCTAAACTTCCCTTGCTGCAACTTGAGACCATTGCTCCTTATTCTGTTAGTTGCCATCTTTTTTTGGAACCACCCTTCAGGTGGGTGAAGGCTGCGATTAAATCCCCTTGGTCTTCTCTTCTCCAGACTAAATAAGCCCAGTTCCTTCAGCCTCTCCTTATAAGTCACGTGCCCCAGGCCTCTAACCATTTGCATTGCCCTCCACTGGACTATATCTAATTTTTCCACATTCTTTCTGTAGTGGGGGGCCCAAAATTGGACACAGTAATTCAGATGTGGTCTTACTAGTGCCAAATAGAAAGGAATAATCACTTCCCTTGATCTGCTGGCAAGACTCCTAATTATGCATCACCGTGTACCATTAGCCTTCTTTGCAACAAGTGCACAGCTTATTATCCACTGTAACCCCAGGTCCTTTTCTGCAGAGCTGCTGTTTAGCTAGTGGGTCCCCAGCCTGTACTGGTATATGAGATTGTTCCATCCTATATGAAGGACTTTGAATTTGTCCTTATTGAACTTCATGAGATTTCTTTTGGTCTAATCCTCCAATTTGTTGAGGTTTCTCTGAATCCTAGCCCTACCCTCCAGCATACTTACTACTCTTCCCAGCTGGATGTCATCTGAAAACTTGCTGAGGGTGCATGCCATCCCATTTTCCAGGTAATTGCTGAAGAGACATTGAACAAAACTGGCCCCAGGACCAACCCCTGGGGCATGCCACCCAGATGCCAACTAGATATCCAATCACTGATTACTACCCTCTGAGCCCAATGATGCAGCTAGTTTTCTATCCACATGACAGTCCATTCATTCAATATATACTTCGTTAGCATGCTTACAAGAATGTTGTAGGAGACTGTATCAAAAGGCATGATTAGTTCTTGGTGAATCAATGCTGACTGTTTCTAATCACCTTTTTCTCCTCCTAGTGTTTAGAACTTGATTCCTTGAGGACTTGCTCCACAATTTTTCAGGGACTGAGTTGAGGCTGACTGGTCCATAGTTCCCCAGATCCCCTTCTTCCCTTTCTTAAATATGGGCACTATATTTGCCCTTTTCCAATCACCTGGAACCTCTCCCGAATCATCATAAGTTTCAAAGATAATAGCCAATGGCTCTGCAATCACATTGGCCAGCTCCCTCAGCACCCTCAAGTGCATTGTTTCCAGCCTCATGGACTTCTAAATAGTCCTTAACCTGTTCTTTCACCACTGTTGGCTGCTCACCTTGTCCCCAGACTGTGCTGCCAGGTATGGTAGTCTGGGAGCTGACCTTGCCTGTGAAGACAGAATTAGAAAAAGGCATTGAGTACTTCACCCTTTTCCACATCATTTGTCACCAGGCTGCCTCCCCCATTCAGTAAGGGACCCATACTTTCCCCAATTTTCCTCTTGTTGCTCACATACCTGTAGAAACCCTTCTTGTTACCCTTCATGTCCCTTGCTAGCTGCAACTCTAATTGTGCTTTGGTTTTCCTGATTTCATAGATTTCATAGACATTAGGGCTGGAAGGGACCTCATAAGATCAGCAATCAGCTAGGGTCAAAGAATCCAAGCAAGATAAGCATCCAAATGTTTCTTAAAAGAGTCCAGAGTAGGTGCTTGCACCCCCTCTGTGGGGAGTCTATTCCAGGCCTTGGGGGCTCAGACAGTAAAGAAGTTTTTCCTTATGTCCAGCCTGAAACAGTCTTGGAGGAGTTTGTGACTGTTGAACCTTGTCATCCCTTCGGGTGCTCTGGTGAACAGGAGTTCACCCAGGTCCTGATGCATACCCCTTAAATACTTATAGGTTGTCAACAAATCACCCCTGAGCCTTCACTTCTCCAGGCTTTAAAGTCCCATGTCTCTCAGCCTCTCCTTGTAGGGCCTGTTTTCTTGCCCTGTGATCATGCATGTGAGTTCACCCAGGTCCTGATGCATACCCCTTAAATACTTATAGGTTGTCAACAAATCACCCCTGAGCCTTCACTTCTCCAGGCTTTAAAGTCCCATGTCTCTCAGCCTCTCCTTGTAGGGCCTGTTTTCTTGCCCTGTGATCATGCATGTGGCTGTTCTCTAGACTCTCTCAAGCTTCTCCATGTCCTTTCTGAATTGTGGAGCCCAGAACTGGATGCAGTACTCCAGCTGCAGCCTCACCAAGGCTGAGTACAATGGGGGAATGACATCCTGGGACTTGCTTGAAAAGCAGTAGCATAGTGATGGGGGGGTGAGAGGGGGCCATTACTCTGAGTCCCCAGACTCTGGCCTGGGAGTGTGCCAGCTGGGCCAAGAGGCTGTGGCACCTCCTGTGTTACGTGTGTGTCCCACCCACCCACCCAGTGGGTTGGGCATTTGCTTACCTGTTATGGCCAGAAATTCTGGCTGCCGCCCCTGCCCCAGCATCCTGTGTGCAGCAGTCAGTTTCCCCACAGAAGTGCTGTGGGGCAGGAGAGGGGGTACCGCACCCTTCTCGGATCATCCCTGGTGGGGCACAAGTGTAGGCATTGGCCCCCAGGAGCCGGAGACCCATGGTACACCACCATCGAGAAGCCTCGATGGATGCAAACCAGACTTTTGTTCACTTTACCGGCTGCAGTATCACATTGGAGGCTCATGTTCATCTTGTGGTCAGTCATGACCCCCAAGTCTCTTTCAGTAGTGGTGCTAGCGAGTGTAGCACTGCCGAGCCTATAAATGTGATACAGGATTTTTTTCCCTCAAGGTGGAGCACCTTGCATTTCTCTGTATTGAATGTCATCAGGTTTTTGTCCGCCTACCTTGCAAGCTTATCAAGGTCGGCATGGATAACCAGCCTATTGCTCTAACAGAAGCTAGGACACTGTTTTGAAGGTATGGTGTAATCATGCCTTTTTCTCTCTATTATCAAGGACAGCTGTTAATTGAACAGTCACTTGCACAGGAATGACTGAAAAGGAATTAAAGGTACTGCTTCACTCAGAACATACCTGAGATGGCTCACTCTTCGTGCAAAGTTATAAAAGGCATATGAAAGCAAAGGAGAAGAATGGCAACCAGAGCAGGCTTGAGTTAACTGATAGCAGGGAGGTCTGCTGTGAAGAGGGACTTGGTTGTAATTAGGGAAATTTTTTGTTAAAATAACTTAGTCTAAACAAAACTGGGAAGATTACTATATAAGTGGGAAGACTCCCACACTGAAGGACCAAGCCTCTCTTCTGGAGAGTTTGGGGTTAGGGTTAGGCACCACAGTTCAGAAAAGGCACCTGTAGCTAATGCCTTTTCTGCTGCACTAAGCAGTTTATTTACTAGTATAGTAACAGATCCACTAGTTCCTTCCTATTCCAAAAGCTCTCTGTGCTCTGTAGTATGTTGGGGATGTGGAACTCTTGTGCATATATTCAGTATTTGTTATCTTCCTTCTGGGCATTGAACTATATTTGTTCGGCTGTGTAAAGATTTCCATGTACCACACTATAGAAGCAAGATTAGGCCCTAGCTCACAAGGAATGCTTAGGCATAATAAAGGACAAACATAAATAAAGCAAAAATAATATCAGAGTCGAGATGGCTCATTGGGTTTCTGCTATCAGCTTCCATTTTGGGGGGTTTATGTTCAAATGATGGCTAAAACTACAAGCATGAATAAGGGTAGCTGCCAGATCCTATCATGCCAAAGTGTGCAAGCCGCAGTCACCATAGACCAGGGCAACAAGGAAACATTTTACTCAGACATGTCTAACATTTGGCCCAATAAAAGATAGTACCAAACAGATTTTGTTTCTCACTAGTTTTACTCAAGCAAGTTCTATTATTCTGTGGCTCAAAAAATTGGGAGGCAGTTAGAAGTTTGTGCAGCACCTGTTCATTTTCTCTGCTCCACCCTTCCCAGCAAATTAAATTCATTGAGGAATTCAGAGTTAAGTGTACAATACTATTCTACTAACTGGTCTTCTTAGACTACAGTGTCTTTGTATGATTCTTGATCATTATGAAAACAGGGCAGAGAATGAAATGGCTAGCTTTGCAAACATAGTTCTAAATTCTGCCTCTTAAACATTTTTAACCCACCCCTATAATAATGCAATATTTTGCAATGCTTGTATTTCATTTCTAGCCCACCCCCCACCTTCATTATGAATGCCATATTGCATCTGAACCTTCTGCCTCTAGAACTCATGTCAAGGCCAATATGTAGGCATGACAAAATACAGCGAATGCATAAGAATCAATTCAGCCAGTACTCCTCCACTATCTAAAAATTCATTGTGTCACCTCTGCCTCCAATGGCCTGTCTTGAAGAGCCTGTAGGGAATTCTTGAATGCATGGCACTGCTGCCCCGGGGCTTCCTATCATGTAGAGTTGTGCAAAAAGCACCAGTGCTTTGTTTTATGAGTATATGTATGCCAGGGAAATAAAAATCACTGATATTTTCATAAGCACATGAGCATTTGCAAATTTGATTAGGGGGAAGGTTCCCACTTTCCATCTCTGAATCTCTGCATTTTATATTGGAAATTGTCAGCTCTTTTATATGGGGAATTTTCACCTCCAGGCAAAATATTTTTTGTCGTGATTTTTTTTCTTTTCCCAGTCAGTAATTTGGGTTGGATGAAACTTCTGGCCTCGATGAGTATCTAAAAAGTCTAGACATTAATCTGAGAGAACTCAGCTGGTAAGGGTTCCATGATATAGACTCTTAACCTAAGCACATACTGTGACTTTATATTGACCTATGCCTGGATTTCCTCAATCCCACAGCATCAGATAAGGACCTAGAATAGAAAGCACAAAAATGAATTACCATATGCACACACCTTTAAAATGTGAGACTCATTCTTTTCTATAACCTCAACTTGATTGTTTTATATTTCTCATGTAAATAACAGTCAGCAGTAAAAGTACGGACTGCTAAACTTTGGTTTAGATAACTTTGGGACCATAATATGTGATGTGCCTCAAAAAAGAGAAACATAATGTATTAGATGGGACCTATTTTTACATAACTTGAGGTTCAGGAAGCTTCATGACCATGTTTAGCATCTTTAGGTGGTGGCCAAAATACGGTGCTATGTCTTCCGAGTTATTTATAAATTATAAATCCAGTATTTTAATGAGGAACTTCCTGAGGGAAGACTATGCTGCTCAAAGTAATTCTTCAGAATTAATATTAGTAATTCCCTTACTTTACACACATCTATTGGCATATATTATACTAGCTTAGTCTAGATTCTTGAAAACTTTCGCAAAAGGAGATGTATTGTCTAACCCTGGATAAAGTTACAGTAATTACCAATTAGCTTACTCCAGTTTATACCAATGTTTCTCCTCAGCCTGTGAACAGAGGTGACTACACACATTAATCCCTTTCCTTTCCTTCGTTTAGTGAGGTCAGTGCTGTTGGTAGTTCGTTAACAATGAGAATTTTTATTTTATCTGAGGGAAATTTAAAGACCCTGAAATGTTTCTTTTTTTATATAATCTTGATAAAAACAATGATTAACTGTTGCATGGTTATTGGAGATTAAAATGCTCATTTTAGGTCTAATGGAAGTTGACAAGGTTGTTTTTACTAATGTTTCTAGTTGATTCTTGATTTAAGTGGTAGCCATTTTTTAAAGATGTCCTGTTACTAAAATGGACTGGTAATAAAGAGCCTATTTTAAATCTTTGGGACAAATTTAAATTGTAAATCTGTACTGGTTCTGCAAAAATATTGATTTTGTCAGATCGCTATTAAAAAATGTGGCAAAAGACAAAGAACAAAGAAAAGACCCTCAGTTTATACCTTAGCTTTGCCTCAGTCCTTCTCTTTCCCCACCACCAATCAGACTTCAAGTATTTATCTATTAACTTGTTTACTAACGTGAGCACTATGATAAACTGCACTGACATTCTTCAGTATAAGGTCTACATCAAGCCCAGGCTTAAAAAATTCTTACAAATGTTTCATCAAATCATACCAAGATGCACAAAAGTTTCAGAACTAGGAAGTAGAAATGGCAGTCAGTCAGGCAGGGGAGGAGAAGTTGAGGAACAAATGAGTGAGGAACATATGAGTATTCAAGATTCTTCATATGGTAAGGAGTATTCAATAAAGATGAAACAATAGTTGAAGTAGCACGAGTGCAGTTGTGTAGTTCAAAGGGTTCTATACAATTAGAGATTGTTCCCAACCATGTATTATGGATCTTGAGCTGAACTCTCTGTTTCAGGGGATAAAGACTCAAGGTCCTTCACGATATAGCATTTTCTATTTAACTTGCTGTAACCTAGTCCAATACAAATTATAAGTCTCAGCTCTCAACAGCAGAATAGTTATTCTAAGATGGAGAGCCAAATCTTGAGTAAGTTTACATGGTTTCATTAGATCACCATAGATTTATACTACTTGAGATTCTGAATTGTTGTGCTCAAGCAGCCATTCAGGAACACTATTAATTCTCATGGAATCACAAGAACCCTGCAATACCCATAACAGTGTGGAGAAGAGATATGACTTTTGTAATTAATACAAAGATGATTCCTTATAGAGGCTAGTAGGTACACACACCAATATTTCTCCCAGTTTCTCTTGCTTTTCAGTCTATAAACACCCCCCCTCCCCAACCACTGGGTTGCCTAGCATATCCCAAAGTTGTGACCCGGACCAAAAAGTCATGCAAATGCCTGCTGATTATGCTACACACTATGTAACATGAGGCATGTTTTTTCCTTTGTCCGGTATTATCAGAA
This sequence comes from Alligator sinensis, assembly GCF_000455745.1. Taxonomy (NCBI): domain Eukaryota; kingdom Metazoa; phylum Chordata; order Crocodylia; family Alligatoridae; genus Alligator; species Alligator sinensis. Next base: position 2,085,313 of record NW_005842021.1, on the reverse strand, counting down.
ATTTGTAAGTCTGCATTATGTAGAATTCCTTGAATAGATTTTTAAGCAGTGTTGCCAATAATAATTTATATGACATGAACATTAATTCTGTACTTAATAATGCTTAAGCATAATAAGCAGAGTCAATATCAAGAATCAACAATACCATCAAATCATTTCCATCAAGACTACAAGGAAAACTACAGACCTTGATCCCCCCACTACCTAACTACGGAAACTTAAAAACATAGACCACCTTCCCAGCAACACACTCCTAGCCACCATGAACGTTACCAGCCTATACACCAACATCCCACACCAGGATGGCATCCAAGCCTGCATTATATATCTATAGGAACAAGATCACAACTCAGAATACAGACCCAAAGATATTACTGACCTTATACACTTCATCCTCACACACAACAATTTCACTTTTAATAATCAACACTTCCTCCAGATGATGGGAACAGCTATGGGCACTAAAATGGCCCCACAGTATGCCAACCTTTTTATAAGCCACCTG
>NW_005842021.1:2045244-2084342 GCF_000455745.1 Alligator sinensis | reverse complement strand
GCTGGTTATGACCTATCACCCCTCCCTTGAACCTGTACGGAAAATCCTCAAAAAATTGCAACCCATTTTAGAAAAAGACCCTATTCTTAAAAAGATCTTCCCAGAGCCATCCATCCTAGCCTTCAAACAAGCACCGAACCTCTCCAACTTCATCACCAGAAGCACTTCTTCAACCCCAGAACACACCAAAAGGATCCAGACCGTGCCATGACAAGAAATGCAAAACCTGCCAACACATCTCCACCACCTCCACTATTACTACACCCCACAACAGAGCCATCAGCATCCCTGGATCTTACAGCTGCACCTCCAGAAATGTAATATACCTCATCCAATGCACCAAATGCCCTGATGGAAGATATGTAGGAGAGACCAGACAACAACTGCGCACCAGAATGAATGCACACCGGAAATCCATCAAAGACAGAAACACTCAATTACCGGTGGGGGCACATTTCTCACAGGAGGGCCACTCTCTCTCCAATCTCTCAGTCCTGATCCTCAAGGGAAACTTACACAACACTTCCCAGAGACGAGCCTATGAGCTCCATTTCATCAACCTCCTGGATACTAGAGATCATGGACTAAATATAGACATTGGATTTTTGATACATTATAATCTGCCTGGCAACTGACTCCCCAGCCCAACCCCTGGCTTCTTTACTTTTCATTCCATCCAGGAAGAGCACACACCAACTGCTGAAACTCCTTAGCCTGACGAAGGGTTTTTGAACCTGAAAGTTTGCTTAATAACTATTCTCCAACTATTGGGGTTGGTCTAATAAAAGAGATCAGATTCAACCAAGGAACCTTGTCTGCCTTTGTCCGTAGACCAACACGGCTACAACCTACACCCCTGAGTCAATATCAAGTCATTTAGTTCAGATTATACAGTATTCTATAGACCTGGGCTATATTTGTAAAGGTATTTTGGTAAAGACCTAAAGATCCAGATACGTAACTTTTGTTGTTTACAAAAGCTCCTTACTTGAGTTAGGTTCCTAAGTACCATTGCCTTTTAGTGTAAATCTGGCCCTAATAGATGAGGAAGAAACAAAACATAAAGACTATGCAAATTAACTTAATTAAGCTAAACTTTCCCTATGTTTTACATGAGATTTAGGAGCATATTTTATCTAGCCATTTGATATTTTGTCAAATTTTGATTGTAATATTTTTTAATAGTCTCACGTGCCATTCTCTTAAGAACCTGGAGAAATATGGACTTGATGGAATTACCCCTGGGCAGGTACATGCATGGTTGAGTAACTGTACATAGAGTAACTATGAATGGGTGGATGTCAGAATGGCAAGAAGTTGCAAGTTGAGTTGCATGCTTAATATAGAGAAAACACAATGACAGGAGAACATGAGAGAAATTTTCAAACATTTGAATGTCTTCCATAAAGAAGATAAAGAAACATTAATCTTTTGCCACAGAGAGTACGATGAGAGCCAGGAAGCTTAAAATACAGCAACATAGAGACAAACTTATTTATCAGGAAAACTTCTAAATTGTATGTACAGGAATACAATAGAACAAGATGCCTAAGGATGTTGTGGAGCTTCCGTTTTTTGGAGATTTCCAAGAAGAGGCTGCCTGGGATGTTTCAGGAACAGTGGATCCTGCCTCTGTGTAGGGGGTTGGGCAAGATGAACCTTGAGGTCCTTCTAATCACATGATTCTACCATAGAGTCAATAGGGAACTGTTTAAAAATGATGATAATAAAGAGGTGTACTAGGAGCTGAAATCTAAAATGCTATCACCAGGTCTCATTTTTAGACCTAGTCTTACATAAATGACCTGGAATAAGCAACCCACTGCTAAAACTAATCAGCATATGAAACTAACTTGGGAGCAACTGCAAAGACACTAAAAACAAATGAATGCATCTGAGGAAAAATAAGTTGAAGCCTGGATATATGATGAGACAGGGCAAAGAGGGGAAAAAGAACAGCTGGAAGAGGGCCATGTTCAGAGCAATGAAGAAAGGGGAATTTGCCCTTTTTTACCATGTGCACAGATTAAGGAATGGGTTGAAGGACCCTCTTGCAATGGCAGACAGATGGGTAGAGAGGAGGGGGCCATGGCCCCCGGGTGCTGGCCGGAGTGGGGGGGAACTGGCTGGGCTCTTCGGAGTTCGTATCGCATTATGTGACTTTAAGTATAGCTACGAGGAAGATGGGTTCATCACTGCCCTCTTGCCCTCTGCTAATATGGTGAATTCCAGCTCCTCCCCCTGGACCAAGTAGAAGCCCTGCTCACCACTCCTCTCCTCTTTGACCCATTCCCCCTAGGTGTGTTACCTGATGTTAGCCACTTGCCAATGTAGCCAGGTAACAGCTAAGAACCCATTTTTTCTAGTTGTATTAGTGGGTAAATCAATTATTTGTTTCTTTCTAAATAGATCAAAGTTGGAAGATATTCTCTCCATGAGAGACTGTTATTTGTATAATAGTTTGGGGCAAAATGACAGTTCTTGATTTTGTTATAATTATGTTATTATTATAGCTAATACTTCACATTTTGCACTTGCTCTGTCTTATGTATAAGCATAGAAAATTTGTAATCTTCCATGCCTCACATGGGGTATGTAAGAATGACAATTACCACAATTTTGCATGTGATTAAACTGAGGCACAAAGGTATATTAAGTAACTTCCCCAGAGCTGTTCAGGAAGTCACTGAGTGAGCTGGAGACAAATCTGCAGTTCCTAATTTCAATTCCCTTGTTCTAACTAATATATCACATTACTGATTGATATGGTCTTTGTGCATGGTATAACAAGGGTTTTGGTGAAATCTTCTTGTTTTCCTCTTAGCTTATAATGTGTGATATCATGGCAATGACAGGCAGGAATGAGTTGCCAACATTTGGCACTCTTTGGAGAGCAGTGAAAATAACATTATCAGCTAGTGTTGTCCAGGAGCATTAAAGAATAACTGAATCAGGACAAGTTCATGTCTGAGTCAACATCAACTTGATAGAATTGCTGCTTTTGGCAGTTTAATGTTGACAATTACTAAAGAGTGCCCTTACTGTATGTGTGAGGGACTTGACTTGTTTTAGTGGACACGGACTACAAAAGCCAAGGAAAAAGCTTCTGGGCACAAAAATGTCTTGTTGGAAAGACAGGAATATATTTAGAGAGATAGATTTATGTTGCTGGCCTTCATTCCTTGCCCTAAGTGTCTTCTTACTGATGGTCAGAGAGAGCAGTGCAAGTGAATAAAGGGAGTATTTTTGACTGGCTAGTGTACATCAGGTCCCATACACATACTGACTGAATTCACATTACTTGTCACTTGATACAGTTATGAGTACTGAATGATTTTCAGTCACTTCAGTGAAGGCTGTATTTGAAACCTGGTCCCAAAGCCGCAAGGCAAGTGTATTACATACCTGTCAACTAACAAGGCTTGCCAAAATGAATCTACTCACATAAACACATGATCATTATTGCTGTTCACACTGTGAAACACTATACACTGTGACAAAAGTAAAAAGCTAGAGGATTATTATGCTAGACAGTCATGTACTAAATATATTTATTGTGGATAAATGAATACTCCTTTTAACAGAAAATGTGAGCTTTTGATAAATTTCTAGTTTTGGAAAAAGTGATCTGGGCTATTTAGTACAACTTGACCTTTTTCTCTTTCAAAGAATAAGAAAATATTTACATTTCCTCGATGTTCATAATATTCTGCGCTCGAGACTATCAAATATTCCACATAGCATGCATGAATGAAAGTGAAAGAATTCAGCTAGTAGAATTCAGCCTGAGACCAGATTTCCTTACATCATTTTGCAGTACTTAATTGCTGATTTGATCCAAGTTATAATGTGGTTACCTGTTAACAAAACACTACTGGTATCACATCAGGGAAATGTATAATGTACAACATACATTTTCAAGGTTTGCATGAGAAGGATGGATGAATGAATTGGTGAAATTGACAAGAAGTTCAATGAAAAAGAATTGAAACAGCTCCTTGAAATGGAATTTGGAAATGTACTTTCCTATAGGAAATTCCCCAAGGAAAGAAAATAATCTATGGGTAAAGAATATTTAGAAGCTAGTTCCACTCGGTCTTAGAAAACAGACTCTGTCTTCCAGGTGTCTTTAGTGACCAAAGAATAAAGAGCTGTCAAAGTTGGAAATGGGTACAGGGATCTTGCACAATATTAATTGATCATATTTCCAAAATCAATTGTACCATGACTGGCAAAGTTCAAAATTCCTTGAAGAAAGAACTTTAAACTTTAATGGTGTCAGGGCTGTGTAACAGCCAAAACCCTCAGCCGCACAGAAATACTGTTGTGGGATCTGCAACACACTAATCCATCTATAAAATTTCCCTTATGCAGAGTTCTGTCATTTCCAGGCAATTTTCTTTTCCTGAGGAAAATATAGTACAAGATGAATGATGTAACCCCTCTAGCCCTCCAGGCTTCCTTCTCTCCTTTTTTAAACCTTCTCCACTCAGTGTAATGCCCAGACTTCACAAGACTTGCTCCTTCTGGAAGAAGAAAGTATAAAAGAAATCCAGACGGTACTATTGGAAAAAAGAGTATAAACAGCTGTGAATGGCTGTGTGATCATCTTGTACAAATGGCATGAAAAAATAACTGATATTGCATAGCATTCTCCAGAGAGAAAAGAAGTTTCTGTTTTAGTATCTTTGGTACTTACTTTTGAGGACAGAAGTTACACATTCCTAATCATAGCAATGCAGTATGTAGGTGAAAGATGTTTTGATATTGAAGTTGCATAGTTCACAGGTGTCATGTGTTATTGATTAATTAAAGTCAAATCATTTTGATTATATTCTTAACTTTTGCCTATATGTTAACTCTGTAACATACTGGTACAATTTCTGATAGTTGCCATAGTCTTAAAGTGAAGACTAGTTCACTGTATTACCTATCTTGACTGAATGTTTCAAATAGTTTTTGAAAAGGTGTTGTCCACAGTTTTCTTTAGCTCCTTGCTTATCAATGTTCAGACCTGGGTGTAGGAACTAGATGGCATGACCATCAGTAGTTGGTTTTCTCCTAGAGTTGGAGAAGGGGATAGGCTGACTTTGCTGTATTTATTGTTAGCCTTTGACAACATGGGAACAAAGGTGTTGCTGACAGGATCCACTGTAGGATCCAGATGGAGAGGAATGAAATAACCTTGTAGTGAGTTTGCTGTCAGAGAAAATCTCATGTTGTGTAATTAGCTGCTCTTCCTCTTCTTTCATTCAGGATCTACTTAGTTTGTGCATGTAAAGCTACTGAGGCTGAGCATCAGATATTTAGCTCTTGCATTAAGTTTCTCATTGAACTTTACACTCTAATTTCATTGTCTTCTAAGTGCTTCACTGAAGTGGGGATTTCAATGAAGGTGTGTAGCTATTTACTCCTAGAAAGGATCAACATTTATGTTCACTGACAAGGTGACTGCATGGATGAAAGTGTTGTCTTTGTATCAGTGGAAAGACCATGTCCACCTGACACCAGACTGATTTAGACCCCTGAGATCCTTCTTGTATCCATTCTTGGTTCTGGACCGATGGACAGTAAGGTGTTGTTACTGCTCATCATCTTCCCTAACTCATAAAAAGCCTGTAGCCTGCTATCATGTAAAATTGTAATCTCATGCATGTCTTTGTTAGCTTCTGGTGAGGTTACTGCAGTGTGCTGTACTCATAACCCTATACCTAGGACTTAGCACTCTAGTGAGTGCAAAATGTAGCCACTCATCCAGCCTCTGGGTGAAACAAAGGAGCTGCCATGAGCACAAAACACTGACTATAGCTCATCTGGGACACATTTGCTGCTGGTGCCTGGTAGAAGCACTCCAGGAGGAACAACAGAAAAGCTTTTCTGCTTTGCCTGTGTCTAACGAACTCCAGAGCTTGATACAATGTGTTGTTATTTCCCTCAGCTGTTGAATAATGGTTGTGGTTTTTTTCTTCTCAGTTCTTGCTTCTTATTTCTGGACAAAGAGGGTAACAGAGCCAGTTCTCAGTCACACAAAGTCCTTCTTAAGCCACTCTGGGACTATTAAAGGGACCTTAATTTTGATGTAAAGGGGTTCCTATACAGTGTAAATGGGCCTTACTGTAAATGAGAATGACGCCCAATAGTTTTAAATGCTCCCAATTGACAGAAGAGGTTTTAGTAATGTGTAAATAAATGAGTAGTTGCTATGGCAATAGGAGCTGTACAATAAAAGTAAATAGTTGACTAAATTAAATAAACTATGAAATAAAATCTTGCTCAGGACAGAAGAGCCCTGCATGACAATCCTCCAAGGGTCAGATGCCAGACTGGTCTGAGGCTTGGGAGTGGAGCAGAGGGATAATTATCAGGCAGTTTTCTTTCATTTCTTCTCTTTAATTTATAAATATTACAGGGGTTTTTTGTCTTTATTTGCAGCTTTGAATGCCTGTCTTCAGGGCTAGCAAAAGTTCTATGGCACAAACCAGATTTAACACTTTTTACTAAAAACTTTAAAGTCACAACATGTCTCTGTTGCTCTAGATGCATGAACTAAGGGGGACAGGGAAACAGAATGCAATGAATAAATGATTTAAGAGTGTGAAATGCCTTTAAATTGGCCCAGTCAACAAGGAAAGCTCAAATTTTACCCAAGGCACCTACCTTACAAGTGTTATAGATTTCTCTTACTTTCAACAGAAAGCCTTGCTAGCTCAGCCTGTTACTAGTATATTCATTTTGTCTGTGACACAAAATGTATTCCACTGTTATTTAATTTGTTTCATTTCCAAAAAGAAAAAAAAAATCCAAGGTGATTTTTTTTTGTTTCAAATAAGGAGAGTTTTACCTAAGCATTCTAATTTCATATTTAATAACATGCTTTTCAGACAAAACAGGTGCTTTTACAGGATCATAAGAGTGGTATGTTTTGAAGGAGCGATATGTAGCTTGTTGCCCTTTGATGTAAATTTGCAAGGAAGATAGATTATAGCATCAAGATGTTTCTCTGTGCATAATAAACTACAGAGGACAAAGTTCATGGCTGAGAATTGTGTGGGATACAAGTGACTACCTTCACTACAATCAATTATTAGGATGATTATATTGTGTCTGGAGAATATGATGCTAATGACTAGCTAACACTTAGAATATACACTCTTGACTCAAAAACCAGTGACAGTTAAATGCAGCAGGGGAAAGGCCTATATGTTGAGTTAGCAGCTCTCCAGTGTTGATAATGAATAATTAAAAATAACAGTTTTCATGTGAGACATGACAATATACATGTCCTTTAAGTATATTCTATTTTGTAAAGAACTTGGCACAATGACAGCTTAAGAAATGAATCCTATTGGCAGGAAAGGAGGGAGTTAAACACCCTCTCTGTTGGGAGGGTCTGAGAAGGATTAGCTATGTACTCACGGCTAACCTTCTACTCCCCTGTCTTCCAAACAAATAAATAATTGAAACCCATTACCTCTTTTAGGGGGGTTGCTTACATGCTTTCTATATTCACATCAAAGCAGAGATCAGTGTCAGAGAGGCAGCCACATTTAGCCAAGTCTCTTGGAGACTACTGATTAATTAGTTTTGCATTTTGGAAGTGCATCCAAAGACGTTGTAAAATAATGTTTGTTTTTGCCTTTGCCAAAACTTGTTTAGGAGTGCTCTGGAGGATGATGATGATGTACTCAAGATGCTTGTGAAAGAAAAGGGTAATCAGCTCAGGTGTGTGTGCCAGGATTTTTTTCCCTCTATGAAATTTCTGCACCACCTTTCAAAAGAGTCACTGAGAGAAGCACATGATGCTATTAAAGGGAGGCAGGGAGGTTTCCGAAGTCCCCTTTAATCAAGCTGTTTAAAAATAAAAAGGTTCATCATAACAAGCAGGTATAGCTCTAAAAATTGGCCTGGTTTTTGATTTTTGAACAAGCAGGAGGCAGAAGCTGTAAATCCTAGATAAATTTTACCCTTTCAAAAGTTGTCACTACCCATTTGATTGTATTTTTAAGTGAAATACAGTAATATGATGTACAGAGGAAAGAGGGGTGTTCATTTAGTTATGGCAAATATTGCCTATATAAGTATGCCTCATACTGTTATTTGCCTTTCTGTCTCTGTCTATATCAACTCCACATGCTGCTCTGGTGGCCTGCTTTGTACTTAATATAACTTGTCAAAACACATCTATCAGATATATGAAAAGGGAAACCTGGGTGGCCAGACTAGTCCAAGCCTGGCGTGGATTGCATTTTACCAAGACCACAGAAATCTCTTCTCCTCCATGAGATTAAGATGAAAAGCAGAGTTCATTGTTGTGCAACCAGATTTTAAAATAATTACACACACACTAGTGCATTAGGAAGCCATTTGTGTTTATTTGAATCCCACATATTGTACTTTTATGTGGATTCTAAGTGAATTTTAAAGCTGTCAGTAAAAAAAATGATGTTACCACTTGTTTTAGTTTTGTTTTTTTTAATCTCTTTATTTGCTTCTGCTCTAAGCTGTTACCATGAGAGAACCTTATCTCTTTCTAGGAAAGTAGATCGTGCGGTTCTCTTTGGCAGTTTACTACCAAACCTTCCCCCCTTCTTTGAGCCAGCACCAAGGCCATTAGAATGTGTTGCATTTGTGATGTGTTTGATGCTCACCGACTGGTGGCCTGTGGTCTTTAGTGCGTTCTACAGAAAGGAACCTACTGCTATTGAGAGACCTCTGGATGCCAAGTGAAATGTACCTGTTGCTGATCTGTAGGTATCTACCTATGTGCTCATCACCCCTCCAGATACAGTATGTATTACTCCGTGGTCTATTACTGCAATTGCTTTGTGGTCCAACACAATCTCTTATCTTCAGCACCTCATGTATTTTACTTCAAGTACTCCGGTAAAAATCCTTTGCTATGAAACAAAGAACCTGATGAAGACATTTATTATAGCATGTGGTTCCATGCTTGACAAATTAGTGTTACTTACAGAGAGTACAGGTGGAACACAGGCTAGGTACAGACATTCAAAAAGCCTGAGGTGGAATTCATCCAAGTTCTGTCGTTTTCCGTAAGTGGCATAGTTTAGATCAGTAAGGCAGTTTTAAGAAAACTTTTTAAGCGTGTGTACAAGCATTGCATTTAGATCAACTTTGACCTAAATTAGGTCAATCTAAATGCCCATGCATGCAGCTGTTCACAGGGCTTAAATCACCCCCAAAATGGTGCACCTGATCTGAGTTAGTTTAGATCAACCTGGGTTAACCTGATCTAAAATGGGTTAATCTGGTCTAGTGAATCGGTGCATGCAGTCAAAGCATAGCCTCCAGGCTGGGAAACCGAGTCACTTGCCTCAGCCCTGGAGGTATGCTGTTCCTACCCATCCAACCCTGACTAGAATCTGCTCCCCCAGTCCTGGACAGGGCAACCCGTCATCCAGGCAGATTCTCCAACACCCCCCTGGACCCACCAGCCCCTCCCCCCACCCCAGATTACTTACCTTGGATTGCCCATGCTGTTCCTGGCAGCAGCAAATGCCTGCTTGTGCTGCTCCCAGTTTAGGTTTAGGCGGCTTAAAGCAAGCTGCCTAAAACTAAACCAGGTCTCATGAATGCTTCTTTGCACCCTTAGAAGCCTAGTTTGGGCACATCCCCATGAGCAAAAATATGTGTTTCTCTGTGGACAAACAGAGGTGGTACAATATATGCTGCTGTTACTTGTCCCCAGGGAATGCCATATGCACTCTGGCATGCAGCACATTGCCCCAGGTCAGGTAAGGGAGGCTGGGTTCAGCAACTGTACTGGCCCCAGCAGCCTTACCTGGGGTCCTGGGGACCTCTGGAAGCAGCAGATGTGACGATCCTGCAGCAAGAAGCGTGGCTGGCAGCCACAGTGTGGCTCCAGCTAACCAGGCTCCAGTTTTGGGTGTGTGCTACCACCATGTCATCTGTGTGCCATCCCACTTTTTTTAAGTGTGGGTTTCTTTGAACCTGGGATCTCCAGCATAGGGAATGCCTGCATGTGTGGCATGTATAGCCCTGCCAACAGGTCTGTGGTGCTGCATGCTGCACATCCACGCTTGTCTGGATGCGCCCCTTAAGTCTTATTGCAAAGGAGATGAAGCTAGTTATGGCCCAAATTCCTTTGAATATTGAAGCTCCTAAATCAAGTAGGTTTCTATGAAAATTACAGTATATGTTGGGTCTGTAGGGGGGCTGTTAGGAAAGCTAAGGCAGATATGGAACTAGGGCTAACAGCAAGGATCAAGGATAACAAAAAGTCCTTTTTTAAATACATAGAGAGAATGAAGAAGGCCCCAGGTAATGTGGGGTCCCTGCAGAATATGTTTGGCAATCTGGTGGTCGCACTAGAGGAGAAAGCAGACCTCTTTAACAAGTTCTTCACCTCTATTTTCTTGTGCAGGGACCGGGACTCCCCTACTGAGATTCAGAACGAACTTGAGAGAAACTCCAACAAGCCTAGGGTCAGGGAGGATCAGGTTAGAGAACTTCTGGAGGGGCTGGACGTGTTCAAATCAGCAGGTCCAGATGCTCTCCACCCCAGGTTGCTGGGGGAATTGGCAGGGGCTACCGCGGGGCCCCTGGCACAGCTTTACGAGCACTTGTGGTGCTCTGGCCAGGTGCTGGATGACTGGAAGAGGGCCAATGTGGTCCCCATCTTTAAAAAAGGGAAGAGGGAGGACCCAGGCAACTATAGGCCCGTTAGTCTTACTTCAATCCTGGGGAAGCTCTTTGAGAAGATTATCAAGGAACACAGCTGTGATTGGCCAGCAGCAGGGATGATGCTCAAGGGCAACCAGCATGGTTTCCTTAGGGGCAGGTCCTGTCAGACCAACCTGATTGCCTTCTACGATCAGGTCACAAAATCAATGGACGCAGGTGTCACAGTGGATGTAGTCTTTCTGGACTTCAGGAAGGTCTTTGACACTGTCTCCCACCCCATTCTCATTAGAAAGCTAGGTGACTGCAGCATTGATGCCTACAGTCAGATGGGTCGCAAATTGGCTGAGGAGTCGCACCCAGAGAGTGGTGGTGGATGGGTCATTTTCGACTTGGAGGGATGTGGGCAGTGGGGTCCCCCAGGGCTCGGTCCTTGGGCCCGCACTGTTCAGTTTCTTTATTAGCGACTTGGTTGACAGGGTGAAGAACAACCTGTTTAAATTCACAGACATCACCAAGATTTAAGTGAGGTGGGCACGCTAGAAGGGAAGGACAGATTACAGCAGGACCTGGACAGGTTACAGGGGTAGGCAAATGAAAATAGGATGGGATTCAATACTGACAAGTGCAGGGTACTGCACTTAGGCAGTAGGAACCAGCAGCACACTTACAGGCTGGGAAACTCCCTTCTCTAAAGCACGGTGGCAGAAAGAGATCTTAGAGTCATTATTGACTCTAAGATGAACATGGGCCGACAATGCGAGAACATAGTCAGTAGGGCTAACCGTACCTTGTCCTGCATCCACAGATGCATCACAGGCAGGTCCAAGGAGGTGATCTTCCCCCTCTATGTGACAGTGGCCAGGCCGCAGCTGGAGTACTGTGTCCAGTTCTGGGCACCACACTTCAGGAGGGGTGTGGACAGCATTGAGAGGGTCCAAAGGAGGGCCACCCGCATGATCTGGGAACAGCAGGGCAGACCCTATGAGGAGAGGCTACGGGACCTCAACCTGTTCAGCCTTCATAAGAGAAGGCTGAGGGGGGACCTAGTGGCCGTCTATAAGCTTACTAGGGGGGACCAGCGGGTTTTGGGAGAGACCTTGGTTTCCCAAGCGCCTCTCGGAGTAACAAGGAATAACGGCCATAAGTTGCTAGGGAGTAGGTTTAGACTAGACATTAGGAGGCGCTACTTCACAGTCAGGGTGGCTAGGATCTGGAACCAACTTCCAAGGGAAGTGGTGCTGGCTCCTACCCTGGGGGTCTTTAAGAGGAGGCTCGATGTTTACCTGGCTGGGGTCATTTGAGCCCAGCTTTCTCTCCTGCCCACAGCAGGGGGTTGGAGATCTACAAGGTCCCTTCCGACCCTACATCTATGAATCTACGTTTGCCTCATATATACATGCTATATACATGCAAAACTGAGTGTAAAGTATGCATGTAAAATGTTTATAAGGTTTGTACATTGCTATAATGAAAGCCTGTAGGTCCATGGACCTACAGATCCTTAGAATAGTGGTTCTCAACCTTCTATTCTCAAGAAAATGCCAGCTCTCAGCTTTTACTCATTCTTTGACTATGGAAAAAGAGTAATTATTCTGGTGCAAAGGGCTCAAAAAGACCACAATGGTTCAAAATGCTTCTGACACTGTGGATTTTTATTTGATATCTCTGGGTTTATCTTATGAAGATGTTTGTTCGCCAATAGTGTTAATAATGTTTGGCACCTCAGGGTACCGTGGCAACCTGGTTGAGAATCACTGCCTTAGAACATAAATCTTTATCTTCTGGACAAATGAATTCCTACTTTACATTGTGAATTGTATTGAAAAACATAGGACCATAGTTTCATAGGAAAGTTGGACTTGAAGGGACCTCATGAGGTCATTTAGACCATCCTTTTGAATGAAGTACTTGTAAAAAAAAAATGAGGAAAAAAAAGTCCCTGCCTGAAGGCTTTGGGGAATAGTAAGGTTCCAGCACTAGAACAAGGGAGCATTCCATTAAGTGCAGCAGTATCCAGGTCATGACCAAAGAGGAGGAGTGCCCAGAAATCCTGTTGGCTTGAAGAGTAGTTTCAAAGGTGACCAATAAACTTATGGGCTTTCCCTGTGTGCGCAATAGCTATCTGACTACCACCATGGGGAAAAAGAAAACTTGGTAATATCTTTAGTGTTTATATGCTAACTGCAGTGAATGGTGAAAATATGAATAAGCAGTTTTGTAATCAGTCACTTGATATCATGAAAGCAGCACCCTCAATAGAAAAATTGATAATCATAGGTAAATTTAATGTATGTGTAGTGGAGACATTACAATATGGTGGGATTTTTCTGGCCATGTTGGCACTGTGAGAATCAACAGCAATAGTCTATTTTCTTATAAAAAAACGTGCTGAACATGAGCTGGCTATTGCAAACACAATTATTCAGTAATTGGATAAGCCTAAAATATCCTGGATGCATTCTTGATCCAAGAGCTGGCAGCTTATTGATTATATCATTGTCTGGCAAAGAGGACTGCAAGCTGCAGGACTCACAAGATCCTTACTCAGAGCAGACTGCTGGACCCATTATCATAGAACAGGCTCCAAGTTACTGATTCAACTACGTTGTTGGAGAACTGGTCCACAGCCAACCAGGCGCTTAGACACAAAATGCTTTAAAGATCTAAATATTAAAGATCTAAACATTAAACAAGAGCTGTGTAAATTATTATTACAAAGCTTGCCTGCACTGGAACACACAACTGCAAATGGTGGTGAGTAGTAGGCAGTGCATAATTCTACTGTATACTAGTTCACTGATAACACAATTGGCTTTCCCAAATGGCAGCATCAGGACCAGTTTGATAACTGAATCTATATCTTCCTTGAAGAGAAACAGTCAGCTGGCTCTCCAACTCCCCACTCCAGTGCTCTTAATGAAAGGTATGGCTCCAGGAAGAAAAATGGTAATGCCACTGTTGAAGATAGATTGGGAAGATGTTGGTATGGTGTTAGGACTAGGCTAAGAGGATGCAAATTGGGGATGTAGTGTGGTGGCCCAGAAAGGTTCTTCAGTTTTAGTGAATATAAACCAGTAACTCAGTATCTCTTCAGGATTTATTTGCATTTTGTGGGCTAGAGAAGACACCTCAAATCCAGCAAGTATGGGGGATATCGAACTACAGTTACTTATTTAGTGACCTAAAGCAGGGGTGCTTAACCCTCGGCCTGTGGCCAGATCCAGCACATTGAACCATGTAATTCAGCCTGTGGGGAGATCCTGGGTCTGAAAATTTGGTAGCTGGATTAGGTAGGTCCCAGTTGTGCCAGCACTTCATGCCAGATCAGGCCCATGGACAGACCTGGCACCTCTCTTCCAGCCCACAGGCCAGAAAGGGTGGGCAGCACTGATCTAAAACAGTTGGTAAGAATTTAAGGACATTGCTGCTGCTATAAAAACCATGAAGGGTTCAATTTGGGCAAGTATTCAAATGCTTAAGCAAAGCTTATCAAACATATACAATATTAGCCCTTTATATTAACCAGTATTACTCAATAATACACTTTTTTATATCCCTTTATTTACTTCAAGTGTAATTTTACTTGGTTCTTTTCAATAACAAAAGATGAACAGAGTCAAATGGAAGCACTTGCAGAATAAGTTGTTGTGTTCCTTATTAAGTTGGCAGAATCAAGACCTTTCATTTTCTATACCGAATGGTGTCTGGAGACAGATATTAAAGCAAATTTAGCCAATTGAAATAGGGGCCAAGGTTTGTTATGTGTTGGTCCTTAATAAAGATTTCTATGCCCTAATCACTTCCTTGCAGAATGTAGTCTCTGACTTGAATTATTTGAAACAGCTGATCTTTCATCTACATCTAGTGACTTGCCTGGTTATATTTATACTACCGAATCCACTTTGTAGAACTTCCTTTGGTGCCACCCAGTCTGAAACCTGATTCCCAATAGAGGCAAATAATTAAATAAAAAATAAAAACACATTTGACAGTCCACAACAAAGGGAAGTTTCAGTGGCTTCTGCATGTGTTTGCATACTGAATTGCTTTCCCGTCCCCATGGTGCTGAGTGATGGATCACCAGAATGATAAAAATCATAATAATACTTTGCAACATGTTGTATTTCTTGTCAGGAATCTCAAAGAACGTTATATTCATTAAATATAATGCATATATAGATATAAATTAAATATATTTAATGAATACTATATTCATTAAATATAATGAACATCAAGTCACCTGCTCTTGACAGCTTAAACCCCAGTGTACTTAAGGAGCTGTCAGGTGTCATAGCCCAGTCACTGGCAAGGATATTCAAGAACTCATGGCACTCAGGTGAAGTACCCAGAGATAGAAAGAAGGCCAATGTGGTGCCTATATTCAAGAAAGTGGGGAAAGTAGATCTGGGGAACTACAGGCCAATCAGCTTGACCTCAATCCCTGGAAAGATTTTGGAAAAAATTATCAAAGAGACCATTCTACACAAGCTAGCTGATGGCAACATCCTGAGGGACAACCAGCACGGGTTTGTTGTGGGTAGGTCTTACCTGACCAATATAATTTCCTTCTATGACAAGGTGACGTATCACCTGGACAAGGGAGAAGAGATTGACATCATATATCTGGACTTTAAAAAAAGCCATTGATCTGGTGTCCCATGATCTCTTCATGGAAAAACTGGCCAACTGTGGCCTCGGCTACATCACAGTCTGATGGCTGGGGAATTGACTCTGAGGTTGGACCCAGAGAGTAGTAGTCGATGGAAGTGAATCATTGTGATGCTCCATGACCCGTGGTGTCCCCCAATACTCTGTCCTTGGACCTGTACTCTTTAATGTCTTTATTAACAATGTGGACACTGGTGTCAGAAGCAGACAGGCCAAGTTTGCCAATGACACCAAACTTTGGGGTAGAGCGTCCACACCCAAGGATAGGCTGGTGATCTAGGCTGACCTTGATAGGCACCAAAAGATACTTTGGGGTCATAATTGACCACAAGATGAACATGAGCCACCAATGCAATGTCACAGCTGGTAAAGCAAACAAAACTCTGGCTTGCATCCATAGATGCTTCTTAAGCAAATCTCAGGATTTCATCCTCCCACTGTACTTGTCCTTGGTGAGGCCGCAGCTGGAGTACTGCATCCAGTTCTGGGCTCCACAATTCAAGAAGGATGTGGAAAAGCTTGAGAGCGTCCAGAGGAGAGCATCACACATGATCAAAGGGTAAGAGAACAGGCCTTATGAAGAGAGGCTGAGAGCCATGGGACTCTTCAGCTTGGAAAAGCGCAGGCTCAGGGGTGACCTGGTGAAAACCTGTAAGTATATATTGGGTGTACATCAGGATCTGGGGGAACGCCTGTTCACCAGAGCACCCCAAAGGGATGACAAGGTCCAATGGTTGTAAACTTCTGCAAGACCGTTTTAGGCTGGACATTAGGAAAAACTTTGTTACTGTCTGAGCCCCCAAGGCCTGGAATAGACTCCCTCCAGAGGTAGTACAAACATTTACTCTGGACTCTTTTAAGAATTGTTTGGACGCTTATCTTGCTGGGATCCTTTGACTCTAGCTGACTTCCTGCCCCTGGGGCAGAGGGTTGGACTTGATGATCCTCCAAGGTCCCTTCCAGCCCTAATGTCTATGAAATCTATGAAATAATTCTTTCAGTATTCCTGTATGTAACTGTTAGCCCTGTTTTAACAGGTAGGTAAATTAATGGATAAAAAGGTGGTGACTTGCCTTCTGGGAATATTATACTTTTTGTAGGGTCCGATGCTTAGGTGTTCTAGGCCTTTTCTAGAAGAACTATTGTAGACAATAATTAGGCAATAGATAATTGCCCTTTATTTAGAATAAATTATGCCCATATCCTCTCTATTCATATTTGAAATACGAGTGAATATTTTATTGTATTGAGATCAGTAGCAAGACTCTTATTGAGTTCAGTGTATCTGAGACTTCAGCCTTGATGAGTACAAACCCAAACCAATGGTGGAAGGGAGAAGATTACTGCGTATTTATGTAAGGGAAGGTTATAACCACCAGTATTAATTACAAACATTTTCTTGGATAAATTACAAGTGTCCAGACTACCAGAAATCCTTTTCTATGTGAAAATAACATCCTTCCAGAGTTAAAGGCAGGTGATAACCATCTGTACATGACATAATAAGTGCTACGACCACTGTTACATACTAGTGGAAATTGCAAACTGTTACCAGGTTTACAGACTTTTCCACACCAATAGACTTTCCAACTAATCAGTAGATAATGGCCATGCCACATACTGTACTTTCTGCCCAAAGTCTGAAAGCTTCAGTAAGTAACGCACCTGATTTAAAAAACCATATCCCAGCAGTTTTCTGTTCAGTCACAAGTGTACAGGGAAAAGCCAGAACCAATAAAAGCTGTATCCCCTTAATCAAACAAATTAGTAAGGTAGATAAAGGAGGTTTTATTTCCTTTGAGTGCCAAAATACTGAGGACGTTGGCACTTCCATTCTCCTTCTGTTGCCTTTTTGGCTCATTTTCTTCTGCCCAGTGTTGTTTGAAGGCAGATGCCAATTTGAGCTAACAGCTTCCTGGACAGGGTTGAGGATATATTAACACAAGGAAGTTAGGAGAAGGGGAACCGTTTGCATGTTACTGTGTTGCCCTCCATCCTCCAGGGAGTGGCTCTCATTTTATTGTGGACCTGAGTTGCTGCCTTTTCACTCAGTTGATTTAATTTAATTAGCATCATTGAGGCAGAGCCTTAATTTTGGTAGCTCACAAGAATCCAACTGACAAAAAAGTAAGGTACAAAAAGAAAAGTTACTTGAAAAAAGAATCACTTGTGGACCAGCATAAAATGCATGAAAAAAATAAAAAAAGCCTCAGAAATTGGGTAAAAAAATATGAGGCTTCAAAAACAGAAGAATTTGGCTTCGTTCTGGAGAGCGATAGCAGGGCCATAATAAAGAACTTTTGTAAGAGTTTCAGATAGTATAACTGATATTCAACAAAATACCATATAGTATGCTAAAGCAAAATAGAAATTCTCCTTGGCTTTTTGTTCAAATGTTTATTCCCAATTATCTTTTGTTTCTTCTTCTGATGATGAATTTTCAGTTATGGAATGTTTACAGTGTTTGTGCTCCTTCCATTTTGGAAATTGTTGTATCTAATGGTATTCCCCATTACCCTTTAATGATTTCCTGTTGGCTCTTCTGCTTCTGATGTTACTTGCCTGAATCTTGCTTCAGTTAGCAGTAGAAATGCTGCCTTCCCTTTTGGCACACTTATTTTCTTGGCATCTTCTAAAGTTTGCAATGGACGTTCAGCATCAACTAAAAAGTCATCTTCCTCATCACCTCTTCTACGTCTTTAATATATATCAAATACTGGCATTGTCTACTATCTTTACCTTCCCCCTAGACACTTTTTCTACAGCATTGTCTATAATCTTAGGATTCCTAGTGTCTCAGTCATCCTCTACCTACATAACTTCAACAGGGATAAAGGGCTATCTGCCAGCCTCCGCGATTGATTATCCTTTGGTACTTCCTGTTACCTCACAATCTGTATTCCATGGATTTGTTAGTAAATAAATAAATGCATTTGTCAATGTATTTCAACACTTATCTTGTTCGGACTAATTTCAATTTAAGCTGTGCTCTTTATATGAAATTTTAAACAGAATCAAAGAGAAAAATCCTCTCAGGGCCGGATGTCAAGTGCATTTAAACATCTAACCCTGTTCAGGACCCTAACTTTCACTGATTTCAAGGGCCAAAGGTATATAGGTGACCAAATACCATTCTTAGGATCTGGAGGACAGAAAAGTGACACCAGAGCCCATTTACTTCTCCGATGTACAAGCAGAACTCTGGTGTGAAAAACCCCCAAAAGATCTTGTCCCAAGACCCTGACATGTGTCTAAGTAAAGTGTATCATCATAGGCTCTCACCATTATCTACAAACATTTTTATAATTTAAACTTCACAAAAAGGAAAAGTATCAAGAGAAAACCACCTTACCATTCTATAATCACTTTCAAATTTTCAAAAAAACCCCCACATTCACAAATTAGGATAAAAGTTAATAAAAACCCTTAAAATTTTGTGGAACTGAAATTCTCCCATATTTCATTTTAGAAGCATTTTGCTTTCAACAAATTAGCATCTTCTGATGGAAAAAGGCTCCACTTCAATATTTCCAATCAGCACTAGTGTTATTTATTCTCATTTTAAAGCATGACTAAGTAGGACACTTAACAATTCAATTAACTTCCTTGGGCTAACAAGTAGCCTTAGCCAGTAGCCTTACTGAAGAGCTATCAGGATTCATAGAAACCGTCCTCAAACTGCTTGTCGTTCAAAGGGTAAGCTTTCCACAAGACCCAGCACACTTATTCAACAAGATCTGGAACATTAACCACCTCCCTTTCAATCATGGTGTCACTTGCCTGTACGTTAGCAATCCTGCACCATAAATGCATTACTGCCCGCCTGAAATTGCTGCAAGAACCTGGGCTACACTTGGATTTACAACTTTAACATACTGCCCAACTAATCAATTTCAATAAAATATATTACCAAATAAATCCTGCTTCTCACATATCCACTGAGCCATCATGACTAGAAGAGCACTATGACTTTACTGGGTTAACCTGTTAGTCCGTACCAGAGGTGGGAAGAAAGCCAAGAGCCTCAAATTAATAAGAAGCCTATTTCCTTCCATATAGCATGAGTTATGCCTTTTGATTTGCTTGTGTTACAAATGTATTTATCTATCTCTCCATAAACATTCTTATATCACACTATCCCTGTGGAATTGAGTACACTCTGCTCTCCTCTAACAATGGATATAGAAGTGACCGTTAAAGGGTAGCAGATTACGACAATACAGCAAATCTGTCTATCCCTGACCTTCTATAAGACTCAGCTGCTCAGCTATCCTCTTCTCACATTTGTCCCGTTTGTACTGACTTACCTCATGGTCATCTGTACTCTATACAACTCATTTTGTGACAGTGATAAATGACTGTTTTAGAGTGACTTCATTTAGTAGACATTCCCACATGTGCAGAATTGTACTTACCAGGGTCTGTGCCTGGGGTAGCAGTGGCAGTGGCCAGGCCACCTGCAGCAGCAGCAGTAATTCAAACAGCATGGGTGGCACCTGCCATTCTTGGTCTCCTTAAAGGAGCATGACTAAGGCTGGTGCGCAGGTTGCTCACTTCTTGTTATGCTACTGCTTATGTGCTCCCTGCACCTCGCTGCCCCTCATTTCTCCACATAAGATCTTGGATTGTATTTCTTCATATGTGTGTGATCAAAATTATGTTTTTATTCCATTCCAAACTTTTTTATTCAATTCTCCCCACCCCCCTTTCCCGGTGGCTACTTGGAAACTCTACAATTCATTTCTTTCTTTCTGTTTCACCAGTAGCAACTGACTGCTGGAGATATTTTCTATAATTCTGGTTGCATTTTAAGTTTCTGTTTCCTTTCTGCTGACACATGCTCCTTTCTCTCTCTCTCTCTCTTTCCCCCTCCCCACTAGACCTCTTTTGGGCTTTTTGATTTTTTCTAAGTCTGAAACTAATATTACAACCACCTCAGCCCACTGCCTGCCAGCTCCTCTCAGTCATTATTCATATATACAGATTGGGAAAATTCAGTCACTTAGGCTAAGTGCATACAGTCAAAAAGCCTGAGGCTGAATCAATTCAATCTTTGCAGGTTAGTCTAAACTGCGTAAATTGAACCGATTAGCAAGTGAATGTAAACTTTTGATTCTGGAAATGCAGCCATGTGCCCGCCATGGCTCAGGCCAGAAGCTGGAGGGTGCTAGAGCACATCTCCCTGCTGGGCTGGAGCAGACAGCTTGGGCGAAGGCTAGTCTGCCCACCCTGTGAGGGGAGGTTTCTGGGGGAGATGCAATGCATCCTGGGATGTCAGGGGACTGTAAGTTAACTTGAATCTGTAGAGATCTTGGACAGGAGTTCAATAAACTGGTTTAACCTAAATCAGTTAAGTCTGATACTACATCCATCCAAGTTTATCTTAAACCAGTTTTGGCCATTTTAAAAGCAGTTTATGTGCAGCGAACTTCTGTTGTGTTGCAGATTTGAATCAGTTTCCGGTCACTTATACCAATTTATGGGTAATTTCTGCCCCTAGCCTTAAACACTGAGAAGAATAGCCATTACATCTTTGCATCTCTCCATTCTCTATGCATTTTGAGCTAAATTCTCAGTTGGTGTAAGCTGACATCATTTCACTGAAGACAGTGGAGCTTTACAAATTTATGTCACCTGAGGATCTGATCTGGTGCTCTGTTTTTTTCAACTATAGCCACACTAAGTTTGTCCAATTATTTTTCTAACTGTACCTTTGAATTCCATCTCAGCACTACTCTTACATTACAATGGGTTAGAGCAGGGGTCGGCAACCCCCGGCACACATGCCATTAGTGACACGCAGAGACATTTTTCGTGGCATGCCAGGAGGCATGCAAAGAAATTGTGGGTTTGTTTTTTTTTTAAGTTGCTGTTCCTTGCTGTGCAGCCACAAGTCCCAGTGCCATGGCAGGCACCAGGGTGGAGCCAGGAGAACAAAGGCAGGGAGACTGTCTGTGCACTACTGCCCCTGCCCCTTGCTCCCAGGCTGCACCCTCCAGCCCAGCTGGCCCCTGGAGGGAGCTGCCCAGGCAGGCTAACACCCTGTCCCACCTGGGGCAGCACTGAGGTGCCGAGTGCTGGGGCTGGACGGTCAGGACAGGGTCTGGGAGGCATGGAGGGAGGCATCGCGGGCAAGCCAGCCCGGTTGGGCCCTTAGGAATGGGGGGGCTGGGCAGGAAGTGGGGGCTGCCCCGGGGCTCTGCAGGCTCAAGCTGTGGTGGGCAGGCAGGCAGGGGTGCCCAGCAACACCTGTGGTGGGGCCTGGCTCAGCCTGCGCAGCTCCTCAGGGATGGGAGTCACCCTGCACATGTGGGGATGCTGCCTGGCTGGGGCAGGATGCTGGGATCGCGGGGCTTCCCTCTCCATGATTGGCCTCCCTACACTCTGGGCACAGTGCAGGCAGGGCAGAGTCATCCCCGGTGCAGGAGCCTGGCTGCAGGAGCCCGCTGCTGCCTGGGAACAGCCACCGTGGCTGCCTCAGCCTGCCCGGGTCCTGGCTTTACCCACCCACAGCTCCCCTCAAGGGGCCAGGGCTGGGGCATGCACTGCACAGAGCCACTGTACTGCAGGCTCCCAGCTGGCTTGGCCCTGAGCACCAGCTGTGACGGCTGTTCCCAGAGCCTAGGGAACAACTTGTGGCTGCAGCTCCCACTCCCACTGTACCCGGCTGGCACAGAGACCAAGCAGGGAGCTCCCTGGGCCCAGGCAGGCAGCATTCCTTTGTGGGCAGGGTGGCTGCGCCCCATCCCTGCGGAGCTGTTCAGGCCGGCCTGGCCCCACATCCGGTGCTGCTGGGCCCCCACTGTGGCCCGAGTAGCAAAGCCCTGGGGCAGCCCCTGCTCCTCGCCTGACACCACCTCTCTATTTACTGTCTAAAAAAAACCCAACAACATTAATGATTATTAATTGTATTAAATATACAGTGCATCCTTCCATGTACCCTCTCCACCCCAGTTTTGTTTTTGTGGCATGCCGGCACTCCGGCACCTTAGTAGGTAGACATTGTGGGTTTTTTGGCACTCCGGCCAAAAAACATTGCCTACCCCTGGATTAGAGCCTACCCAGTGCAGAATTTATTGTCTAGCTGGTAGATGATAACTGTGCACTTCTGCTCCTAATAACTTGTGGATAACGTAATGTATATAGCCAATTTGATGAGGTGCTTTCCCACATAATATTCATGCTATATTTAAAAAAAAAGTATTTTTATGCTTGTTGAAAGGCAGCCATCTCTGTTGTGAAATACATGTAACAACGCTACAAAATATTTTAAGATGCAAACTGGTATCCAATTGAAACTACAAGAGATATTTAATGTAGGAAGAATATAATTACCCAAGCTGGATTTAAGCCAGGGCCCAGGGAACACCCTAGTTCTTGGAAAAAGTGCCAGTGGGAGATGGAGATGTTACTACAGGCATATATGCCCTTCTTTGATCAAGTCTGTCCAAGTGGATAACTTGTTGTCTTTAATTCTTCTTTAATGGTTATCTTTTTTTATCTTCTGCTCTTTCTGTAGCTTTATCATGTGTCATGTTCTGATTTTTCTCTTCTTACATTTATTCTCCTATATTTCACAAAGCTCAACATTTTCCTCCCCTCCTAGCAAAAACACTCTTAGTGAAAAGCACATCACCTGTGGCAATCGTGCTGAATAATAAACTTCATGTATACAGTTACACCTGTACTTTACATATACAGTATACCCATACATAATTAGCAGGATCTAAAATTTGTCATTTTTTTCCTGAAATATATGCAAGTATTCCCTACCCCCTCCTGCCCTGGGACCAAAATCATATGTTCCTAGAACGACAGCTGATGCTGAGGTGCTGAGTGCACTGAGGTGAATTTCCCCCCCAAATGAATGCTGACAATCATAAAAATGACATTAGCAATTGCTGTATATAGTGTATCATAGACCAACTCTTCCCTCAGCTACTTTTTCAGGGGCAGATCTGTTCTGCTAAGGATTAGCATAGCGCAGGGGAACTCTCCATTGGTGCATAACTGGTCCAAGTGGCAATCTCATTCTCCCATGATACATTCTGGTCTGTTAGAGGACCACAAGATACTTATTACAGTATGTTCTCAATTTATTCACTTGGACTACAGTTTTTTAGGGACCATATCCATTCAGCAGAATTTGGAGCAGCCTCTAGACTTTTCTAAACTGGGGCTCAGGGTGCTACAAATCTTCCCAGAGAATTACTAATTGGTTCTCTGAGAATACTCTAGTGGCCTCTTTTGCCTGGATCAGAAGCTTACCCAGAGACTTGTGGTCCCATCTCTTCAATCTTTAACTGCTGCACATGGGAAACCTTCTGAGCACAATATGTTGTCTGGTCCTTATCTTTCCCTTTCTCTACTATAATGCACTATTCCATTTTATTTGGCAAAATTAAATGGCAAAGTTCACAGAACTGCACCAGGTGAAAAATGATTTTTTTCCGACCTGGTTGCAACATTGTCTCACTTATGTTATGTGTGAAATGTTCTACTCAGCTTTACTCCATAATCAAAGGCTGATGAAATATCAAGGCTCAATTAATTATTACAGTGCCTCGCAGCACTGCTAATGTTAGTGGGTGGAGAAACTCATTGCTTTTAATTTTGCATTGAGTTTTATCCTGACACACAAGTTCTCAGTTCAGAAGCTGAGTATATATTTTGTGCACACTTTCATTCAAACTCCATGCAGTGGGAAACATATATTTACATTTTAGATACAGTGCTAAAATTAATGTTTACTTGTTTTTATTTCTAATACCATCATTTTTTTCTGACCTGCGCACCTTGAATCTGTTTGAAGTTTTAGTATCGTTCACAAATAGTGACACTGTCCCCTTCATTTCACTGATTTTATTTATGTCATATGGTTTTCAATATTCATGATGTGTTCCTAGTAAACTGTCAATTAAATATGCAAATTTGAGTTTAAGTATGCTAGCATGGAATGGATTAATGTAATTCCAAATTTCCTTCCTTCCTTCCTTTTAACTTTCTTCTTTCTTTCCTTCTTTCTCATGCACATTATTGAAATATCTGAGCTCTCTTTAAGGCTTGACTTTTTACATATGTTCACTGTTGTGTGTTTAACACTTTTGGCTACATTGATACCCAGATGAAAATGTGCTACAGGAGACTGAAAATATTAATACAAAAAATAGAAATGGAGTCTAACAATAATTTACACATAGTCAGTATAAGCAGTATTAATGGAAAGGTGCCAGCCTTATTTTCATGGATAACATATTGGAAATAATAATCAAATTATCATTATTACTACTATTATTATTGTGTCTCAGATTGACAGCACATGTTGGTGCATATATACAACAGTGAGTTGTGAACAGCCTGACCATACTTGCTTGCTAACAAATAGAGATGCTTTTGGATAATCTTTGTCATCCATAAGAATGCAGTTGAATGAGGGCTCAAGAACCAGAACATCACTGTGTTCAGCACTGAACAAACACAGAACAAAAATAAAGTCTTTCCCCCCAAAAAACTTGAGGAATGAATATGTTATACAGTTTTCAGAGAAAAAGCCATTTTTCAGTAGCTTCAATGACAGCTTCATATTCCTCTAAAAATACTAAATATTATATATTAGTAAATGATCTGTATATTATATACTATATTAAATATACTACAAATTAGTAAATGACAGATATAGTATAGATATAGAGCATGGTTTTGCAAACCATGGGCCTCTTCTAAAGCATTGAAATCAATAGAAAGGCATGCTTATGATTGTTTAGCTGCTCTCACATGGAATCACATTCATTCATATGCTAATTGTAAGTGTAAATGTATATATTTCATACAGCATCGAAACACAGCCACGTCTGGTGCAGAATAAAGCAGACATTGCACAAGCAAAGTTCACACTAACAAATTATATTAATAGCTAATGAGGACATTTTACTGACAGAAAATAAAGAATAATTTATTTTATTGAAACTCTGAGACTGTATCTGTCCTAATGCAATTATTACTTTCATTAGAATTTGCCAAAGATATTGGCATGATATCTCCACTCATTCAAAGAGCTCTCTGTTGACCACAAGTGTTCAAGGCTTTCATTTTGTCTGATTTAAGAGATTGCAACTCAAGCACTGCAGTGTCCCTAAGCACCATGCTGGGACATTGGCTCAGCACTGACTCGGAGGGAGCATTCCTATCTGACTGACTCACTTGCACGCAAATATACTGCCAGCAATCCAGATATTGAATGGATGCTCCATCAGCACACAGAAAAAAATGATGAGTTCTCAGAAACAAAACACATGGCACTGAGTATAAGAATTGTACTATTTCAACTTATGTAGTAGACAAAACAAAACACCTTGAAATGCCCAAGTTAAGTTAGAAAAGTAACTTCTGCACAAGCTTCTGTTTTTCAGAATTTTCTATTGTACATTGTATCCAGACAAATTCACATTTATGACCATACAATTTGAAAATGAATCTAGTAATTTCATTTCTTCCCCAGTCCATAACTATCAATCTCATTAACCTGTGTGGGAAGGTCCAATTGTGGAAATTAGAGGGATTACCTTGCTGTCCACCACAGGAAAGATTATTGCAAGCCTGGAAAAGCACAGGCTCAGAGGCCATCTGGTGGCCACCTACAAGTTTATCAGGGGTTCACCAGGATCTGGGGGAACGTCTGTTCACCAGAGCACCCCAAGGGATGACAAGATCGAATGGTCACAAACTCCACCGCGACCAATTGAGGCTGGACATAAGGAAGAACTTCTTTTTTGTTCGAGCCCCCAAGGTTTGGAATAGACTGCTGCCGGAGGTAGTTCAAGCACCCACTTTGAAAGCCTTCAAGACACATTTGGATGTTTATCTTGCTGGGATCCTATTATCCCTGCTGACTTTCTGCCCCTGGGGCAGAGGGCTCGACTCAATGATCCTTTGGGGTCCCTTCCAGCCCGAATGTCTATGAAATCTATGAAGAACTCTCCTGAACCACCTTGCTGAAGAGCTCCTCCTTGAATCTCAGTGTGAGTTTAGGTCATCATGAGGCACAACTGATATGATCTTCGCTGTTCACCAGCCACAGAAAGTAATGCCAGGAACAACATAAACCTCTCTGCACAGCCTTCTTTGACCTCATGAAATCCTTCAGCTCTGTCAAAGAATAAGCAATGCGGAGGATCCTCCTGAAGTATGGATACCCACTGAAATTTATCACCATTCTTTGCCTACTCCATGACAGTATGCGAGCAGTGGTTCTCAGTAACAGGTCTATCACAGATCCCTTTGAGGTTAAGATGGAAGTTAAGCAAGAGTGCATCATTGCTCTAACACTTTTCTTGATATTCCTTACACCGATGCTACATGTGACCACGAACACGCTTCCAGCAGGAGTGGAGCTAAACTACTAAATAGATGGTAAACTGTTTAATCTCAGCCAAATCCAAGCCAAAACCAAGACTACCCAGACCTCAAGCATTGAGCTCCAGTACGCTGATGATGCTGTAGTATGTGCTCACTTGGAAGAAGATCTTCAGGCAATTGTCAACATCTTTACCAAAGCAAACAAGAAAATGGGACTGATGCTTAACATTCAGAAGACTAGGATCCTCTTTCAAAAAGCTCTTAATGAACAGTCCCCAGCTCCGGTAATTCAGATTAATGGTGAGACTCTGGGGAATATTATTCCCTATACCTTGGAAGCTAAATCTCACAGCAGGCTGACATTGATGAGGAAATCCAATATCACTTCAAAAGTGCAAGCACAACCTTTGGATACCTGAGGAAACAGATGTTTGAAGCTCACAACATCAGATCTAAAACCAAGATGATGGTATCAGGCAGTCATGATTCCCACCTTACTTTATGGAGCTGAGACAGACAAATATGAGAGACACCTCAAGTCTCTGGAGAAGTACCAACAACGCTGCTTGTGGAAGATTCTTTGAATCCAATGGGAAGACAGATGCACCAACATTAGCATCCTCTCATAAGCAAACACCACAAGCATTGAAGCAATGATCATCTGCAATCAGCTTTGTGGGGCCGTCCACAGCATCAGGATATCTGACTCCAGACTCGTGAAGTAAGTTTTATTTTCCCAGCTCAAACAAGGCATACTGTCAGGAGGAGGGCAGAGAAAGTACTTCATGGTTGTCTTCAGGGCCAATTTGAAAAAAATTAACATTGACAAACTCATGGAAAACTATTGCCCAGGACTGCCCCAAATGGAGGAAGAGTCTCTGGCAAGGATGTCAGTATTTTGAAATCTTACAACAACAACAAGAGACGGAAAAGTGGAAGTGGCAGAAACAGCGTGTTGCAGAACAAAACAAGAATCCAGAGCTACCCACCCTGCATGGAAACACACAACCGAGGTGCAACAGAATCTGTCAATCCAAGATTATCCTTGTCAGCCATTTTCAGATCCACAGATAAAGCAATTATGAAAGACAATCATGCTTGACTTCAAGGGATTCCCAACAGTGGGCATGGAGTTACAATGATGATATAATATTTTTGGGTTAAGGACAGATAGTCAAAAAGCCTGAGGCTGAATCAATTCAATTTTTGCAGGTTAATTTAAGCTGCATAACTTGAACTGATAATCAAATGCGCAGACATTTTCTTTTGATTTTGGAAATGCAGCAACATGCCTGCAGTGGCTTAGGCCAGAAGTTGAGGGGTGCTAGAGCATCCCTTTCTGCTTGTCTAGAGCAGACAGCTTGGGCCATGGCTAGCCTGTCAACCCTGTGAGGTGGGGGGAGGGGTTCTAGGGGAGATGTAAAGCATCCTGGGATGCTGCGGGACTGTGAGTTAACTTGAATCTGTCAGGGATCTGGCATTTTGCAAAATGGGAAAACTATTTCTCCCCTGTCTGCATTCATAATTTTTCTCATGCCAAGTCAGGACTGGAAGTCAATAACTTAAATATTTTCCTGAATAAAAAATGTGAACAAATTGGTGATGGTCAATCCAAACATTTCATTTTTAAAATTACAAACTGTTTCATTTCATATTCAGTTATACACATTTTTAGAAATGTTTTTAATAGACATGCTTACATTTCAAAACAATTTTTTTTCCATTTGAAAATATCATAGCTACCAGATTTAAACATTAAAAACCTTTCCCCCTCAAGTGTTTTGAGTTGAAAACTTTGTCAGAACTGGTCATTTTATTAAAGCTTGCTTTTGACAATTCTGTATTTTTTTGTGGGAAAAATATTTCACTGAGAAATTCTCAACCACTTATAATATAACACAGAGCTGTTAAAGGACCCACTTTTAGATGAGGTTTTGAACCAGGTGTGTGTTTCTTCATTTGCAGAATTCTGGCAACTGGAATATTACATTAGTGCTTGTCAAGAAGAATTTGAAGTATTGTTATGATTAACTATTTGTCTTATGGCAGCAGTTGGAAGACCTCAGTTCTATTGTGTTTGGTACTCCACAAGCAAATAATGCTGAAATGGTTCATGACCTGTAGAGTCTGCATTCTAAGCTATTCCTTTTTTGGTTGTATTTCAACAGATAGGGGGACGTGGTTGGATGTTATTCTGAAATAAACCTGATTAGCTGTCTTCTAGGATAAGGAGACCTTATATAGCTACTGTGGGATCCTCATTTGGTGTTTAGAACCAAGTATTTTTTGAGGATCTGAGCCTGAATGTTCCGCTGTCCTCTAGTGGATGGTCTGTCCTATTTGTATGTTTGTGACTATAGCGCAACCCCCCCAAGTATGTACAGCAAAAACATCACTATCAATGATAGTTTGTATAAATTATCCTTTCGGTAAAGAGGAAAAGGACTATTGTGGCAGGGCCACCTGTAAGGGGCTTGAGCAGGTGAGGAGCAGCCAGCGGGTGCAGTTAGGCCCAATCAGATGGTTCACATGACTGCAAGGGTGGTCACCGGATTGGAGGAGGGCTGGGCAGCCTCAGTATAAGCCCAGGCTCTAGGAGCAGATCTGGCACTTACATCTAGGGAGCCAGTGGAGCAATATTGCACAGCCTGAGGAGAGCAGCTCCTGGAACATCTGGAGGTCAGGGTAGGAACTATGGGGATGGAGGAGGTTCCCGGTGCTGCGTAAGACCTGAAACTGCACCGTGCTGGGGTTGGATGCTGTGCTGGGGCTGCCTGGGGCAGGGCAGTCTCCAGGAAATGCCACACTTGTGCCTCCCCAGTGAAAGGCAAGGATGGGGCACCATAAAGCCTTAACCCCCACTGCCTTGTGGGTAACCTGTGGAGGGGAAAGGCTAGGGGAGCACACCCTGATAAAAAGCACAGGGCCAGGCCCATAGATTGGGGCCTGAGGCCCAAGGGGCATAAGACCCAGTGGCCCCAGTGAGGGGGCAGAGAGGCCAAGGTATGTTGATAGCCTGATCCCCATGTGCAAACTTGCTCATCGCTGAAGCTCAAGCAGGGTCCCAAGGATGGCTGTCTCTGGAGCTCCTCTCCCCTCGCTGTCCCTCGTCGTCTCTCCCCAGCATGCTGAGCACACTCCCCTTTTACACTCTTCAGGGGCTCCACCCCCAAAGTTCTCCGGACCTGGCTGACTCAGTTCTGATTCAGGTCCACCTGCTCCTTGCCCCTCCCTTCGGAAAAGGGTGGGGCATTGCTTCCCTTGTGCTGCCTCCAGATTGGTGGGTAGTCTCCACCAATCAAACAGCAGACCCTCAAGCCTGGGACTCAACCCAAGTCCCGAAAAGGTAAGTCTGCTACACCCCTAATCAAGGCAGGAGAATCTATATTTAATCCACCCCAGGCAATGTTAAGGCCTTGTTACATGATCATTTTAGGCAGCTCCTAGAGCTCTTAACCTCTGGATTATCCAGATATTAACACATGTGAGTAGTTTTAAGCACCCTTTAGGTGGCTGAAAACCAATCAGGCCACCATCCCCTGCCACCTGACCAACCTTCCCTGCCCCTGCCATCCCCGATTGGACCCATTATCCCCTGCCCATGTCCCTCACCAGCCCAAATCAAACCACTCCCCACCCTCACCACCTCTAACCCACTGGGTTGGGCCTGACAACCCCTTCTCCCCCCAGCACAGAGTTTAGCATCTCATCAAGAAAACAAAAGCCTCTCTCATTAGTTTAAGCTCCTCTTAAACAACTATTTTCCAGGAAGAAATGGAGGGACATTACCAGCTGACCTGCTGACTAGCTCCAAAAAGCCCTAAGTGGATACTGTCCTGTCTGCCTTTGTCTTGTCTGCCTGACACAGACAGCTCTCAGCATTAGTTAGGATACCACATGCTGGCTACAGTCTGTGATGTGTGTGTGTGTGGGGGGATCCCTGAGCAGCAAGTTGTGGGGGTGAAGGCAGTGGGAGGCAGTGGGAAGCCAGGCAGACAATGCTGTGCCTGCAGTCACTGCTGGAGCTCCAGCAAGGGAATAGAGGAGTGGGGCTGGCCCTGCTCTCGAGTAGAGAGCCTAGCCCAGGGCTGCAAAGCATCTGGGATACTGGGGGACTCTAGTTTAATTTAAACCAGGAAGGAGTCTGGACATACATTGTATAAACCAGTTTGACCAAAATCAGTTAAGTCTGATACTACATTTAACCAGGTTTACCTCAAACTGGTTTCAGCCATTTTCAAACTGGTTTATGTGCACTGAACATCTGTTCTGTTACAGGTTTAAATCAGTTTCTGATCACTTAAACTAGTGTATTTGTAATGTCTGTCCCTAGCTCTAATGGGTATCTGATTCACTGCAGGAAAAGTTTAATGAAGTAGCTGAGTGCAACAAAATTAGAAACAAAATAATTCCAGGATGTATAAGTGGATGACAGCAGCCAGAGAAGATCATTTGAACTGAACTATTCCTGCCTCTGCTCAAAAAACATTCATGCTAGATTGTGCATTAAAGCATATGTATTTTGATTGGAAAAGTAGCTCAGTCTTTTAACAACAGACCATAAGCAGCTGTGGATTTTGTGCTAAATATTATTACTAGAATAAATGGTTTAACCTTTACTTGAGGGGAGAGAGGGAAATGGCATTGAAAAATGAAGAAAATGTTTGAGTTCTTAATACCTGAGTGTACATTGGAATACAATTCTTCTTGTTGTAATAACACATGAATTGCAGTGCACTAGATTGCAATGAATACTCTTCAAAAAAACCAAAACAGTTTTCCTGTGTTTTATTGGCTGAGTTAACACAACAAATACTATAAACTCAGTAATTACTAATTGCCTCCTCCATTATAATGTAAGAAATGAATCATAAACCTTTTATTACTTTAACGGTGGACTACAGGAAGGATTAATCTTCCAGTGAAGCATTATTCTTATTTACCTGGTTCCTTCTGTTAGACTGTACTAATTTTTCTCTTCCCAGACACCCTGTTTAATGCTCTGTAGTAGCCCCTACTGGGAAAGGCATGCCTGGAACTTATCAGCGGATTTTGCAACTGGTGATAAATATATTTAGCTGTTGGTGGTTTCACAAGTAACTTCCTGGTGGGAAAAGGAAAGAAAATAGGTGGCAACTCTATGCAACCTTTTACCATAGAGCTGTATACCCTTCTGTAGTTGTGGGCTTACTTGGGGTTTCAGGTTACATGATAACATGTACAAACGTGAGTTGGCCAAAAGGATAATAATGTTGAAAAAAATGGAATTTTTATGGTATTAGGAGAAACATACAATCATCAGATATATAATCAAATTACACAATTTCCACATGCCCACCCAACTGACATTTGATTATACAAATGATTTAATAGATTTCATAGACATTAGAGGCTGGAAGGGTCCTTGTGAGATCATCGAGTCCAGCCCTTCTGCCGTAGGCAGGAAGTCAGCTGGGATCACGTGATCCCAGCAAGAAAAATATCCAGATGTTTTTTGAAAGAGTCCAGAGTAGGTGCTTGCACCACCTCTGGGGGGAGTGTGTTCTAGACCCTGGACACATGCACCGTAAATAACATTTTTCTTATGTCTAGTCTAAATCAGCCTTCCTGGAGTTTATGGCTGTTAGACCTTGTTATCCCTTGGGGAGCTCTGGTGAACAGCTCTTCTCCCAGGTCCTGATGTACCCCTCTTATATAACTGTAGGCTGCCAACAAGTCCCCCCTGAACCTTCTTTTTTTCAGACTGAAGAGTCCCAGATCCTTCAGCCTCTCCTTGTAGGGCCTGCCCTCCAGGCCTTGAATCATATGAGTGGCTCTCCTCTGGACTCTCCCAAGCTTTTCCACATCCCTCCTGAAGTGGAGGGCCCAAAATTGGATGCAGTACTCCAGTTGCGTCCTCACCAAGGTTGAGTAAAGTGGGAGGATAACATCCCTGGTTTTGCTTCAGATGCATCGATAGATGCGCGCCAGAGCTTGGTTTGCTTTGCCAGCCACAGCATTGCTTTGGTGATTCTTATCCATCTTGTGGTCAATCAGGACCCCCAAGTCTCTTTCAGTCATGGTGCTAGTGAGCATAGCACTGCCAAGCTTGTAAGTATGTTGAGGGTTCTTTCTACCGAGATGCATCACCTTACACTTCCCTACATTGAAGTCCATCCAGTTTTGGTCAGCCCACCTTGAGAGCATGTCCAAGTTTGCCTTTATCTCCAGCCTGTCCTCTGGTGTGACTGCCCTCCCCTATAATTTGGTGTCATCTGCAAACTTTGCCAGTTCACATCTGACTCCTGACTCCTGATTGTTAATGAAGATGTTAAAGAGTACTGGTCCAAGTACTGAGACCTGAGAGATTCCACTGGTCACTCTCTGTCACGTTGATTTGCTTCCATCAACAAGTACTGTTGGGTCCAACCCCATAGCCAGATACCTAGCTATCGGACCATAAGATGACCAAGGCCACGGTTCCCTAGCTTAGCCATGAGGACATCATGGGGAACTAGGTCAAAGGCTTTCTTGAAATCCAGATATATGACATCCACATCATCTCCCTTGTCTAGGGCATGTGTCACCTGGTCATAGAAGGAGATGAGTTTGGTCAGGTAAGACCTACCAGTCACATAGCCATGTTGGCTGGCCTTCAGAAGCTTGCCTTCCATTAGTCAGGTGTTGATGGAGTCCTTGACAATTTTCTCCAGGATTTTTCCAGGGACGGACATCAGACTGATTGGTCTATAATTCCCCAGGTCATCTCTCCTCCCTTTCTTGAAGATAGGGACCATGTTGGCTCTTTTCCAGTCTTCTGGGACCTCATTTGAGCACCATGAATTTTCAAATATCTTTGCCAAGGGAGGTGCATTGATGTCTGCCACCTTCTTCAAGACTCTCAGGCCTGTGAACTTTTAAATGTCCAGTTTCTCAAGGTGTTCCCACACCTGATCCACATCAATTTTGGGCCCATCACCCACTCCCAGGATGGTTTGCATCCTTTCTGACAGTGTGATCCCCTTGGGAGGATGAAAAACCAATGTGAAAAAGTCATTTAGGAGATTGGCCTTTTCTTGGGAGTAGGTCAGCTGCCCAGTTTGATTTCGTAGGGGCCCAATGCTATCTTTGTTCTTTTTTTGACTTCCCAAATATTTGAAAGACTTTTTGTTGTCCTTGATGCCCGTAGCTAGCCTGAGTTTAATTTTTGCTTTGGCTTTTCTGGACCACTCCCTACAGGTGCAGGCGAGTGCTGAGTAGTCCTTTTTGGTGATGCTTTCCATTTTCCAACCGGTGTAGGCTTCTCTTTTGAGTTTAATGAGGTCCAACACTTCCTTGTTCAGCCAAGGGGGCTTCTTTGCCCATTGATCACATTTCTTGTGAGATGGAATGGCTTTCTCCTGTGCCTCAAGGATTATGTTTTTGAGAGATGACCATTCCTCATGTACTCCCTTATCTAGGGGGGTATAGCCTCTAATTGCCTGACATACCAAGTCTCTGAGTTTAAGTCAGACTTCCCAAAGTTAAGGATTTCTATTTTACTGAGGAATTTGCCTGCTCTTTGTCGGGGCCGAGGAGCTGTGGCCAGCAGCCCGGGCACGTGGGCTGGGGAAAAGGTCAGCACGGCGAACTAGAATTAGGCATTGACGCATAGAGGTTGATTAAAGATTGTTTTACTTACACTGTAGATGGTCGCGGTGCAGGCAGGAAAAACTTTCTTGAGTTGCAGTTACAAAAAGACACACGTGGAGTTTGCTAGTCTCCACAAAACAAACACGAACAGAGCTCTGGATATACACTCACGGAGTTTGCTAGGCTCCGTGGAATGACCGAAATGAGAGTCCAAAAGGTGACTCTCGACGAGCGCACAGGGTAGGGTACGTCGAGGGATCATGCGGCGATGGGGAGAGAGTCTTGGTAGCTGATCAAACCACCGGTCGGCTCTGAGACACGCGCAGAGTTTGTTAGGCTCTACCACGTGGCTCAGAGTTCTGCACGAGATGGATGCGGAGTCCCCCTAAATGAGGTCCTCCCCGGAGATCTCCGACTTGGGCGGAAACTGCTCAAGCCTCTTATACGGCTAGCGAGCCAGTTGCTAGCCGCCACGTAGGAATAATTTAGAAACAGCCAATAGTGGGGTACGAATTTGCATGCGAGCGGCGGGAACTCCTTTGCACCAGGGTTTTTCTCTCTGCAGCTGAGAATTGCACCGTGCAAAGAAAGCTCCATGTGGCGGGAAATAATTCTGCAGTGCCAAAGCGCACACAAAATCATTGGGTCATGACACTCTTCAGTGAACTGAGAAGGTGAAGCTGTCACCAAGCTTCCTCAGATCACTCACCAGGTCCTCCCCTTTAGCCAGAACCAGTTTTAAATGAGTTATTTTTCTTTTCTTAAAATATTACTTATCAAATTAGAAGTTTTTATTGAATCTAAGCTGCTTCCAAAACGGTAGAGAATGGCTTTTTCCTTTGTCATTTACTCTCTGCTGATGATTCTTTATTATTTTGCATTACAATAGTACCTTAGAGACCCCAGATCAGATCAGAGATACGTTGTGCTAAGGAGCATACAGGCATATTAAGAGACAGCTCCTTCCCTTAAATATTACAAAAAGTAGGAAGATGGAATGAAAGAAGAGGTGAAGTCATTTGCCAGGTGTTTCACATTAAGTCAGTAGCTAAGCCACACGTAACCTGGGTCTTCTGAGTCCCAGTTGAGATCACACTGCTTTCAAGCTTACCTTTCCATTTAAGATATTCTGCAAATTGACATCAAAATCACAAAGGGTGATACTGAGCAGATACTGTGGTAGTATGGGTACCAGTGTTCAGTATAGCATGACTGGGAATTTGTAAAGAAACCTTCAAGGGAGGAGCGACTGCTCCAACAATATGATAGAACAGTTGCTTAACCTACTTCAAGACTATAAGTTTCTTTAGATGTGTAGTTATGACAATCTAAGTGCCTGTAATGAGAAACAAAGTCTTGAGACCTTTAACTTTCTTGCCCAGATGACCATGTTTTAGAAAGGACTTTAATACAATCATTGGATCCAACCTGAAGCAAAGTGTAAAAAGTAAAAGGTGATTTGCGGAAGAAGAACACATCTTTCACTCTTTGGGACCTGATTATCACTCACAGGAAGAGCTGCTTTTTCTTTGTCTCTTAGTATAAAGTGTCCTTAAGATGAGTATATATTTTACCACAATCCATTAGGCCTGTGTGAAGCGGCTAGTATTTACTTTGGATTTGGATTCGGCCGATAAGGGGGACAGTGATTTGAATCAATGATTCGAATCACTGTCCCAAATTGATTCGGCCACCGCCAGATATGCTGAATCTCTGAATTGGCCCCATCCCCAACCTGCTCTCAATGGCTGCCCCACCTGCTCTCCCAGCTCCTGGCTCTTAAAAAAAGCTCGCACTCACTGGCTGCTGCCTGGCGTGGGTGGCGGGGCAGTGATCCCCGCTGCCCCCTGCTGCCCCATGCCATGTGGGGGGCTCTGCCATGAGTCCCACAACCCCCGCCCACTTTCCCAGGCCCCCATGGCTGCCCGGCCCACCCCAGATCCTGGCCCTTTTAAAAAAAAAAAGCCCCGTCTAATTGGCTCCTGCCTGGTTGGGGGCGGGGGTGATCCCTGCTGCCCCATGCTGCATAGGGTGCTCTGCCAGAAGCTCTGAGGCTGCTGTAGCAGCCGGGGGGGTGGAGGTTTTTTTTTTTTAAAGGGCTGGGAGCTGGGGCAGGCAGGGCAGCCATGTGGGGGCTGGGAGAGCAGGCAGGGATCAGGGGGCTCATGACAGAGCCCTGCATGCAGCATGGGCCAGTGGGGGGCAGCAGGGATTGCCCCCCGCCCCACCTCCAGCAGCCAGTAACTGGGGACTTTTTTTAAAGAGCCAGAAGCTGGGGCCAGGTGGGGCAGCGATGGCGGAGCTGGGAGGCGCTCTTTCAGCTCCCCCTCCCCCGCCCCCTACTTACTGGTATGGAATCTGGGTCCTGCTCCCTGCTGCAGTGAGCAGGGACTGCCTGAATCACTGAAGCTCTCCTAATCTTGTCTGAATTGATTCAGAGAGCTTTGAATCACTTTGTACCTTTTAATTGGTCTCCTGACCTGATATGGATTCAGAGATTTGGCCGCTGAATCTGACTGAATCTCCTCTGAATTGAATCAGCACTCAAAGCTTTGCACAGCAGTAGTATCCATCATATGGTTTCTTTATACAGTCAATGTGATGTTAATGGACATAATGTAACTGACACTCAGTTACTTTACCTGCAGACTGGGCCCATCTAGATGTGCACTTTAATGTGCAGTAGGTTATTTAACTGTGCATTGAAGAGTCATGTAAAAGAAATGCAATTAAACTAATGCACAGTAAAGTAGGTGACTGCACATTAAGCATCACTTAAAAATTGTGCACATTCATTACTGCACATTAGGGCAACCTAATGCGCTTTTCCTTAGTACCTCACTTTGGAGGTACTAAATTTAATGTGCATTAGAAAAAATGCCTTAATGCCTGTGTAAATGCACCCATTGGGCTTGTCTACATGTGCATTTATGCCAGTTTAAATTTACTGAGCAGTAAGTTACTGTGCAGTAAGCAGAAATAGGCTAGCATCTATACATGCAGCAAGGGGCACAAATCTGCACCACCACCCTCACTGCTGCCAGGTGGGCAATGGATGCCTCACCAGGCAGCATGGGGCTTGCAGTGGCAAGGAGTTTCGCTGCCCAGCCCCGCTTTTCCCTGCTGTGCCAGGTCCTTTCCACTGGGCCCCAGAGGCCCAGGGGGAGGGCAGCAAGGTGGGAAGCCCAAGCCCGTGATGGGCAGCCCCCCCCCAGCCCATTCACAATTCAGGGGGGCACTCTGGGAGTGCATACAGCAACAGGGAGTCAGTTCCACTCCCTACCCCCCCGCCCCGAAGACCTGGCCATGGCTCCATCCCACTCCCTGCTTAGGCCCTGTGGCTGTGCATGGCCCCAGGCCACAAGCCCTATGCTGGGCAGCAGCTCCAGCCCTGCCTAATTCCCTCTCTCTTTCACTCCCTATGGGGGCATCCACCCTCCCCACCCCTGGCCAGACTTACCTGTGGGAGCATCTCTCCAGGCTGCCTAGGGGCCATGTACATGTACATGTACATGCTTATGGCACCTCCTGCCTGCCTGCCCTCCTCCCATTCCCCCCATCCCTTTTCAGACAGAAACTCTGCCAGCCTGCAGGGAGCTCTTTGTAAAAGTGGAAAATCTATGTGCTTCTCTGTTAAAAAGAGAAATCAATGTTTTTCTCAGGTAAAAGGGACAATCCATGTTTTTTTTTTCCATTTTTTTGTGAGAAACGGAAAAAACCCAGATCCCTGGTGATACAGTTGTGAAGGGCCCTGCAGAATTATAAGACAAGGATATAACCTAAGCAGTCCCTAATTCCTGCAGACATTTATTCATGTTTTACTTGAATCATGTGAATAGGTCCATTGAAATCAGAGGATTTACCCACATGTTTAAGGGTAAGTATATACGCAAAAATGTTGCAGCTTGGAAGCCCTGGAGTAAGATAGGACACAGTGGCTGGAAAGAGCAGTGACACTGGGTGTGTCTACACATTTGGTCTGGCCTAAATTTACTCTGGTATAAGCTACTCTTGTGTAAGTGCTTTCAGGCAGATGTCCATACATGTGGGGATTAACAGATTTGCTGCTCTTTGCAACAAGTTTCCTGCAATGGGCCATTGCTGCCACCGGGGGACCTGTAGGCTAAAGCTGCCAGCACCTGCATCCCTCTTTAAAAGCCAGCCCTGCATGCTGCTCTCTGGTGAGCCTCTTCCTTGCTCAGGACTAGCATGCCAAGTGAAGGGACAGCATGTGGCAGCTCTCTCCTTGGCCACTCTGACTTCCTGTACTATGGCTGCTCCAGCCCCTGACCCTGGCAGCAATGACCTGCACCCCAGGCTCCTGTTAGCCTCTGTGCTGACCCTGCTGGCCCACCGCACCAACCGCTGCCTGGCCCATGACCAGTGGCGATGTGTAGGGAGTGCACAGGGGTGCATGTACACCCCCTGAAAGTGCTGGTTCACCCCCCAACAGCAGCATTCCCAGCTTAGGCGAGAGGCAGGGGGGGCAGGTGAGAGCACTGGTGCCCCCCCCCCCAAGAATGCTGCTGGGAAGTGGGGGCGCCAGGAGAAGCAATCCCTGAGGTCCCCCCAGAATTTCCAACATTGGTGTGATTGGCTTTAGAGGGACCCCCACCCACCCCTAGTCTCTGACTGGCCATTGAGGGGGAAAGCACCCCCCCAACTCAGAAGGCACCAGTTGCCCATGTCCATGGCCATCTCATCCCTCCTGGCTCCCCCCAGCTGCTTGGCCACAGCACACTGTCCCCGGGCTGCTGCTGCCAGGCAGCTGCCATCAGCCGGAACACTGGTGAGGGACT
>NW_005842021.1:2023498-2045213 GCF_000455745.1 Alligator sinensis | reverse complement strand
TGGGACAGCTGGGGCTGCCGTTGCCCTCCTGGGCCTCCAGTCCAGGAAGGCAATGGCCTCTGGGTTCACAGTGCCAGCCAGGACTGGTGGCAGCAGACCTGGGACAACAAGCAGTGGCTGGATACCATCCTTCTGACCTGGCACCACTCCTCCAGCAGCTCTGGCCCCACTTGGAACAGCAGGACACCGACATGCACCCAGTCTTCCTCATGGACATCTAGCTGACCCTTGCCCTTCTCAAATTGGCCATGACAGTTTGACAGATTGGCTGATCTCCTCCAAAGGGCTTTAAATTATGTTCATTAGGGGACCCATTGGGGAGCTTAAATGTCTCTACATTAATGCTAGGAGCATGGGGAACAAGCAGGAGGAACTTGCACTCCTGCTTACAAGCAACAACTTAGACCTGGTTGGACTAACTGAACCCTGGTGGGACCCTACTCACAATTGGGCGGTAAGCATTGAAGGTTATAGGTTATACAGATGGGCTATAGTAGGGAAAAGGTGGGGGAAGGGGTGTTGCTTTCTATGTTAAGGAGTAATATACATCTTCTATAATCAAGATGGGATCAGAGGAGGGCCAAACTGTTAGGATAAAAGAGGGGCGGGGGGAAAGGGAATTGGCAGTGAGGGTTTACTATAGACCACCACACCAGGAGAATGAGCAAGACCTGGACTTCTCCAGGCAGCTCTCAGAGGCCATACGGTCAAGAGATATGGTTGTCATAGGTGACTTAAATTACCCTGACACCAGCTGGGAGGATCAGTCAGCCAGAACTAACTGCTCACATAGGTTCTTAATCTGTACACAAGACCTCCACCTAATGCAGGACATATACAGTCCCACTAAGGGGAACACCTTGCTGGACGTGCTGTTGGCTATGGGGATGACATGGTGGCAGATCTGCAGGTACAAGGTAACCTAAGGGATAATGACCATCAATTGATTGAATTCAGTATTCAGTGAAGGGTGGGAAAAGTAACCAACAGGGCAGAAGTGCTAGACTTCAGCCCTGAAGGCTCACTTCAGGGTGCTTAGGAGCTTAGTTAGTGGGGCATTAAAGCTGAAGAGCATTGACAAAATGGGGGTCCAGGAAGAGTGGTCATTCCTCAAGGAAGTGGGTGTAGAAGGAGACAATCCCACTGCATAGAAAAGGGGGCAAAGGGGCCAAGAAGCCCTCTTGGCTAAACAGGAAAATCCAGGAAAACCTAAGGGCAAAAAAGGGGCATACAGGCTGTGGAAGCAGGGGGTAGCTATCAAGGAGGAATATACCTCCTTGGCTCACACTTGGAGGGAATCAGTTAGGAAGGCCAAAACAGCATTAGAACTTAAGCTGGCGACAAAAATTAAGGACAACAAAAAGTCCTTCTTCAGGTACATAGGGAGCAAAAAGAAGGTGCAGGGCAGCATAGGACCCCTGCAAGATAGACTAGGGCAGTTGGTGACAGATAGGAGGGACAAAGCAGAGCTCTTCAATGAGTTTTTTGCCTCTGCATTCTTGAGCATGGATCTAGACAAATCTCCCAAATACACAGCAGGTAAAAGCAGGAGGAACAACAGCCCACCTACTGTCAGCACTGACCTGGTAAAGAGACACTTGAAGGGGCTGGACGTGTTTAAGAGCATGGATCTAGACAAATCTCCCAAATACACAGCAGGTAAAAGCAGGAGGAACAACAGCCCACCTACTGTCAGCACTGACCTGGTAAAGAGACACTTGAAGGGGCTGGACGTGTTTAAGTCAGCGGGACTGGATGAGCTCCATCCAAGGGTGCGGAAAGAATTAGCCAGTGTCATAGCAGAGCCACTGGCACAGCTGTTTGAGCACTCATGGTGCTCAGAGGACTGGAAAAGAGCCAATGTGGTCCCTATTTTCAAGAAGGGGAGGAAGGAGGATCCGGGTATCTATAGACTGGTTAGTCTCACCTCTATCCTTAGGAAAACCCTTGAAAAAATTATCAAAGAACACATTTGTAGGAGTCTAGTGGATAATATAATGCTGAAGGGCAACCAGCATGGGTTCACAGCAGGTAGATCCTGCCTGACTAACATTGTTTCTTTCTATGACCAAGTCACTAAATGCTTAGATGCGGGAGTCGAGGTAGATGTCATCTACTTGGACATTAAGAAGGCCTTTGACACGGTATCCCATCCTATTCTCATAAACAAATTGAACGGCTGTGCCATAGACGATTACACAGTGATGTGGGTGGCCAATTGGCTTAAGGGTTGTAACCATAGAGTGATGGTGAACAGGTTGGTATTGACCTGGAAAGATGTGGGCAGTGGGGTTCCCCAAAGCTTGGTCCTTGGGCCGGTTCTGTTCAATATCTTCATCAGCGACCTGAATGAGGGTGTGGAAAGCATTCTGTCCAAATTTGCTGACAACACAAAACTCTGGGGTGAAGTAAACACACTGCTGGGAAGAAACTGAATCCAGGTGGATCTGGACAGGTTAGAGAAGTGGGCAGGGATGCAGTTCAACAGGGACAAGTGCAAGGTGCTGCATCTAGGGAGAGGGAATCACCAGCATACCTGTAGGCTGTGGGATGACCTTCTTAGCAGCACAGCGGTGGAAAGAGATCTCAGAGTTGTTGTCAAAGATGAATATGAGTCATCAATGTGATGAAGCAATTAGCAGAGCTAGCTGCACTTTGTCATGCATCAGTAGGTACATCACAAACAGGTCCAGGGAAGTGATGCTTCCCCTCTATGTGACAGTGGTCAGGCTGCAGCCGGAGTACTGCATCCAGTTCTGGGCACCGGAATTCAAGAGGGATGTGGACAACATTGAGGGTGTCCAGAGGAGGGCCACTCATTTGGTTAGAGGCCTGCAGGGAAGACCCTCTGAAGAAAGACTGAGGGACCTGGACCTTTTCAGCTTCCACAAGAGAAGGCTGAGGGGGGATCTTGTGACAGTCTACAAACTCACCAGGTGGGGGCAGCTGGGAATAGGAGATGTTCTGTTTACCAGGGCACCCCTTAGAATAACCAGGAACAATGGCCACAAGCTGATAGAGAGTAGATTTAGGTTGGACATCAGAAAGAACTTCTTCACCGGTAGGGTTGTCAGAATCTGGAACAGGCTTCCAAGGGAGGTGTTGCTCTCCCCTACCTTGTGGGTCTTCAAGAGGAGACTGGAGAAGCCTCTGGCTTGGGTCACATGACCCCAGCACTTTTTTCTGCCATGGGCAGGGTGTCAGACTCAATGATCCATTGAGGTCCCTTCTGACCTTAGCATCTATGAATCTATTCCTGCCAGCCTTTGGTATGTTGAACACCTGTTCAGTGTGGCAAGACAACTGATGGGTAGGCTGTCCTGAAGGTGCGCAGTGACCTCCATGACATGCTGAGGGATACCGCACTCTGTGTCCACAACCCTCTGGTGGTGGTGGTAGGGTTCTGTGCCCTGGGATTCCTTGAG
This sequence comes from Alligator sinensis, assembly GCF_000455745.1. NCBI lineage: Eukaryota > Metazoa > Chordata > Crocodylia > Alligatoridae > Alligator > Alligator sinensis. The sequence continues at coordinate 2,041,788 of NW_005842021.1, read as the reverse complement.
TCCATCGGGGCCCTGGATGGGACCCACATTCCTGTCACCTGTCTGCCCCATGGAGACCACCCCTACTACAGCCACAGAGGATTTAACTCCATGTTTCTGCAGCTGTTGTGGACATCCATGGCACTGGATGGGCAGTGCCCATAATGCCCATGTGTTTTGGAACTCTGGGCTGGTGGAGAGTGGCCCACTTTAGCCAATGCCCGAGCTGGACCCGTGCCCTTGTGGAGGGTGCCTTCAGCTGCCTCAAGGGCAACTGGTACCCTCTCACTGCCTGCCTAAGTTTCACTGAGGACAACCTCCCCTGGGGTTATCATCACAGCCTGCCTGCTACATAACATCTGCAAGGCCTGGGGGAATTTTTCCGCAAGGCCTGGATGGAGGAGGTGTGACGGGATTTCAAAGATTTCATAGATTTCATAGACATTAGGGCTGGAAGGGACCTTGTGAAATCATCAGGTCCAGCCCCCTGCCCCAGGGGCAGGAAGTCAGCTGGGGTCAGATCATCCCAGCAAGATAGGATGCCTGGCTGGGATGAGGATGCCTGGCAGTGGGAACACCACCTGTGGCGGGAGTGACAGTGGTGGGCTCCCCCCACTGAGATAGGAGAGCCACGCACATGCCACTGGGGGTCAGGGCACCAGGTGCAGGAGGCTCTAACCAACCACCTCCTCCAACACTCCCCACTCTAGCCCACTTGCACTGCCACCCAGGGACCCCCCTCAACCCCCAGTACCATGCGAAATACAGATACATGTCAGAAGAACTAGTCTTTATTTCCCTCACATGAAACAGAGCCCCCTTTCTCCCTCCCTCCCCAACACACAGAGCCTTTCTCGCCCCTCCCTCCCCAACAAACAGATCCACTCCACCACCCACCCCACCCACCATCTATAAAAAATCCTCTTCCTTGTGCAAACTATGTACAAAGTTCTTTTTGTGGTATTCCAGAGTGGGGTGGGGTTGTCTAGGGGGCAGAGCCCAGGGACAGGTGGTCAGGACTGCAGCCTCTGGCTGTTACCCTGCAGGTCCAGATGCCATGATGAGTGCAGTGGGCAGAGGGCTCGCCTGGGGGTGGTGGTGGCCAGTGCTCTTCTGGCGATGGTGGCTCCCCCTCTGGCAGGTGGTATCCAGGCCCAGTAGGGCTGGTGTGTGGTCCTGGCACCACTCCAGGCAGCTCTAGCTCTGTGCCCACATGGAGCTGAGGTGAGTGGTGGGCTGGGTCCAGGTGGGGGGCTGGGTGGTGGGGCACCTGGGGTGGGGGCTGAACACAACTACATGTTTGTTACTAATTGCTTAAATTTGCTAATCACTTAATCTCTTAAACTAATCATTTAAATTTGCTACTTGCATTTGCCGGTAGCAAATTTAAGCGGGATTAAGGGTTTTTACTACGCAGTAGGTGCAGTAAACTATGCTAATGCTGAGTAATGTGTCTTGTGTGGATGTGCCCACTGAGTGTAGGCAGGCAGGGAGGATATGAGATAATGTTGAACAGAAAAATAGAAATCTCCTTGCTATTCCCCCTTGTTGCACAGCACTAGTGTTCAGAGTTGTACAGATGTATACGGCAAATATCTTGATCCCTGTTGACCTTTTTAGTCTACAGAAACATTACCCTTTTCCAAATTACATTCCAATTCCAGCTTGTTCTCTCTTTGGATAGCTTGGTATTTCTGATTACCTGAGCCGAACGATTATAGAACTAGAACAGCAGCACTGTATGCATTAACGAGGGGCTGATTTTTCACCTGCATGATGCTGTTTTGACTTAAAGTCAACCCCTATTCCCTTTTGTATTTCAGCAGCTGAGCTTCAGTGGACAGCTTAATTTATCTTGATACTTATTTATATCTAAGTTAAACAATGGAATATGTATCAGTGGGGGTATTCTTCATCATCTAACAGCTACAGTATGCTAGAATAATATATTCCCGATATGTCATTTATTTCTAAACTTTACCGTATCCATTTGAAAATGATTAATGCTTTGCAATTCTATATAACTTTTCATCTGAGGAGCTGAAAATATGCTACAGACCAATTTATCAAGCTTCTGAACAGCTTCATAATATCTACCTGAAAAATTACTGTGCCCATTTTACAGAGGGTAAATGTTTGGCCAAGTCTGAGAGTGGAGTGTATGGTTCCTACTGCTGCTCTCTTTGTATTCCACTTCATGCTGCCCTCTGCCCTGGGGGTGTCTCTCACTTCTTGCGCAGCCAATATTCTATCACCATTTCTCCCAATGCTGCTGTGCAATACATTTATTCCATGAATCCCACCTACTAGCAGTTTCTTCATAACAGCCTCACCAAGGCCTGGCTCCTTAGAATCTTGCCCTGTGTTTTACCTGGTCTGCGTTACACAGTCTTGCCAACCCTAAGCACGCAAAGTCATGAATCAGGCTGTGCAGAAATCACAAGAGTGGATTAAAATCATGAGATTTTTAGAAGCAATAACCCTGGGTTCATTATATTATGCTTATGGTCACTGAGCTTTTTGGGGTTTCACCTTTACAATGTTTTTCTGAATGATTGTAAGGGTTAAAAACATTCATTTAAAAACACATAAATAAATAAAAGCTGAGCATCTCCCATGACTCCAGAAACTGGAGGTTTAAGGAAAAACACCAAATAGTGTGACTCGCAATAAAATCTTTACAGCTAGTAGTACTGGAAATGTTATTCAGGGCACTGAGTGGAATGAAAGGCTAAATTCTCTTTTGGTTTAGCTCAGCTGAACTGAATGGCTTTACTCCAGAAGGCAATCTAACCTTCACTTTGTTTTGTAAAGTACAGTGTTATCTACAATTACAGCTCTATAAGGAAGCTTTGTGTAATGATCACTCCCAACCCTGCCACTCAACACACTATAACTGTCTTTAATAGCCAGACTGACCATTTATTACACAGACTTCAATTTCTTGTGCAAATACATGGGTGATACATGGGAGTCTCAGGAAATGTGGGCAAAACAAAACAAACTGCTTGCAAGCAACACTGGATGGAAATTTTATGCATGTCTATCTAAGATTTTAATGACAGCTCCAGTGCTGTTGTGAGGTTAAGGTTCATGAACAAAACAGTTATAAAGGACTATCAACTGTCACAGCTTTAAAAAAAAAGTTTTTGTTAATTAAAAAGATTTTGCCTTAGAATCAAAGAGGCTATGGATGAAGAAATCTGCAGAAATTATCTAAGGCCGCTTCAACCTTAGCATTTATTATTCAACACCTCACTCATTGCCCTGATTATAAATATTTAATCACTCAACAACTGTAAGTGCTTGTGTCTTCCTAGAGGACCTGCAAGCATTAGGAAATAAAGGGATGGGAGGGAGGGGGGTGGAAAGGCAGAGAGCCTAAAAGATGTGTCGAGATTATGCAGGGACAAGTGAAAAGGTGTGAAGGACGCCACTGAATTGGGCTTTTGTAATCAGGTTGCACGAACACCTGAACGCTAATTCATTTTGTTTCTATTCACTGGACTTCAAAGCCATAGTTTTTATTGCGTGGCAGTCTCTGACAGAGGGTGCCCTTGGAGAACAGGCAGAAAATGTTCTTAATGAAAGCAGAGCCCCGAGCAGTGAGAGGTGCCATCCGTGTACCCTCCTTTGTCTGTCACAAAAAAAGCAGGCTAGCTTGGCAGGCTTTTGGGCCTATCAATAATGCATGAGAAGAATTACATCCACCCTGATGCCAGGAGAAGGGAATAGCAGAGAAGAGGGTTGAGTTACACTACCCTGAACACAAATTCCCTTCCAACAAATTGTGTATATATAGGAAATGAATGTAATTTTTTAGTTGTTCTGAATGTGTAGGCACTGGTTGTATGGTTTACATAGTGTGTGAGAGAACTGTGTTACTTTCTGTATCTCAGAGGATATTTTGTTTTCAGTTCAAGACAGTCGGTCATTCAGCATATACTGTTTCTGGTTGAAACTCCATAGGTTTGGTTATAGGAGTTTATTTTTGTGTTTTAATATTTTTAAAAGGCTTTACAAATAATGAGGGGAAAAACTTTGCTTTGTAATATATGCCTTTGTTTGGAACGTCCTCAATGCTAGTGTGGATTTGAATGTATTTCTTGTCTTTTTTCATTTTTTTTATTCCCCCACCTCGAGCTCTTCAGAAAGAAAAATAAATATCTAAAGAAGAGTATGGTTTGAATATATTTTCCTATCAGAGAATGAAACTTCTAAAACTTCAAATTATTCAAAGGTATAGCATAAAATTAAAAGTATATTCTACAACCTACCATTCTTATTTAGCTTTTCTTTTGTAACAAGAGCTGCATCCTAGAGAGTTTATTTTTTCCAGGCAATATTGGGCACTTTTCATGATTTCCTGTATAAACATGCCCTACATAACCACAGGCACTAGTGATTTGGTAAAGTACTCAGAGGCCTGTATTTTCTCCTGGTGGGCTTTAGAATACAATATGGGTGCTCTACGTGAGTGGGATTCTCATTTTCAGTCTCTTCAAATTTTCTAAAGGTTTTCCCCAAGCATAGTTGAGAGGCAAGTACCTATTCACTTTTAAGTCCAAGTCAGACAAAATATTACAAAACTGGAAACAGGCAGAAGACTTTGGGAAGATTTCACCATTCAGTACTCAACTCAAGCTCTTATATGCCCTGGACCCCAAAGTGGTTTAAATTAGGGCTGTGCGAAATTTTGCCGGCTGTTTTGTTTTAACACTGTTTCAACCTGTTTTGAGCTTGAAACAGCAAAATCGAAATGAAACGAAGGGCAGTTGAAATGTTTTGAAAGTTTCAAAATGCTTTGAGTTTCAAAGCTGAAGCTGGGCTTGCCTCAAGGGAAACAGAAAGTAAGGAGAGGGAGGGGGAGGAAGGGGGAAGGACTGCTCTGATATTGACTGTGTAGCTGGCCAGTGACTGTGATCCTTCCCTGAGGTCCCTTCCAATCCCAGTCCTCTGGGGAGGGATGGAAAAACAGCATAAAAGGCAGCATTATTTGAACTGGTCTGCTTTCTGCCTTGGGGACTGACAGTTACTGAGCTGTCTTCCAGCAGCTCAGGAGCGTTACACAATGAAGGCTACTACTAGCATTGATTTGAATGATTTCCTACTTGCTAGCCTAGCCTAGCAAGAGGGATTCCAGAATACCTTTTTCTTTCTTCTAGACATTTTTATTTTATTATTATATTAATTGATTTATTCTTTTCAATTTTATAATTACATTGGATATTACACTATAGAATGTAATGTATATAGGAAGGGAGATACAATTATATTTTATTTCTATACATTTATACCTTGTGGCATAGAAAACTACACACTTTAGAGAATTTATATAGGAACGTGGATACATTTATATCTTGTGGCATACACTACACACCTTACAAAATTCATTTAGGAATGCAGATACATTTATATATTTGTATAAAACCACTTTTCACAGCTGGGCCTATGAACTTCACTTCATTAGCCTCCTAGGTAGTAGGTACAGAAACTCATGAACTCAATATAGACATTGGAATTCTGACACACTGCAACCTGACAGACATCTGACTCCTCGGGTACCTCTCCACTTTTACTTGTGCTGCTACATCCCCCTTTCTTTCCCCCCTTCCCGCCCAGCCTGTCCCTCACCCCCTGATGCCTCTATTTCCATTTTCACTGACTGGCTTTCTTGCTTGCATTGCATGCCAGCCTCTGGCTTCTTTACTATTCCTTCCATCAAGGAACAGCACACATACCAACTGCTGGTGCTTCCTCAGCCTGACAAAGGGTTTTTCAACCCGAAAGCTTGCTAAGATATAATTCTGTAACTATTCAATTTGTCTGCTAAAACTTGCCAGATTAGATTGACCCAAAGGAGAGGACCTTGTCTGCCAGTGCCATGTACTTAGACCAACGCACCTAGCATCTGACTGGAAGGACGCAGGGCCCTGAGCACATCTAAGCTCCAGGACTAGAAGGGAGAGTTATCTGGCAGTTGCTGGAGAAGCAGCTCCTGCAGGAAAGGAAAGAAAGGCTCTAGTCTGTGACAGTTTGGCTGCCTGAGACATTGCTGGTGCTACTGTGCTGCTCACTAAGTTATTACTTATTGTCATTTAAAGTGGTGGACTGGGATGAGGCTGTAGGGGAGGAGAACACCTCATTGGGGCACACTACCATGTCGTGTAGAGACCCCAGCGCCAGTGAGAGTGCACTTTAACATACACACAGTGTCACACATGTCATGAGTTTTGCTTGTCAGCAGCATGAGGTATATTTTCCCAGAAACCCCTGCACCTATCTCCTTGAAAGCTGGCAGGCTCCATGGCCTCAGCAGGTGCTACCATCCCTGCAAGTTTCATCCAAATCAGGCAAGACATGACAAAGTTAGAGGCAGTTTTGTGCTTTCCCATTATAGCCTATGGATGAAACGTCGAAAGAGCATTGAAACAGCGAAACAGTTTCGACAAAATGAAACAGAACAGTGATTTTGAAATGAAATGAAACTTGAAATGAAACACTGTCCCATTGAAACTTCAAAATGGAAGTTGAAATGGAGCGGTGCTGTTTCACACAGCCCTAGTTTAAATGTCTAGATATCTTTTAGTCCTCTTCCTTTTCCCTGCTTATAGAATGGCTCCCCTGAGCGAATGAACTGACCTAGCATGTTTGCAACTTTGGACCAAGGGATGGATTTGGAAACATAATTCTACATGGCTTCTCTGGGCAGGCAGGAGTGTATAGACTGGAGCACATCATTCATAAGGACACTGGCTTACTTCCAACCACTTCAATTCCTCTTGTATCATCCACACTGCACAACACCAGGAACTTGTGGTTGTGTTAGATTCTGCCACATTTGTAATAATGGAACCTGATGACCAGGCAAAAGCCTCAGGGGAAGAAAACACATCTGAGGTATCCAAATGCAAATATTCACCACTCTTCACTTTAGTGCAGATGGATGCTGGCCAGAATTTCCAGAAGCTGCGAGTGGCCTTATGATCGCTAACAATGTCCTCAGGAAAAGAGAGATGCCAGGGCAGTAAAAAGCTGACTTTCTTTACCGAGTGAAATACATTCTGTTGGCATGGTGTGCAACATTATGACTTTTCTCTGAGGGACCGTGAAGGTTTAGAATGGCAGACAGGAGCCATGATTTTAAGGCATTAATAAAGTCTCCAGCAAATATAAAAATATTTTTGTTAGAGAAGCAGCATCCAAATGGTGCAACGTTGTAAAAGCACCCAGGTACTTAGCTAGTAGCTATCCAATTAAGTTTTTTCATGTGCAGGCCAATTCCTGATCACCTTAAAATGGAAGAATCGCAGTAAGCCCCTGCCTGGTCTGTCACTATATCTGTGATGTGGAGTTTAGGGTGAAAGACAACCTGCATGATGATATAGAATGGAATCTCTTCCTGTTCCCCTAGGGCACCTCAGCCTTTGAGGAGGTTTTCCTTTGTAACTGAAAAGAGTAAAAGACCCAGAATATATGGGAAATGTGTTATCTCTATGAAACTCCCTCTTGATTAGGTGCTGCTTGGAGTATAGGCGGATTGTGACTAACCCTTTCACAAGAGCATTGTCTTGCATTTCTCAATGAAGCAGAAAGAGGCAGAATGGCTGCAATCCCTGGGTGCCCCTACCTGGTTCTATGACAAGTGCCTGCTGCCAGACTCAAATCACCCTTGGGTATGACATGGGTCATACACACGTAACTCTCTGGATTCTCCTACAGCTCCTCACAGGTCTGGGCAAGTTTGTGTCTCTCTCCTCTGTCTTTGCAGGAGGGGTTACCTACTAAGACAGCTGAATGTTAACCTGCCCTCTGCAAACATTGGTGCAGTGATGTGTCTCTGCTGCATTTGTAGGCTGCCTTTTTCTGCTTTTTTCCTGTTCTCTGTCCCTGAGGCTGGCCACAGTTTGAACTAGGAGTATGCTTCTGCTCTATGCCAAGCAGCCACAAGCTTCTGCCAAGCAACTGCCTGTTTTGTCTCTGGCTGCTGCATGTAATGGCAGATCTAATCAGACAATGCAAAGCAGCTGGTTTTAGCTGTACCTCTGGCACAAGCATTTATGGACACAATTTCAGGTAGGAGCTATTTGTATCACAAAGTCCTTTTCACCCAGGTGAAATCTGTTGAAAATTCCTGAGCATGAGGGCCATGGCTCCAAAATATCCTCTTTGCCAAACTCCACTGTTTTCACTTGCATTCCTTTTGCATCATTTGCACCACCCTTTATAAATGCACCAGAGGTGCAGACACTACATGCACCTTTTACTAACAAGACAATTGCTTAATATAGGGGTACCAACCCTCTGAAAAGGCAAGCAGATACTACAGTGATGATGACCTAAAGAGAGAGTAGTAGGCATAATATATATTATTGACTGTCAAGTCAGGGGTCAACTCTCACTTGTTCTTTGTGCAGTCCACCTTGCAGAATGTCAACTATTCCCAAAACGTCATAAGTCATAAACATTCTGATGACAGATTGTTCTTCTGGCTCACGTGCGAGGATCAAATTAACTCTAGAAGGTCTATTCTTCCATGGTTACATGTGGGTGAGTAACACTAATGGGACTTACAGATATGCACATCAAGGGAAAGCTTATTTTGACTGAAATTAATCCATATCAAACATATTTTTTACATGAATATTTTTGGCTGCACAAAAGTGTTCTGTGCCCTGAACTGAACCGGAAAAATGTTGTAATTGGTATCATTGTTATTGCTATTCTTACCTGCCTTTCTTTTTTTTTTCACAAAGCAAAAAGGACTTGTGCAATGCAATTTTGATAAAGTAAAGATTAAATAACAACAAAAAACCCCTCTACATATACTGTACTTTTCTTAGTAAGATCAGTACAGAGTGTGTCATCTTCCTTTCTCCTCCTTGGAGAGATAAAAAGTGACTCATTACCTTGCTTCACTTTAATATTTTAGATATATGAAGAGACAGACAGTAACAAGAGACTCAGTGAACAGGAATATGAATGTTGGAGGTGGAGGAAAGGTTTGGTGTGATACATAAAGAGAAGCTGAAGTGAAATACAGTTCTGGAGGATAAGTATATTTTCTTTTGATGGGGGAGATGGGGACAAGTGCACTTCTGTTTACTTAATTAGCATGTGTAATACTTGGGAATAAGTTATATGCATTTTGATCCTGTATGAATTATTATAATAGCTTGCCAACATAAAAACATTTGGAAATGCCAAACAGTGTAGTGAATGTTTAAAAGAGGCTGTTTGTAATCAATGGCTGTTTTATGTTCCTATTAGAGGATGGAATGATATACGGTGCTACCATATGATATACTGTACCCCAGTTTATAGACTTTATCAGGCAAACAAACCCGACCATAATGACTCACAAGCACTAGGGGTTACAAAGAACTATGAAGGCTTCCCAATAGGTTAGCTATTCCTTCATAGCTCTGTGTATGCTGAAACACGCTATCAGCTTTTTACTCCCTAGTTCTAAGTCATTACATAAGGACCCTTTTAACATACATTATTGAAAAATCTCTATTACAGTCCATCATCTTACTGAATTTGATTAAATCTCCATGACAGAAAATAAGGTATTATAACACATTCACTTGTATTGCAAAGGTCCTGTTGTAGCCGCAGCTTGGATGCCTTATTATGTTCAAACAAACTATCCTGAGAAAATAATTTAGTGAGAAATGAACTTAGAAGAAGTAAGAGCGTTTAGATCTGAACAAATTACTGAGCAAAATTGCTTTGCCATGAAATCTTAGACTCATTGTCAAAGATGTTTAGTCTATTCTGAATGTTTGATCTATAAGGGCTCTATTCAGATCAAATTTCATTTTGCATGGTTTTGGCCACAGAGACTCCATGAGGCTTCTACAACTTGGCTCTTATGGATCCTAATCTTGATTTTTGAGCCAAAACTTTCTGGGCACTCCTCCTGAGCAGCTTTGGCAAAATCCACTAAATATAGCTGAGGAAAAAAAATGTTACACCTACTTACACCCGTTATATGGAGGGGAGAATAGATTGATGACATTAGATCTACTTGTGTCAGTATTCCCAGGGTCAATGCTGGTGTTTAAAAATACAAAGCAATCTCAGAGGCAGGCTGACAACACCACTAATGCATACACAAATTACTTCCTTATGCTTTCCTGTGTCCTGTTAGAAACATTGAAGGGGCTCTGGCACACATGACTATCACAACTTGCTGTTGATCTACTTATATCTACAAATTGACTGGCAAACTAACAGATGGCCTGTCTTCTGTGCATTTATCTTGCTTGAATACTTTAGTATCACTGATGCTGAATGGCTGACAGCTTCTGCACCAGAGGTGACTGCATTTCAGTAGCTTCTGACACTAAGAGCCTGATTGTTTTTGACCTCTTTAAAGTGGCACAATGCCTTCTTCCAAAAGGTTTGGGCCAACCCAATATCTAGTTCCAGGGGACCATTTCTGACTCAAGAATTCACTACCATCACAGATACAAACCAAACACTTTTGCTGCTTGGCCTGGTCATTCTACCCAGAGACTCGCAGAACAAAACAAAGAACACACAGCGTGTCTCAGAAAACTAAAGACTTGCTCATGCACAAAGGAAAAAAATAACTTGGAAGACTATGCATAACACGATCGCTTCACCCCTTTGTGACATGTTTCATCATAATAAACTTTCCTACTGAAGTTCATAGTGCCAGGACCTACTAGTAATTTTAGCCGGCAGTACTGGCATCAGGCATGTGAAATTTCACATTGGGCCTATTTTGTGTGTGTGTGTGTGTGTGTGTGTGTGTCACAGTAGCCACATATCCCCTTGGTTCCAGAAGTCTAATGCACCATGTCTCTTAGGGCATGGTGCATGTCTGCTCCAGTGGAGGCACTATGACTGCTTTAGCTCCATCCTGCTGGCTCTGTCTATGGGCCACAGTATGTTTTACAACACATTTTTAAAGGCTTCTTGTTAGCCATTTAAAAGGGCTACCCACACTTCAAAAAATGTTATTTTATGCATTTAATGCTAGTGATAGACAGCCTACTTAGTGCAGGTACATTTCCTGTGCGTATTTTATGAGTACCTTGTTACTTGATGCCTGATTGCTACAGTAATACTAGACCTACACACCTACACACACATTAACACTCCAAATGGTATTCAAAGGCTTTGCAGATGCTCTTTGCATTATAAAATTGTATAAGATTTATCAAAGGTATAAATAACACTACCAAGATCTAGCCTCAGTCCTTGCCCTGAAAGGTGATGATGATAGAAAAGGGAAAAGACTTGTATCTGCTATTATTTTCCCTTTGGTTTTCCCAGCATCTATAAATGTTTTTGCAGTAATTCCAAACAGATGTACTAGTTTATAGGGGTGTGCAAAGTGGGCCCTATTTGATTTGGATTCAGAGTCATCCTGAAACCGGGGGCAGTGATTCAATTTGTTGATTTGGATCACTGTCCCTGATTCGAGTCAGCCAAATCCGAATCTGAAGATTCAATGCTGATTCAGAGAATCAGTGATTTGGACATAGACACAGCTTTAAATTTTTTTTCTACATACCTTGAAATACCAGCGTGGCTTGTGAATGCTGCGATACTGGGGCAGATGGAGCATCTCACAGAAGTCCGGGGGGGCCCTCCACGTGCTCGGTGGTGAACCCGCAAGTGGACCAGAAGTACTTCCGGTCCACTTCTGGGTCTGCTGGGGAGCACACAGGGGGCCAACCCCTGCTCCCCCTGGCTCGGTGATTAGCCGCAGGGGGACCCTGGGTGCCCTCCCAGATCCAGGAGGCTCCAGTTGCCAAGCCAGGGGCACAGGGGAGGCCCCCTGCATGCTCCTGGGAGGACCCAGAAGTGCTGGTTCAGTTCTGGGTCTGCTGCCGAGCTCACTGGGGAGCCCCCCATGTTCCTGTGACACACTCCATGCACCCCAGCATTGCAGCATTCATGAGCCACCTGCTATCTACAGGTATGTAGAAAAAACATCTAAAGCGTGTCTATGTCCAAATTGCTGTATCTTTGTGAATCTCTCCGAATTGATTCGGAGGGTTCCAATTTGATTCGGAGAGCTTTGCACAGCGCTACTTATTCAGCTACATCCAATCTCTGTAAAGATTCAAAATTGTTAGAGCTCATTGAAAACACTGGAGTTATGCCAAGTTGTACAGACTATAAGGGTTTTGAGCCCTCAGTGGCTTAGACCAATCCAAGACATGGAGATGCCCTCACTTCCTCAAAAAAACTTCTCCATAGTTCAGTTTACTTGACCTCAACATTCAGAATATTTCCCTTCATTTTCAGCCTAATCTCTCCTTATTTATTTCTGGTTTTTGCTTTCACTTACATCCTTCCCTGCCCCTCCCCAAAACATGTATTTCTCTCTGTTAATTTCCACTTTCAAATATTTGTCAAGTTATCATGACCAGAGGTGTAACTTGCCTGGACTGCAACCAGGGCAGTCCTACCTCCCCACTCTCCGTTCTCTCTTTGTGGAGGCTCTGGCAGAGGGCTGGAGCAGCAGCCAGTGTTCACTGCTCCTGAAGGGAGATGACACTCCATTTTTTGCCTTTGAAAACAGGTGCTTTTTGGCCACTTTATATATATATATATGCACAGGAAGAAAATGAAGTGACATCTCCCCCCAGAAGTAATAAACTCCATTGCTGCTCCAGACTATATTTCCCAGAATGCCCTTCATTCACCCACTCATGACTCATGACCTTGCACCTCTGCTGCTCTCCTGCCAGAAATGAAGTCTGAAGGTTGCAGGATGAGGTGGAGCAGAGGGTTGGAGGGTGAGGTGGACACCACTCCGTTCTGATACCCTCACCCAGGCTTGGCTTTTGCCCTGCTCACCTACCTATCTTTGCACTACTGATCCTGACACTTTCCTTAGTTCTTAATAATCTACTGTTACATTTTCTTCATTCATTAAACCTTTATTGCAAGTATATTTAGAGCACAGTCTTTTCCCATACCTTCTTTTCAGTTTCTTCATCTTTTCTTTTTGTGTGTTGCTCCAAGCTCTGTGTTGCTTCTGATAATCAGCCGCCTAGAACTGAATACAATATTCCACATGTGCTGAAGATCAAAGCCATGCAGTGACAGATTATAACCTCATTACTCCATGACATGATATGTCTACATATTCCAACCAAATTGCTTTGGCCTTTGTTTGCCACCATATTACATGCAAAGATCATGTCTATTTGCTGTTGTCCATGGTTACTCGTAGACCTTTGTCAAGATCACTGCTAAATTTTCACACCCTGTTGAATATCTGCATTGTATTTCTTAGCAGTAGTTGCCTACATTTTTACAAGTGGAAATTCATTCTGTTATTTTGCTCATACTTTATAATCCAATCATGCTATTGCTCAAACTTATCGTTTACATTTTCTCTCAGTTTAACATCATCTTCTAATTCTGTTAGTATGTTGCTTACCCCTTGATCCAAATTACTAATGAAGATTTTAAATAAGACACTGATTCCTCTTGTGCCCCCATGCACACCACTCCTGAATCATTACTTTGTGGTTTATCATTGCCCTTTCTTTGCAGTCTTGTTTACCCATTAATGTTTGTTTTCAGTCTGCATAACTGTTCCTATCCAAGACAACTTCAATTAAGTTTCAAGTAAGATTTTGTCAGACACTGTATCAAATGTTTTTCTAAAAGCCAAATATATTACATGCACCGCTTTCCCTTCATCCATTATTTTTTTCTGTTTTGTCCAAGTATGCAATCAAGCTTGTCTAGCTGTTGAAGGGGAGTATTTTTAAAGGACTCAAGCCCATGTTGATTGTTTGTTTGTGCAAACTTCAGATATTAAATTTTTACCAATATTTTTGCACCCACATGCAAGGAAAGATCCAGAGTTACTTCTCTACCACCTGATTTGCAGTAGGTTTGTATACTTACACAACAAACACCCAGATTTCTATTTGTTAATGTACTGCACGTGCAAACATTTTGCAGGTGTAAATTGCAGTCAAAATCCAAATATTTATACTTACAAACTAGCTGGTTTGGAATGGTATGTTGAGGTGTAGTTTTATGCCTCCAGCTGACTTGCAGTGCAAAAAAGCTGGCATAAATGGAGTTTATAAAAAGGGAAGCTATTGAGAATGTACCCATTATTGTTAATAAACGTCTGCTGTTTAATGATCATGGTCTTGCATTGGCTAGATTGTTAGACTTTTTGTTTTCTTTTGTTTTAATGATTGTTCCATCATTTTAGAAGAAAAGGAAATTAGAGGCTTTGAATGATAATTACCAAGACTAGTCACCTTCTTCTTTTTTTAAATAGTAATTCTTTATACTTGTTTTTCCAGTTTGTGTGACCTCTCCACTCTTCCATGATACTTTAAAATAAATTGCAAGAAAGACATGTTTGTTTGATAGCTAACCAAACCCATCATTTCCTTTACCCTGGGGTCCTAACAGTATAGGTATGAGAGAAGCTCTATTTCTGTAGACACCTTTTTGCCTTCCAGAACAGGGGAGAAGTTGCTGAATACCCTGAGTAATGTGACCCATGTAAGACCAAATGTGCTATTGATGCTACCAGTAGGTGGTGTTCCTTTTAGCTTCTTAAAGAAGGTATCCAGATATTGGCACTTGACTAACTCAAAATTAGGAGTTTTATCAAGAGAAAGCTTCCTCTCAGTCTGTCTACCATCTATGAGTTCCTATGGAACTAAGTTTCAGCTCTTTGAAGGGTCTGAGTTTCTTGCTTTCCCACTGTGGCGCTGTATATGATTAGGGCTAAGAAAACATGCAGTGCTAATGTGAAAGTGCAGACCCAGAGGAAAACTTGTCTCAGATGAGCTGTCACTTACCATTTTGTCCAGATTTCTCATCTCAACTTATTGAGCTAAATGTATTCTTCTGATAACTCCTTGTCTTGCTGCTGTTTGGCTCAGCATGCTTCCCATCCACAGCAAAGGGAGAGCTCCTGTCAATTTGTAAACTGTCAGAATAGCATCCCCACTCCCCCCCCCCCCCTTTTTTTTTTTTTTGCAGTTTTAACTTGCGAGATACCCCCCCCCCCCCCCCCCCCCCCCCATTTTTTTTGTATAGCAGATTTGGGAACTTGCATCGACTGTAAGAAAAGCCCCTCATCCAAGGAGACCCATTCAGAGCCTATTCACTTGTTAAGGTTAGAGAATTATCCTCTGCAAGAGCTCTCAAAGAGCAAAGGTGCCATACAAAATTAATCTGGGTAAACCGTCAGATAACAGCTGGAGAGTAATACTTTTGAGGTATCTGCAGTGACTGGTAAGGCAATTGGGATGCATAGCATTAAGAACAAAGCTGAATAAGCTGATTTTTTTAGTATAGAACAGGGTCAAAATTTTGTTATGCTCCTTTTTTAAATTCATCCCATTTTTTTTGCCCAGGTCCAATTTAGAGACTGCAGAAGATTAAGCTCAATAAGAGCATCAAATATAAATGAACATCCAGTCTATTTTACGAATGAGTTCCATAATCACATAAAAATATTTGCAAATTATAACAAAAGAAGAAAAATGTCACAAACAAGTAATTCAGTAACCTGACAAAAGAACCACGTCTATTTTCCCAGAGTGTCTTATATGATGTTAAATAAACTATGTTGTAGGAGGGTCCAAAATAAAACAGTAAAAAATGATGGGTTGCCATCTGCTTGGAAAAAGTTCTGGATGGTGCCTCTATAACATGGTCCTGATCAAGAAGAAAGTGAAAAACTCTTAGAGGAGTAACTACAATGAAGAAAGCCATATAAATACATGGACAGGTAGATGAAAGGACATTAGCATTTTCAATCTTTTTTTAATTCAGTCTTGAAAATCGCAACCTAATTATAATCAGAACCTTAGTACTATCTTGTCTCATAACATTAACGTTAACAATAAAACAGTAATAATTAATATTATTGCAATTAAATTATAATAATTATTATGGGAACACAATGAGGAGTCTCTTCCTTCATAAAGGAAGACTTCAGGATTTCATAGAGCTGAGCTACAAAACACTTTAATCAAACTCATAATGAAGTTCTCAGAATTGTCTGATATTTAGAAGACAGTGTTGCCATTGTTAATGACATGGAGGTTTTCCTTACTCTACAGAGTAGAGTTGGCTGAAGCAGTATTCTTCATTAAAGATCTTTTTGTGAGTAAAACACAGGACAGAACGACAAGAGAATTCAACAGATCTGTGTTATCTGCGTTATCTTTCAAGTCCAAATTTTCAAATCATTGTAATGAACACCAAAATAAATGCACAATCTCCAACAATTTGCTGTAACACAAGACCTTAAGCCCCAGAAATGTAGCCAATAAATTTAAGCCCTTTAGCCCAAAGAATGTAACAGGCCAGTCACAAAACTAAAATCTAATGGCCCCTCCTTAAAATATAGGGCTATCACTTTTCGGTACCCCCGTCTGCCATCAAAATGGGAATCATATATCCAATGGATATATATTTTAGGTGTAGTTAATAAGTGATGATAAAGTATGGTGAAGCCTTTGGATATAGTAAACATTGCATTAAACTGTAAGGGGCAAAGACCATCTTTCTGTTCTCTGTTAACACACAGGGGCTTGGTGTCCTAAGAGCTTAAGAGTAACTACAAGACAAATAAATAATACTAATAATTAAAAGTATTGTTAACTGTTAACAGAATACAGCTTTGCTCTGAAACAGTAACCCAGTACAGTTTTGCCAAAGCCATTTTGTAACATGATTGCTGCTAGCATGTGGCTTTGTACCACATGGACAGGCACTTTTTTTTCCTCAACATATGCACTCCTATAATTGCAACACCATTGGCAACTACTGTGAGTGAGGATCCAAACTGTGAGATCTGGAGAAGCATACATTCACATCTGAAAGCAGTTTCAAACAGAATTGTAAGTCATAGACTGGACTAGGCCATACAGATATGTACAAAATATAAATTGAAAGATAACACAGGTGAACAAGAGGACACATGTTTTCCATGCCGAGAGTATGTGATTTGATTTATGTAGATCATGCTATGGTTTAATTAATGACTTTGACTGTTCAGTACTCAGGATCTGTTTTTAAAACCAGCTTAGGCATTCAGCGATCATTGATTATCTCCCAAGCTGATGGTGGTAATTATCAACATTAGCACACCTGCCAGTCTTTATTTAAACTCTCTCAAGACTGAATTAAAAGCACGGACACTAAATTATCTTGTCCCCTCCTTTTAGATCCTATTAAGATACAGTTCATTCAAGTTGCAAGCAAGCCCACAGTGTGCATATCCAGAAATGAAGAGATGGAGCATTCAATGCTAAATTGCATTCCAGAGGGCTGCACAACAATGCCATAAGCAATATCAAATTTGGGCCAAATGTTCAAGAAACTGGTATGTTCAAACAACTGGAGAAAGGCATCTACAGATGCATCCAATGGAGTGAGAACCTCCTTTGTGAAGAATGCTTAAGTGAGGCCTACATAGTACACAGGACTAGTGCTGCTGACAGTAGGGTAACAATTTGTAGGGTAACAGTAGGGCAAGTAAGGCATGAGCCTAAGTCGGGGCTCCAGAATGGAGCTGAGGTGTTGCCCTAGCCTCAATTCCCCTGTCTCCACCCCCCACCCCCTGCACTTTTCCTGCAGCAATTCCAGCTCTGGAAGTAGGAAGAACATAACAGCGGGGGACGGGCATAGTGAAGAAGCAGCTGCTGGAAGTGGGGGAAGATGTCACCACCTTTTTTGCTGCCAAAACTCAGTGTTTAAATGGATGTTCACAAATCAAGGAGGTGACATACCCCTGCAGAAGTGAACATTCAGTGGCTTCCATTATAACACATGCTGCCACCTCCTAGATGCAGTACTGGCCAGTAGGCCTGTGTGAAGTGGCTAGTATTTGCTTCAGATTAGGATTCGGCTGATTCGGGGGACAGTGATTCGATTTGGTGATTTGAATCACTGTCCTGAATTGATTCAGCTGAATCTGATTCAGAGATTCAGCTGCCGCCAAATCGGCCGAATCTCTGAATCAAACAAGCCCCCTCCCCTGCCCGCTCTCCCAGCCCCATCAATTGCTGCCTTGCCCAGCCCCAGTATCCCAGCACTTTAAAAAAAAAAGAAGAAAGCCCTGCACTCACCAGCTCCTGCCAGGCATGGGGGTGGGTGGGGGGGAGCAATGCCCACTGCACCTCATTGCCCTGTGCTGTATGGGGGGCTCTGCCACGAGCCCCCAGAGGCCCTGATGGCCACTGCAGCAGCCAGTGAGTACAGGGCTTTTTTTGTTTGTTTTTTAAAGAGCCAGGACACTGGGGCCGAGTGGAGCAGCTATTGAC
>NW_005842021.1:1972483-2023422 GCF_000455745.1 Alligator sinensis | reverse complement strand
CTTTCAGCCCCCCCTCCCCCCCCGCCCCCTACTTACCATCAGGGAGTCTGGGTCCAGCTCCCTGCAGCGGTGAGCAGGGACTGCCCAAATCGCTAAATCTCCAAATCTTCTCCATATCTTTTTCTGAATTGAGACAGAGGCTTCAAATCGATTCAGACTTTTTTAATGGTCTCCTGATTTGATTTGGATTCAGAGATTTGGCCGCCTAATTGGGCTGAATCTCCTCCTAATTGAATCATCACCTGAAGCTTTGCACAGCCCTACTGGCCAGTTATACCTTGAGCTGTTATGTTTTAGAAGGATAATCTTCACCCACTTGACAGCACAGTTGTGCATTCAAATGGGTCTTTAGGTGTGTAAACAACAGGTTGTATTCTTGATTCAAGTGTACAGAGGTCAGGTTCTTAAACTGAAGTCATGCAGAAGCTAGAGTGGGTTGGTATCTGAGGGCTCCTATATACATGATGGATCTCTGCTCCAATGCATGCTAATTAGCATGCTCCAGCAGCCTGTGCATCACATGTATTCAGTGCCTTGCATTTCAAAATGGTGTTGGAGGCACTTTAATGAAAGTGCCCCCACTGCCATTTGGAAGCACAGGGCACTGAATACAGGTAACACTGTAGGAGCTGTAATTAGAACAGCTCTGACAGCATGCCTATAGATGCTCTGAGAGACTAACTGGTTCAGAGAGGCATGAGCCTTCATAAGAAACAACTTATTTGGACAAATGCTAGGAATGGTCTAGCTCTAGCATCTGCCAAAGTAAGTTGTTGACTACAAAACCTAATGCCACTCTAAACAGTTAGTCTCTAAGGGCATATTTACACATGCTCCGGGGTGGCGGAGGGAGCTTTAATTAAAATGGTCCTTGGGAGCTTTATGTAAAGCTCATTCCACAAACTTTAAAGTGCACCCACCACCATTTTAAAGCACAGAGATGCTGAATACATGAGATCCTGAGGCTGCTGGAGCATGCTAATTACCATGCTTCATCGAGTCTACTCTGACGCGCTGTAATTACAGCAGGTCAGAGTAGGTGTCCCCCACATCTACAGGCATGCTAAAGTGCCACCCTGCCCTATCTTCTGCCTGATTCCTGTGAACAACGGCAGATGCACCTTTCAGGACACAACTTTTACCCACTTCCCTACACCTGACATTTCTGAAGATCTGTTAATATGTAAAAGGGGAGCTATTCAAGGACATATATGGGAGTTCAGGCACCCAAATCCCACTGACTCTTGGTGGAACATGGGTACCTCACTCTCCTTACATGCCTTTGACAATCATCCTAAAAGGAACACTGCACTATATGGCCACTTTACACAAGAACCCATTGACCCAGGCTCATCTTGAGCCAGCTTTCTCAAAATGAAATCCTTTGCTTTATCCCTTTGTTACAAACTGGATGGAAAAATATCGCCAAAGACACAGAAGAGGCCAGACCAAAAATATCAGGGTTGGTGTTGCTCTGAAGAGCTCTGTTTCTTTTTATTTTACATTTGCTTTCTTTCATCAGGGTTTTGCATGTATGCACTTGACTGGGGATTAATAGGATTGTTCAAATGAGCCAGGATGGAGAACTAGAGAGAGAGAAAACAGCCCGCAGACAACTTGAAGATGTGAATTTTCTTGGCTCAAGCTTTGAAGATAAAGCAGTGCCCTAGGGACTGTGGTAAAAAATAAGCTCTCGATTAGGCATCAGGCACAAACTGACCAGCATCCAATCAGATTTGTTCTCAGTTTCATTGGAACTGTAATGTGCTAACGTCTTTGTCATTTTAAAGTTATACTGCTTTATTTTATATTCCAGTTCTGGCTAAAGCATACGTGGGATAAGGCATTTTAGCCCAAATGATCATGTTTGGACAGATTACATTTGTTTTGCATTTTATTATTTTAAAGTGTATATAGTAATGGTCTAACTAAAAGTTTTTTGTCATAAAACCTCTCTGAAATGTCTCACAAAACTGGAGTTATACCTTATGCTAATTTATCTTCTATCTTAGGCTGATATGGCTTCTACTATGTGCCCTTTCTTTCCTGAGTTTAATACACTATTTTCCATTTGACAATCAAAGTGTTCCTTTCTGAAGAGGAGTTTTACCTTGTGTCAGTGATGCATAGCCTTTGCTTCTGGAACAAGAAGCAACTCCTCTGGCTCTACATCAAATCTTTGAAGAGTCCAAGGGTTTGTTCCAGCTAATACATGAGGGAGCAGCAAGTCAATGAACTGGAGGTGCTGTAATCTTTTCCAGTCTTTCCAAGTTTGGGGGGATGAGAGGGAATATATGTGCCTACCTTTAAACAGCCAGGAATGTGAGGACAACTTGACATACATCTCTTTGTTTCCTCAGTAGCTGTAAAGGGGTGGCACAACCACTTCTGGGCTACATCCATAAATGTACTGGATTTTTATAATGTCTAATTAAAATCAACAAAGTGCTGGGTAAAGGCATTGATACCACTTTGTCTTTCATGGGTAAATTTACAGACAAAAGCTAAACAGATGTAATCAGTTCTAAACCAAGATACGGAAATTCATACACAAAAGTTGCACTGGCTTAACAAACTACATTGATTTAAGTTAAGCCTATACAACTACAATGCATAAATAATACTTGAAAATAATAAAACAAGTGCAGGAAGTAACACTGTTCCATGATAGATATTAGTTTCACTGCATGGTATCACTAACTGACTGCAGTTTCTTTGCATTGCTTCAATAATACACTGAAGTTGCTTTCATTTGCTTCAGAGGCTGAATTTGCTTCCAGCTGGCACCAGCATTGGAAGGCTATAAAGCCTGGCATAAAACTGACTCTGCCATGACCCTCTAGGTCCTGTATTGATCAGGTCTTGGCCAGACCCAAGGATTCAGGCCTCAGTTCTTAGCACCAAGCATCTTAATTATGGCAGTGGCATGAGTGGTACTGTATGAATTGGATCATTCCTGATGGGGTCTTTCTGGTCACTGCAATAAGACTTTTTACTACCATAATTAGCATTCATGTAAATAGACTATGGAACTTTGGCAAGGTCTTATTTAAATATAAAAATAATAAAAGCAACCCCATTTGTTTTTCCTTTCATCATACAGTTGTGAGGAAGTGTTAGCTTCGTTGTATATATGGGGAGCTGAGCCACAGAGAGGTTAAGTGACTCCCCGAAGTCCACAAAGAAGTTGGTAGTTGCAAAGACCCACATTTCCCAAATCCCAGCTTCACACCTAAGCCGTCAGACCCCCCCTGCTATCTCTGCTTGCATTCTGAGAGTGTTAGTTTAATGCTGTTTCATCCTGCTCTTGTGGGTTATAGCAGGCTACTGAGCTTGAGGGAGATATTTGCTTAAAATTCTGTTACAGTGTTTTAGAAAAAAGGTGGGGGGGAAGACCTTACCATGGGAATTCATCTAACAAAAGCATCAAGGCATAATTGTTTTCTGACTTAAAAAAATAACAGGCAAACTGTGAACTTTAAAAATCGTAATTGTTTTACACAACCAAAAGAGATAATATTCAGGAGGAAAATGGCTTTAAAGATACATGAAAAGGACTTGCTTTTCTGAGGCAAACAGCATATGTTCAACCAAATAAAGATAAATACAGATACAAGACTTTAAAAGTTGTGATGAAAGTTTTGAAGGTTCTTTTAAGAAAATAAAATAAAATAAAAGTACAGTAAAAGGTTTCATTCTTTCTAATTTCATGCCCATGCCAACATTGGCTGGTGACATGATATTTTTGTCTACACCATCACAATCCATGGTAGTGCAGTGCAGTGCAGTGTCAGAGATTCAAGAAAATAAAGGTCTCTTTATATGAAGTGAAATAATAAAAGCAAAACCAAATAAAAGAGAAGCAGTCTGAATGAGACTAAGAAGCAAAATTATTACATGTGTTACGTTCAGGAAATGCTGTACCCAGCAAATGATGTCTCTCATCCATACTTTCTCCCAATCATCTTCTTCCACCTCCAGCACAATCCTAGCACCTAGATGCTCTCTCTGACATCCAAGCCCTAATGTGCAAAGCACTGTGCAAATACTTAACAAGATACAGTCCCTTCCCTGAGGAGGTCACAGATTAAATAGACAAATTGCTCAAAACAATTTGATACACAAAGAAAATGAATGGGTACAAGGCACAGACATTCGGTGACTTGAGTCAGAACTGGCAACTGAGGCAGCATCTCTCAAACCCCAGTTCAGGAGCTAAGTTTACAAGACTATACTTCCTTCCTGAGCTGACTCTGCCAAATGGGTCTGATATTCCTCTCACTTTGACTAGTTTTAAACTTGTGTAACTCTGTTGATCTCATCTGAACTTCTACTGATTTAAGTGAGGGGAAAATAAAGTCCAATGTGCCTGATCCTGCACTGTTGACTCAGGCACAATTCATATTAGTTTGAATCACCTCCTGAGTAATGATGTTTACATAATTATGCATACTTCACTCATTTCCATCACTAACCTCTTTAACTGTTGCTACAGAGAAATTCCTCACAGTTCTTTGGGTGGCATTTGTGACTGTGATAAAAATACCTCACATTTTTAGAGTGCTTTACATTTTCAAAGCTCTGTACAAACAGAATGACGATGGCCCATTTTAAACTGCAAGGAAATAGGTCAAACAGCAGGAGCAGTTATTTTATTGCAAGCTAGTGTGGTGTTTTGCATGTTGCATTTCTCAATCCACCTCCTTTATTAGAACTTTTCATTCTGCTCATTAAAAATCAGTGCATTGCTTCCACATAAGTTCAGCTTCATTGAACCACAAGAAATCCCCTTTTCTACAACAGAGCACGAGTATTATCTATGTCCAAACCCAGTAGTGAAATTGGGGGTGGAGGTGGGGGGAAGGAGCAGAACACCCACCCCGGGCTCTGAGAGGGGGTTGCCAAAATGCCCCCCTCCAGGAGTCTTTGCTAAAGCAGGCACAGCCCTGGCACATAGAGGTGAGGCAACCCTGCATCCAGTAGAAAATGTGAGGAAAGACTTGAGCAATCCTCTCCATCCCCAGGACTTTTGTAATGGGAGGTGCAGTGACTTGCCCAGTAGTGTATGTGGTGGGGGGAGCAAACAAGGCACCTGGGGCAACCTACACGGTGGGGCTGTTGCCTCTGAATGCGGTACACTGGATGCAGCAGCCCTGTGGCATGGGTGCCACAGGAACTGCTCCTGGTACCTTGTTTTCCTTCTCCCCCATCATCCCCCCGTAGTCCCCTCCACCATATACTACTGGATGAGGAGCAAAAATCCTGGGAGGATTGTCATTCTGCTTGACCCCCTCCCCCATATAATATTGAGCACAGGGTGGCCTGGCTTCAATGGCTGGGCTACACCTGCAGTAGCAGACTCCTGGAGGAGGGGGTATTCTGATGCCCCCTAAACCAGCTGGTGTGTGCTGAGCTTGCTCCTCAGCTCTAGCAGTGGCTGTTGATGGACAGTGGAGAGAGCTGTGGGAGGTAAGATGTTTCCATCCCCCCGTTCCCTGGTATCCAGTGGTCCAGACCTCTGCTCAGGCCATTGCAGAAGCCTCTGTCCAAATCAGTTAAAGTGTGAAATAAATGCAGAATATTTCTTCTTACATTCAGATTATTTTGAGGACGTCTCATTAGATTCTCCTACCCACCCTCCAGCTACATCTTTAGGACCTTAGGTCACCTATCCTCAATGGCTATGGTCCAGATATCTCAAAAAAATGTAAAGAACTACAAGACAAGACCAAAGGGGATCATTTATCACAAGTGGCCAGCTCTGGGAGTAAGTAGTATATTGTCATAGAAGCTGAGTTGCCATTAGAACAGATGGACAAATGAAGTAAAAAATTTGAGGGTCACATCCTTTTCAAAATCTGGTCCTGACTGTGGTGCTAAGCCCTTATTAATGTGCACCTGAGCTCTTGAGAAAATCTGGCTCAAATTCAAGATTGGTCCCAAAACATCAGATATTGCAACCACCAAAACAAAGCTATCTACCCACGATGGCAAACACTGAGTGAGATTCTGTAACTCTTCACATGGGAAACTCCATTTAAAAGTTCATAAAGCAGCTCAGAAAAAAACAAACTGTACACAGAATGATGATAGATAAGCATTAAAGGAAGTTGTAGGTACACAAAGGGATATGGGTTGTGTGACTCATAGTGATGTAGCTAAGCCACAAGAATAGCAAACCCATCAGGAGATGAGGCAGCAGAGAAAGTGTTTCTAGAGAAGAAAGAGGATGAGTGTTCTCACCCCAAGGAAGTCACAAAGGATATTTTTTCTACAGAAAGGAAGACATTTTCTTGTGTAAAGCAAAACTATTAATACACATTCACAATGGCACATGCAGTTACCTGGGTGTAAGTGAACATATGCACTAAAGGCATCATTTTGTTCATACTACCCCAACTGTTAACTTAAGCTTCTTTTTCCTCTCCTCTTGTTCAAGTGCTCTGGGGAAGAGTTATAAGAAAGGCTGCTGGAGACACAATAGAAGAAAATGCTTAGTGGGGAGATGAAGGGTGAGGGGGGCAGGAAGATTGTTAGGTTGGCTGGCTTCCATGCATACTAGTGCTGAGGGCTGGGCAGGCCACAAGGCTAAGGGAGTCTTTGCCACTCTTTGTGTATACTCCCTTATTTTGATTTGTGGTTCTAAAGTTTCTCTCCTGCTGTGCAGGCCTGAATCCCTATTGCTGTGTTTTCTTTCTGTTTAGCTGTGCCACCAGCATGCAGTGCATGAGAGGGACTCCTTTAAAATAAAAATTGGTCAATAATGCCTATGGCAGGGATGTGTCAAAAAAATTCTGGGAAGAAGGAGGAGGGAATAAAAACCAAGAAAAGAGCAAAGCCATGGCAAATAACAAGTAACTAGCAACCAAGATGACTCTAATTATTTAACCACAGCATCCACAATGCATAGCCAACAATATTAATTTAGCATAATGCACAAAGTAGCTATAATCCAACAAAAGACAAAACATGTGAGGAATGAAATATATGTCTCTTTTTCCTTGCTTATTGCTGGATGAGACCTGAATGCCCAACTCTGATTGTTAACTCTCTTGTTAAGAGTGCCCTGATCCAACAAATCACTCAAGTGTGCAGGTATAACTTTTATGTTTGTGAGAAACATTGTTGGGGGATATCTCAGAGGTTTAAAGTTAGGTACATACTTAAATACTTTTCTGGGTCAGGATGATTGGAAGCAGCAAATGTTGGATAAACTGGGCACATCTACATATGCCACTATGGTGCCATTGTTACTGTGCCATCATTTAGTACTTCCTTTTGGATATACTAAATGACGGCACAGTAACAGCCTGTACTGTGCTGTGCTGGCAGCACAGTTATTTTTAGCCACTAAATCACCATTGCAATGCGCTATGGTGAGGGAGCGCATTGCTACAGTGCCGTAGTATCTCATGCAGACGTGCCCATTAACACCAGTTGATCCCATCTTTCTCCTGTTTGGGTCCCTTTTAGTTTCTTCCTAACAATTGCAAAGTGTTCCCCATTGTCTAAGATCTAGGTTTGTATACTGAGAAATGAAGTGGGAAGAATTGCTTGCCGCTCTATGACATCAATCTAAAAATATTAGATGGAAGCCAGCCTTCATCTATCTTAGGTGCTAACATGGTTTCTATTATTGTAGTACCTGAGGCCCTCTGTAGTACGTATATTAGATTGTCAGGAGAGTAGGGGAGGAAGGGACCTTATGAGGTCATCAAGTGAAGTATCCCACTCAAGATAGGGCCATCCCTGACTGAAAACATCCCAGCCAAGTGTTTGTCTAGACTTCTCTGGAGGTGGAGATTCTAGGTGGCCCGTTCCAATGCTTGACAGCCCTAATACTCAGGAAGTTCTTTGTAACTCCAAAATAAATTTCCTTTGCTGCAGCTTGAGGCCAATGTTCCTAGTCCTAGGAGTTCTAGTCCTAAGCCATTGCTCCTAGTCCCTTACGGCCACAGAGAAAAGCTGATCTTCATCCTCTCTATAATCACCCTTCAGGCATTTGAATATTATTATCAAATTCCTCCCCCGGCCTTCTCTTCTCCAGACTAAATAATGTTTCAGCTTTTCCTCATAAGTCATGCTTCCTAGGCCTCTAATCTTTTTATTGCTTCACACTGGACTCTTTCCAAACTGTCTACATCCTTTTTGAAATGTGGGGCCCAAAACTGAATATAGTACTATCTGTGAGGCCTCACCAGTGCTAAGCAGAGTAAAAGAATCACTTCTCTTGTTTTGTAAGTGACACTCTTGTTAATACAACCCATATACTATTGGCCTTTTTGGAACAAGAGCACATTGTTGGCTCCTATTCAGCTTATGATCTACTGTAATCACCAGATTTATCTTTTTAAATAAACCACCAGGTTTATTTATCTTTAGAAGATCCCTGAAGCTAGGCACTGCCATTATCCCCATTTTACCAGTGGAGAACTGATGCACAGGGTGGAAGTTTTTTGGAGGAGACAGAAATGAAACCTTGGTCTTCCAAATCCCAGGTGATCATTGGAACATCATTTCATTAGTGAAATGAGACTGGTTGTGGGTATCATTATCAGTTTTCTCATGTGCAAAGTTGTACATCAAACCCTATGCACAAGTCTTGGGATAGCTAAAGTTTGTATTCAGAAGCTCGCTGTGCATTTCAAGGCAGGGGTTAGTGTGACCCTTTGTATAGATACCTGGCAGCAGACCTTGCTTACGCTATGCTGCTTGCACCACCAAAAGCCCTTGAGGCAGACAGCAGCCACCACAGGGAAGCCACCAGATTGTGTGCCCACCCATATGGCTTTGGCTGGTTCACTGTGACATCTGACAGAACTGCATGGTTCCTCTTCAGCATCTATGTTAGCAGGGTGCAAAGTGCACCCTGGGGAGGCACAGCTGTTAGAGGGGCTGCAGTAGCTGGGCGTATCTATATGTACTTTGTCAGAAAGCTGGTGGTATTCTGCTGGGCTCAGCAAACAGGAGATGTAGATGGGACACTGCTCACAATTTTCCTGGCAGGAATCAAGTTCTTAACTCAAGTTCTGCCAGAAAATGTATGTGGTACAGATCAGGTCTCAATCTTACATTTAGAGAATGAGGAAGAGCCATAAATTCTTTGCCCAGAAACCTGGATTAAGAATGCCTTTATGGTCCTTGCATTGTAGTCCTGTCTCTTCTCCATGGGACTACACTGACAGAGTCAAACAGCTGTCAAACATTTCACAGCCCTTGTCAGGGCTTTGAGTACAGGTGTAGCTGAATCTTATTGGTCCCATGGCTATGGTACAATATCCTCTTAAAGTAAGAATGAAAAAAAAAAAGAAAGAAAAAGAAACCACAAGTGTTTATTTCCCTGAATGACCAAGTTGATTGTACTGACACAGCCCTCCACAAAAAAGAATGTGCTCAAAGCGTGACTCTAAGTACTGACTATTTTATATCTTAAGTACAGGGAACTTTTCAAAACTGGTTTCAAAACAAACTGAGTAAAGAACTAGTGTTTGCAATGGATAAAGATCATGGAAGTCTTAACACTTTGACACAGAGCACATTACTGTACACAAAGTGTAATGCAATAGCTCCCTTATTTATGCCTGTTTTGCAGAAAGCAGAAACTGTTCTTACTATGCATTACCCCTATTATGTTCTGTCTTGGGAACCTGAGACCTTTTGAATCTGTCTTCTGAACCATTTTAATATGCAAGAGAACAAAAGGATTGCAGTGTCACTGATGAATATATTGTAAAGCCAAAGCCATAATTACAAATAGCAAATGGAAAATGTATGCATTTAGATACAGAGGGAAAAATGTACCATGTGTAAGTACTGAAATATTTCACTGTATTTATATTGTTTAACCCTCCTCCTTCAAAGAAATCATTCTCTGAATATTCTCTTTGGACACTGAAAGTGACACCAAAGGGAGGGAGGAATCAGTTTTCATTGATGCAGTGACTAAGGACTGTGGTCTCTGACCCAGACCCTTGACCCTTTATGTCTGTAGCATTATATACAGTGTCTAGTGCTATCAGCACAACCTTGTTATTCAGCTTTTGTACTGTGCATATTTAATTTCAAGCCACATTTCAATGGCAACGAAAAAAAATCACCCTCTTTTAAGTGTATGATTCACCAGCTCTTTAGAGTCAGTTGGTGGCAGATGGGCAAGTGTGAAAACTTCTATTTGTGATCTCACACTATATAATGAGCACAGGCCACCACTGGAATCATAGTTTCTACATGGAGAGCCCTCTGCTATAGACTGTGCAGTTACTTCAGAAATGGGTTTTCTTAGCTTATGAATCAATTGTGATTCAACCATAAGCCCCAAGCAAGTGATATTGAACTGCTGCACAGCCTCAGAAAAAGCATGTTGTGACCCTAAATTATAAGTTGTTTCAAAGTTTGCCTCTGCTTCATAAAGGAAATGTCCTGACCCCATATGACACTTCTTATGTCCTTATGTTCTTATGTACAGGGGCTATATGTATGTGGCCTTGGTTGCACACAGTGAATCTTCCCTGCAAACTCACTTGGGCAGATTTTCTGAATCATACAAAATGGCAATTAGTATCAAGAAGACAATGATCATGTACCAAAGGGTGAAAGAACCAATACCTGGCGTCATGCAGGAATCTTGACCTTCATTTTGAGATGACTAACAATAGGAAAAGCAAATTAGAATTTCGGGCTATTACAGAAATGTGTATGGAATAACAGCAAGCTATCAGCTAAGGTGAAGATACGAAACAACAAGACTTGTGTGCTGTCATCCCTGCTTTATGGTTCAGAAACGTGGGCTACATATGCTAGGCACATCAAGAGACTGAAAAACTTCCACATGAGAAGTCTGTGTAAGATCTTGAAAATAAAGTGGGAAGACAGCATACCTAACACAGAGGTGCTGGAGCATGCAGGACTGACACACTTAGAAATCACTATCCGGGTGGAAAGTTTGTGGTGGATCAGCCATGTCAGGAGAAGACTATATCATCAAGAATATTTTGTATAGTGAGATTTAAGACAGCAATAAAAAGTGGAGTCACCCTATATGATGGTACCATGATGTGTACAAAAATGATGTGAAGTCATTCAACATTAGCATAGAAAGCTGGGAGGAGAACACAGAATCCTGCCCAATCTGGAGGGAACATCTGGCACTGGGAGCAGCTCAACATGAAGCATCTTTGATCCAGAGGATGGAAGCAAAGCAAAAAGAGGAAAGCAGCATGCTGTAAATTTGGACTCCAACTCAGACAACATATGGATCTGTGAAACTTGTAACAAGCTGCATCACTCTCAAATTGTGTTTGTCAGCCACAAACGGATTTATCAGGCATCTGACTAGATCTCTTATGTGTACCCCATAATCCAGAGGGTTGACAGTTGCCTACAGGGCCTATACTTGCCAAGGTTTATTTGGCCTTTGCTCCAAAGAAGCTGTCTTGATTTGTCCCTTGGAAAGAATGGTATCAAGACTACATCCACTTCCTTTCCACTGTGGGCACTTCTTTGTGGGAGGAGAGAAAACAACTGACTAGGGACTGCTCTCCTGCCTGCACATTCTCAATGCAAAGAGCTTTCTCTATGCAAGTGAGCCAGGGGTGATTTGCTTCTCCTTACTTCCTGGCAGTTGTGTGGAAAGTGGATCATAATCTGCCCAACTACTTCATTTCCATTATTTTTAAAGACACTATTTAAATTAAAATATTTGCATAACTTTTATGGTCCCTGTATAATGCCTGCTGCATCTGAGAACACCCCTAAAGTTTGGAGTTTATTTATATTATCTAATCTTAAAATTTTAACCTTTACCTGGGTTGTATATTTATATTTAGCTAAAAAAAAAAATATGGCTCCATTGAAGAAGGTCCTGTACAAACCAGGAACAAAGTAAATTAATCCTTGCCCCACTAAATTTCCTAATCATGATGGCAAGCAGGATGCAAGAGGTGAAAGAAACAGATACATGGAGATAATGGGTTTGGAGAAATGAAATAACCGTAACACAGTGAGTTGTTTTGCACCAAAGCAGAAGTCTCAGTTTACTACACACCTACCCAGTATCAGGAAAGGAAGTTTTTATTTTCATTTTAATTTCCTTACCCTTCTGTTCTTTCTGTATTTGGCAAAGACCAAAGACTGAATCCTAAAAAGTGCTGAGTACCTTCAGTTGTCTCACTCCCAGCTTGGCATTTCAGAAACTAAGGTCTCAAGTAAAAATATTGTGAGAGAAATTATTCTGTAAAGCAAAAAAGAAAATGTTAGAAATTACATCAGTTCTTGATAGATATTCCAGCTTTTTCAGACTGTAGAGATTCACCAAGATTACCTTCTCCCTTGGCAGCCATTGGTCTTGGGAGACGATGGAGATTACACCTTTGGTTGGTTATTGGGTACCACCACAGCTTCCTGAGTGGCTGAGGAGTCCAAAGTGCGACAAGCAGACCCTCCAGCAAGTTGCACATATGAACTCAGTTGAGCTTGTGATAAACTTTTCTGAGCTTGCAAGCTGGTGATATGTGATAGCAGACTGCTTTCAAGTTGAATCTCTAAGCTCCAAGCATTGAATCAGCAGATTGTGGTAGGAAAACACCTTATTGGCTGGGGGACTGCCCAGCTTGAGGCAGGCGGTAAGTTTCCAATGAGGTATGATGACCTCTTCCACCATTGAATATGACCCCAGGTGCATGGATCTATGCCAATCAATCCATGACTTAAAACTGGTAACTGTTGACTTCTATTTGTTTGAACGCATTGGCAAAGCTGGAATGGCCTCTCCAGGGCACAAAAGTCTGGGCATTTGCTAGATGATCAAGAGTTGCTCAAGCATCAGAATCACCCTTTTGACTTTGCTGATTTGTCCACTGGAAAGGTAGAACCAATACAATGTGTGGCCAGGAAAGTTGTAGGACCTGCTGGAAAGAAGATTGAATAATCACCTAACAGTCTTAGAGTCTTCACTCCAGATTTTCTTTCAGGGTTTACTCCCTTAGTCTTCATGTCTCCTGAGGCAGTCCACAAGTCAGTCAGTGGTAGTAGTTACTATGATCTTCTGCCAGTTTTACTGTTGGGAAATGTCCTCTTCTACTGGAGCTGCTGCTGTGATGACCAACGGACAGTTCTAATGATAACTGTCCCTCCTTACTAAGTTCAGCCTGCTGGCAAAAACAGTTGCCCAAGGTGCAGCACACAGAGCCTTTAGTAAGAGGTGGATGCAAGTGAGGACCAGTGATCCCAAACCACCTTAACAAGGTGTTACCATTGAGAAACAAAGGTTCTACCCCTCCTCAGACATCTGGTGTGCCCCACCAAGATTATCTACACTACAATATGTATAAGGAAGACAAAAGCTGGTAAAGCATATGCATTTAACACCCAAACCCTCAAGTACTTGTTCAAACTGAACTTAATTTTGACCTCTTTTTGAGGTTTGCCATTGTCTCACACATGTGGTTCTATGGCATAGGTCAATGGAGTTCAGAGATAAAATAGATATTGAAAACAGGATGGGTAAATAAATAACAATACTGAAGAAAAGAACATATAACCAAGAGAAGGATGCCAGTCTGCGGATGATTTGTAAAGACTAATTTTAAAACAGATCCAAGAAAGTTCTAAAAGGAAATTTGTTGGCCAACCTTAATACAGATACGTTGCATTCTCATCCACAATGTTATAAGAAAAATAAAATACTGTGAATTCCCCCCTCACAACACAGTGGGATTGATTTAATAAATGTTCTTTTAATTCTTGCCCTATCTTATGTTAAAAGGCAACGAATATGAATGCCACTTGTTTTTGGACCTATTGTTGTTATTTACGGTAACATGCACTATGTGCCAGGAGTTTTTCACAGAACCAAGGATCTTTGTCCCTGCTTCAAAGCATAAAAGATATAGATGGCGATCAGAGGAAATGGAGTATTAGGTAAGAGTAGACAATTCTTTTTTCTTATTATGCTTAGATGGATTAGGGACATTTGCTACCTCAATCCTTGACATGAAGAATCTAGTTTGGCTGCATCTATAATACAATTAAAAGGATGAACTGTAAACATGGGCTTTGTATTAGTTATTACTTGCTCAGATTCCATCCTCTAAAACTTTACAATATCAAATCAAGAGATCGGTAGTGTATTTTCTGTGCTCAACAAGTTTAGAGGTATTTGTTTATAACAACATCTGAGCTCCGCATTTCTGTGTAACAGTAGATTATGAGCCCATCACACATTTATTTGTTTTCATGACATCCACCATCAAACTGCCGGCATTTATGTTGACTTTTTTTAGAACCTAACCAGAAGCCTAGATTTAAACAATCACTAAGATGCATGGTGTTTGAAATCAAAATTGTGAGTCCAGAAAATGTTATTTGATCTCATGGCTAGTTTTCAGTAAGCAGGAAAGTTAAAATGGTCACTTTTATTTAATTAGGCTCTATAGATTGTGATGAATATAAAGATAATTAACAAATATTTTTGGAGAAAGAGGAAACATCTTTCTTCCTCTCTCTCTCTCTCTCTTTCTCACTCTTTCATTCTAAAAAGCTCTGGCCCATTGCCAATTATTATAAACTGGCTGCGCTGGCATGAAGCCAAGATGCTGATAATTTAGCATGAAGCCAAAATGGATGGCTTTTCTCTCCTTCCCCCCTCTCCGTTATAGCGGTATGACAAATTTTTCTACTGCCCACATTTTCAAAAAATACCGATGGATCAAATTTGTTTTGGGGTGGAGGGGCAAGGGCTGATATTGAAGGATATCTACTATATATTGTATGTTTAGAAAAGGATATGCTGGCCTGTTTATAACTGACACGAGTTCATCTGATGCCTCTTTTCATTTAGTGCACCAGATCACAAACTCAGATGTCCATGTCTCTTCCTGTGTTTATTTTTTTCTCCAGTGCCTAAATAGACACAGGTGGAAGAGCATGAGTTTGACCCTAGTGATGCACAATATGTATGCCCTGGAAGCACACTGGAGGTAATAGGAATGCTCCTGTGAACATGGGGCCTTAAACTGTTACAGAAAAAAATGGGACTTGTGTGTGTGTTGCTTGGCTCATTTGAGCAGAGTTTGATCTTTTTGTCTCTGAATCAAGTTGCCCCAAACAAATACTAATAAATATAAAATAATATTTCAATTGTATACCCTTCAGGAGAGCGATTTCTTTTAACACTGTGGTACAGAAGGATGCTAAAATAATTAGAAACAACCATTCATCCTGGTTCTTTAAGCTGAGCATTGTTTTTCTGGCTAGCAGAAGGCAGATGGATAGAAAGATGGAAGTCCCTGCCCCAACCAACATGATTAAG
This sequence comes from Alligator sinensis, assembly GCF_000455745.1. Lineage (NCBI taxonomy): Eukaryota > Metazoa > Chordata > Crocodylia > Alligatoridae > Alligator > Alligator sinensis. The sequence continues at coordinate 2,008,115 of NW_005842021.1, read as the reverse complement.
TAGCTGGTCTTGATGAGGAGAAGGTGCAATCAGCTTAAAAGAAGGGGGCAGGGTCACAGCTGCTGTTGTGTGATTGGAGGTTTTCTTGGTAATGAGCAGTCACCTGGTTGCTGAGGTGGCTATAAGAGGATAGATGTCCTGATTCTGTTTGGGGAACTTGATGGAGCCTTTCGTCCCTCTCCTGTGGATTTTACTGCAACAAAGTCTGACGTGACCCTCAGTTGCTATGTCCACAAAAATAAATGGGTTTTAAGAGGACTAGATTCAGGGTGCTGCCACAGGTTCACTTGCACCAGTTGCAAATCATTGGAAAGTGGTGACCTAGTAAAGTTTGTACATGTTTAAGAGATAGCCCTTGCCTGAAACGGAGCAATTTAGCAACACCATGAGGACACTTATTACATGCTAAACTGCTTGAACGTGAACCTGCTTGGATTTTAACTGTGCTTTGTAAGTGTTCAGTTGAATGTGTGGCACCATTAGAGTCATCCTGTGCTGGAACAAGGGAGATGCAAAGCTGGGAAACGGAGGTTTTCCTCGCAGAATTCCTAGTATGGAATAGGCTGCACATTTACCTTCCACACAGTAGAGGGCTGTAATATCTGCGGTCATCCAGATGAGAACATATGATTTCAGTCCTTCTTAATCCACCCTCTCCTCAAAAATACTGACCAAGAAACCATGGAGAATGGAGTTGATTTGGAGTTAACAGAATGGCGTTATCTTTAGCTTTGGGGAAAGCTGAGGGAACCTGCTGTACTGATTCTTCTCCCTACCCACCTTTAATTAGAAGCTTTTTCATGTCTTTCCATTGGCTCTCAGAGCAAAAAGAAGCCGAGTTCTTTAGTGAGCCCTTGGAGGCATACGTTTCCAGTTTACCAAAGAACTGCAACTGAACACACTGTTTCCAAATGCTTTCAAATTGAAATGGGTTAACAGGGATCTGGCAGAACAGGACCTCAGGGTGCAACTAGGAAGGTAATTAACTGGAAGATCTTTAATATAGACAAGTCTTATGTGATGCATTGCCTTATAGGTCAACATTGCAATTTTATATGTGATACGAGATTTAATTGGCAACCACTGTAAGGCCATGAACGGTGGAATAATATGTTGAACAAATATAATGTTAGTATAGTAAAGATTGTACATTAACAATGCACACCCTTTTGCATTAATTGAAATTGGTCTCAGGTCCAGTGTAAGGGACTGTATAATACAGACTTTGTACGCTTTTACCATTGTACTTGCATGCAGATGGAAAAGGTCAAATTTGTTCTTTAGACTACTCTGGCCTCTAATGTGAAGCATATTATGGGCAGTACCCATGAGGTTAATTGAGATTCAGAAGGATTACAAACTAGTGCAACATGAATGTACAGGTGACCTGATCACAGGCAAGTCATCATGCATGTGGTTATCAAATAGCCTGGCCCTGCCACAATGCATACATTATGCATAGGAGCCAGCTGGCCATTTATCTGAGCAGATATAAAGAGAACTTCAGATGGCTCTTGAGTAAATATACAGAAGTGGGGAAACAGAGACTGAACTCTTTTGCACTAGGTTTCCCCCAACATTTTCTGAACCACTGCATTTTTTTTCAAAGCCAGTGATGGATATTCACCAGAGATGTAACTAATAAAAGGACCCTATTAATCTGTGCTACATAATGGAAGTATCCTCTAGATGAGACATTACAGGCTACTCAGCAACTATTTAATATTGGTTCTTATGTTAGTTCTTATTAGAATGAAGTGGAAAAGAACTAGTGCAAAGCCAAAAAGGAGTTCTGAAAACATCTAGATTTTTGGCCTGGGTGGTTAAGCTTTGTAAATCTATCAGAGTATAGTTTGTTTAAGTAAAGGGATTGCAGCACCTATTTCAGAGTGGTGGAGTTCATCAGAAAATGAGGGGGAGAAACTTTCAAACTCAAGTGTGCAATGGAAGCTTAACTGGTAAACAACAGGTCTATCTACTATTATATTAATCCATCTGCAAACCAGGGAAATTCATCTGACTTCAGTGGATTTCCTCTGCCATAGAAATGGAGTAACTTATTAACAAATCTGAAGATCTCTTTAGCTATGTCCACATGGCTAACTGATTGTTCCAGGCAACGGTGCCCTCAATCATGCTCCGTGGCTTTGTGAGAGCTGCCTGCTCAATCACAAGCAGTGTAGAAAGTTGGGGCTGCGCTAATTAGCACTGCTGAGGGAGAAAGTCCAGTGAAATGCACAATGCACAACCCCCCCCATGCTAATTAGCCTGCCCAAACAGGCTTACACAGCTCCTGGCTCAGGAAGCCACCTGCATGGAGACATGATGGCATATTTGAGGATGCCACACCCAGCACAGACATTTACTGTGTGGACATGGCACCTTGATTCTATTTCTAGGGGGAAAAAGGCTTATTTTATAAGAGCCAAACCCAGCAATTCAACTTGAAATTCCTATTTGAGTACAATGCCTGAGGACTTTGGCTTCTGGTATCTAAGCCCTGAACCAGTGAGCTGCTTAAAGTCCTACTTAACATTGAGCAACAAGAAGCCTCAATAACTCCAAACAGGATCTCGTGAGTTTAATGGTTGAAGCATGGATGTGGGAATCTAAGTGCTCATCCCAATTTTAGCGGTCTCTGTGGTCTTTCCCATTTACAGGATGAAAATAACAATTTCCAACTCACAGAGCAGATGTGAGAAATAATTAAATGATGTTTGTAGTGTTCTGAACAAGACAAGTGCTATAGAGTAAGTGTTAGTTTTATTATAGAGTCACACGGTTCACTTCTATTTCTCAATCTACCCAAGTGTTATTCTGACCCCATAATACTCTGCCTTTTTCACCTGCGGTGTTTCCAGACCCCACAGAGGTGTTGGATCCTGATCCCAAACAACCTTTCGGCAACCTTTTGTGCTGCCTCTGCTTGCCTCAGTTTTTCTTAACCAGGCTGCTGCCCCACATTCCTGCCTGCATTAGAGTTTACTGATAAACCTAAAGCAGACAGGAGCAGAGGTATAACTAATAGATTTGTGTTGTGGGAAAAAGTCCCCTGTGCCTCTGGATGTCCCCGCACCACAGTGCAAACAGCTGCTCCAGCTCAGCAGGACTCCTTTGAATGAGCAGTGTAAAAGGCTACTGCAACCCAGTGTGACCCCTCCAGACATGCAATGGAAAGGGCTAAGACCAGAGCATAGACTCTTGCTGCAGCTCTTCCCAGTCTGATCCCACATGATCCTCCAAGAAGCAAAGGGGTGTGGGGCAGCCCTACCTGTGGAGGCGCTTGCGGGGTTAGACTGAGAATGACTGCAGGAAGAGCATGGACTCCAGCTGCAGCTGCCCTTCCACTTGTTTCCTCTTGATGTACATAGTTTCATAGTTGTAGGGTCGGAAGGGACCTGAGCAGATCATCAAGTCCGGTGAAGTAGCGCTTCCTGATGTCTAGCCTGAATCTACTTTCAGTCAACTTATGGCCGTTGTTTCTTGTTACCCGGGTAGTGCTCGGGGGAGCAGGGACTCTCCCATAGTCTGCTGGTCCCCCTTGGCAAGTTTATAGGTGGCCACCAGATCCCCTCTCAGACTTCATTTGTGGAGGCTGAACAGGTTCAGGTCCCATAGCCTCTCCTCATAAGGCCTGCCCTGCTGCCCCCTAATCATGCAAGTGACCCTCCTCTGGACCCTTTCCATGTTGTCCACATCCCTCCTGAAGTGCAGCGCCCAGAACTGGACACAGTACTCCAACTGCGGTCTGACCAATGTCGCATAGAGGAGGAGGATCACCTCCTTGGACCTGCTCATGATGCATCTGTGGATGCATGACAAGGTGCCATTAGCTTTCCTGACCGTGTCCCCACACTGTCGGACCATGTTCATTTTGGCATCAATAATGACTCCAAGATCCTTTTCTGCCTCTGCACTGATGAGAAGGGAGTTCCCCAGCCTGTAGGTATGCTGCTGGTTCTTCCTCCCCAGGTGCAGCACCTTGCACTTGTCAGTGTTGAAACCCATCCTGTTCTCATCCGCCCACCCCTGTAACCTGCCTATGTCTAATTGCAGCCTATTCCTCCCTTCTAGCATGCCCACTTCCCCCCACATCTTAGTGTCATCAGCAAATTTGAATAGGGTGCTTTTTACCCCCTCGTCCAAGTCACTGATGAAGATGTTGAACAGCGCGGGTCCGAGGACTGAGCCCTGGGGGACCCCACTGCCCGCATCCCTCCAGGTCGAAAATGACCCATCCACCCCCATAAGGCATTTTATCACCCACATTGCCCCCCATCCTGGAAGGAGTTTACGACACTCCAGAGTGCTCAGGCACCCTGGGAGGAGAATGACAGCTCTAAGCACTGGACTACAGGCTCTTCTGAGCTAGGAGAATGTCACCCCATCCTGTTGAAGCTCTTCCTTTTTGCATGACTTAAAGATTCACTGAGACAGAGAAAGCATCTGGATAGCATAGGGCCTACTGACTGGTTTACTCTTTTATATGTGGTATTCAGTGGAACAGGATATTGGAACAGAGGATTTTCCTTCTCCAGATAAGTGTCAAACCAGTAGATTAGAACATGTTGCTCACTCTTGTTCAACGAGGCTTGAATTATGCAGCTTGGAACATCTTCAGCGAGAGGGATTGCAGGTGCTCACCAGCCTTTCTCATTCCAGAATAGCTTGTAGCCAGCTGGTTGGGGCATTTTCTTGGAAAGCAGCAGAGGAGGAGGTTGACGCCCCTCAATCAAAGGAGGAATTTAATCTGATCTCCTGGCATCACTTCTTCATCTGTCATGCTATATGTATGGTTTTTTAGTGTGTTATGAGCAATGTGCTAGATTGGACACCTCAGGGGGACATATGGAAGAATACCTCGTTTGAGGATTCTGATGAGACTTGGGCATGAGCTAGATCCTGAGTTACTTAGAAGTGACAAGACTGAAGGGCTACTGAATATGCCCAATTTAGGTGAAAACTTAAGCAACTATAGAGTCCAGGTGCTTGAATTCAAACAGGAATGAGGATATACTTCAGGCACCTGAGTCTTTGTGTGGCTTGGAAAGGGACCCACATAAATAGCTGAAAGAGTTGGGTCTCATCTGCATGGTGCCCAGCAACAACACCCTAAAGCGTGCTATGTTGTTCCAGGCAATTGGGCTCCTAAACCGGAAGCTGCGGAGCTGCATCTGCATTACGTTGTTACCAGATTAATTGGCACAGGGTGGGTTAATTGGCACAGTCACTCAGTGGTGCTAATTAGCTCATCTGAAGTGCTGTGCGGATACAGCTTCACTGCTTTCAGTTTAGAAGGCAGCATTCAGAGAATGGTGTGGCATGATGGAGAGTACCACCATGGGGGTGTAGCGAGTTAATTGTGTAGGCATGAACATAGAGGTTCAAAACAGAGAGAAATGTCTAGTTTTCCAAGATAATAGGGGTGTATGTAGCCATTAGCATGGACTGGCTTCATGCATTTTATGCTGTCAACATGAGTTATTGCATTGGTGTTTCTTTACAATTCAATTATGCACTGGTATAGTTTTAGACTCTGATCCTGCAAAGAACTTCAAGCAGCAGACCCCTGTATCTAAGTAGGATCTGGACCTGTGTTTGTTCTGCTGCCAGGCCCCAGGGAAAATGAACCATACCACACCAAATGCAGGATGACATTTTGCATGTTAGGAGATGCCATGATCACAATCTATATAACAAAATCTATACTTATTAGAGACTGAAACTTGAACTCTTAATGCATACTGGTAATTATGGGATTAAAACACTGGCATTTTCACATATTGATATTGAGGTATTGATGATGATCCATTACAAGAAATTGATCCTGGTTCACACTCATTAATTGTTATGGTTTGGATGGTTTTCTCTCTCTTTCATATTATTTGATTTCTCTTCCTTGCTGCACTATATGCAGTAGCAAAAAAATTTAATATGCAGATTTCTCATTTATAAAACCCATTTTTTTCAAGTGACATTGTTGGTTAATTAAGTTTACTAAATGTAATTGATTTTCTCATTAGGGTCACAAGATAAAAATAAAATTGGGAAAAGTGCAAAAAAAGTTTTGAGCTGCTGTAAAATAACTATTTATTGTTCACATGAAGAACGTGAGATATTCCTCTCCCGTTTTTATTTGGAAAGCATCTTGACTTCGGGGAACAAAGACCTGGCTTTGGATATCATTCAGAGCAACTCCTATATATATATTGTGCAGCAATAGTTGGGTTTGTATCCCACAAAGAACATTTGTGTTCTGTTTGCTTTTGAAACCTGAGTATAGATCCCCTAGGCATTCTCTGTGCTGGCAATCCCATGTGAGACAGTAGCAGCGAGGGACAAAATGAAGCAGAGAGGACTGAATCTGAAGAGCCCTTTAAAAAAAGTTGTTCAATTGCCTGGGCTAGTGGGCAACCTGCCTATGGCTCCTAATCCAGAAAAGCCTGTATCACTTTGCTGGATGCTCTTATATGTGAGTTTTTCCATAGTTTCTTCCTGCAAAGCAACTTTGATTGTACAGGGGATAGTGGAAGATAAGTGCACAAAACACAGAACATCTGTCTCATATCTAGCGAAAGGCTTTAGAAACATATGTGTTTGTACAAAGTGGATTGCAAAACCCTCATGATCTTGAGCCTATACATGGCGCTGATTTTTGTGCAGACAAGCATAAAACTGGAACTTGAGCATTTTCCTTTAATACTGATCAGCTGGAGTGGTAGCATCAGATGGTCAATGAAAATTTTCCCTTAGAGGTTTAAATATAATTTTACCTCTGACCATGCTCAGTTGAGTCTCTGAAAGCTTCTTAAAGTGAATATGTGTGTATGTAATCTGGGAATGCTCAGGAGAGACTTTCTTAACCAAAAGGATGCAGACCTACTTTTTCTGCGTGCATAAGAACTTGGAAGAAAAATGACAGGAGGTGGGGCTAGAGAGAGAGGGAGGCTGATCAATGTGATTGGCTGTAATTTTCAAACTGCACATAAGTATTATGACCATACAGCATATTTATCTTCATTTACATGCTACCTTTAAAATACAGTTTCATTTACTATTTATATTCCCCAGAGCTTTACAAATTTGAAGTCTCTTGAAGTTAAAGTGTGATAGTTTAGCTTGAATCCAACATCAGTGTGCACTCCTGCATCTGCCAGCCAATACTGGTTCAGAACTCAACACTGCTGATGTTAAGACTTTAAACAAGTTGCCGGTAATGTAGCATAGCAACATTTTAAAACTATTTAACTGTATTTCAGCCTATTTCTTAAATATCCAAAAGTCTCATGCTCTTCAGTGGGCTATAGGCTCACACCACCTCTGGGGGAAGGGCTGTATTATTCTCTCATTTTAGAGATGGGAAGGCAAGGTGCAGGTACATTCAGTGACCTTACACAAAGTCTACAGATAAATTGAAGATTGAACCCAGGGCTTTTTGAATCCCAACGTAGTGCCTTTGCTGCTAAACCATGTTTACTAATCAAGATGTCTATAACTGGCAAATGCTGATATCCTTGGATGCTATAATGTCAGCGTAACTCCATTGATTTAAACTATTAGTGTTGAATGTGCCCCAGAGTCTCAGATTCTGTATGTTTCTAAGACTATTTCCAAAGAGTATTTAAACATTACCTGGAAACTTGATTTTTTGAGATGGGGACAATAATCTCTCTTTTCTCTCTTTATTTGCATTAGTGTGGCATTATATTTCAAAATTCATATGTGTATTTACAGAGAATAAAACAAAACAAAACTGTACTGCATGAACTTTTCCCTGTGTTTCCCTAACAGTGCACAAATGATGTCATGAATCTGGCAAAGCATCCCACACTGACGTAACAGTGATGGAAGGAAAATGACAGTTCAGTGATATCACGCAAAATGATGAAAAACATGTTTTGCATTTAAGATTGGAGTGGTGTTTAAGAATTCAAACGGCTGGTTTTGGCAGACGTCTAATTGTAATACTGTAGCATCGCTGCAGGCAATTTTCTTTGATTTAATTAGATGAACTATGGTATTTTTTTCTTTTTGCAAAAAGGCTTTATTATGTAGAAATGAAATATGTATAAATTTAATTTTTAATCTTGTCACTACAGAGTAGGATGGAATAAGCTGATTCTTTTAATTTACCCTCTTTGTTTAAGAAAAAAAATTAAATTAATCTTATCACAAGTGTTTATGAGTAATTGATTTGAGTTTTGCACTCCAATCAGAAGTGATAGAGTTAAGATCACTCTGCTTTTCTCCTTGATAGAATCCACAGCGTCCGTCTTGCAGAATATAAACACCAACAGTTAGAGGCCTCAATTATGTTATTTGTTTCCCTAGACTATGATAGCATTAACATTTAAATCATATTGTGGATTAGGAAATAAAAGCATACAAAAGATTTACTCAGGTGTTTTTTTCTTGGTACTTTGCTAGTGAACTATTATGCTTAAATCTGAAAAGTAATTGGTCACTGAAGCCTGGTGTATCTAGCAGTTTAATTAATACTTATTTCACATTTTCTGTTGGCCCAAACTTAAGAGGCTAATTTCGGTCATATTGGAAGCAGTTACAATTTTGGGTAACCAGTACTGCTCAGAAGCTCCTAGCTAGAAATGCTTCAAAGGTTACTGAGTTTGCTAATCTTCCAAACATGTTTCTGTGTGAATAATTTTACTTACAGAAGTCAGCTCATTCAATTCAGTGGAATTACTGTTGTTTGTAGGAACTGGTCCTGAATTCCCAGTCTTCTGGAAATCTATGAGAGTTTTCCCCTGACTTCCATAAAGGCCTCATTTCACCCTCAAGATAGTGTAATCCCAAATCTCTTGAAATCAATGGTAGAGCTCCCACTCACCTCAATGGGCCAGTCTGAAGCTTTATCTTGTACCTGAAATTACATTTTCACAGACCTGGGAAAAAAAAGTTAATTGGATTATCACTTACTATTGAACTGTTGAAAAAGAAAATGAGATTGTTTGCATCTTTTTCTTTCCTGTCATTGTAAAGCATCAATGCATTTGAAATTCATTTCTCATCTGTTTTCAGTTTTAATAGCTGCAGAGATTATAGTGAGTAATGCACCACAGCCATTGTGCTGTAGGTCTGACTTGCCCAGTTATCCAATCCACTGTTTCCTTTCAGTTGGCATGTCTACATGTGGCCGTACAGTGCCTTGTTACAGTGCCATTGTTTAGTACTTCCTTTTGGATGTACTAAAAGACAGTGCAGTAACAGCCTGTACTGTGCTGTGCTGGCTCTGCATGGTTATTTTGGGCTGCTACGTTGCCATAGCAATGCGCTATAATGAGGGAGCGCATTGCTATGACGACATAGTGCTGGTGTCACAATTTTTGCCAACAAACACTATGGTGCCATAGAGCATTTCTACAGCACTGTAGTGTCTTGTGTTGATGCACCCAGTGTCTTCTCTTTAATAAGAAAAGGAAAAAGTACAGTATTTTTCTTTGATTCTGCATATACTTGAATATCATATTTAAAATGATAGAATCAGTTCAGAGCTAGAAGTAGGCAAAAAGATCCACAAAAAAGAGGAAAAAAAGCAAAAGTTAAAATATTTAATTTCACCATAAAAATAAAATATTTTGATCTTTTATATTGAAGCAATACTTCTTTGTGAAATTTGCTTCTATCTAAATTTAAATAACTAAAGAGTATTTCATTTTGAGTTAAACAAAATGTTTCTGTTTGCCCTATTATTGTTGTTTATTTACAGTTTTTGTTTCTTGGAGAAAACTTTAATAAGGAAAAAACAAACAAACCAGTTTTGGCTTAATTTGAAAAAAAATACTCCTTAGTTTTTTTGTTGCAACTGGGGAACCCCTTCCAAAAAAATTAGGTATTTGCACAGCTCTGATGAACGAGTCTTTGGGCACTTACAGAAGTTATATTTTTCATGTGATGAGGCCTCCAAAAGTGCTCTACAGCTGTAACCTAACAAATGTTCATGGCTGCAGAGCACTTTTAAGATGGCCAGTTGCACAAGAAATGAGCCCTTGTTAAGTTTGCTATTAGATGAAGGTGCTCTAGGGCAGAGTGCCTTAGCAAACTTGTGTACCTGTTCACTGTAGAGTTAACTTTGTGGTGATTCCACCTGAATCCCATACACCGCTGTGCAGGGCTGTGCTCTCCTCCTTCCCGCCATCTGAGAAGGGTGGACGGCTCCACAGACAGCCTGTACAGTTGTGCTGCGGGGGAGTGGGAAGGGAGTGCCTAATCCTTGCCTGGCTTATTTGCTGGTTCCCACCAGCACAGCGAACCCTCTCCCTGGGCTTCCCCCAGGTGGGGAGGGCTCTCTGTGGGGAGTGAGCCTGGGACCCAGCTGGTAGAGTTGTCTGGGAGCTGGAAAAGTCACATTGTGAGTGGGGGGAGGTGAGGGTGCGCTGGCCAGCTTCCCCAGCAGGACACACTGAAAAATGTGGGTTCTCCAGCACTGCTGACCCAGGGGTGGGGTTATGGCTAACCCCTTCTTGACAATCTCCCATAGCCCAGGAAGCCTGTGGAGCATGCTGTGAGGCGTGTGACAATGCCCTCTGGCTCCTGGCCTCGGCCAGTGCATGGAGGCTCTGAGCCCCCACCATCAAATGCCACACATCTGTTAAATCTGATCACACTTTAAGCACTTCGTGCAAAGCACAAAGTTACAGAGTGTTTGGAAGTGCCTTCCAATCATTTGTGTAAGCACCCTTTATCTACTTTCACAGTTTTGTCTCTATTTTTCTGTAGATTAATAAAAAGCATTCTTCCTGATAAGCATTTTTTTCACCCTCAGGTAATTTCAAATTAGGTTTATTTAATGCAATTAATTTAATTAGGTTTATTTAATTACTTTTTGTCTTAGTTTGGTGAAAGGATATATCCCAACATTAACATTTAAAATGCCAAATTTTAACCCCAGTAATATCATTGCTAATTTAAAGAGCAGGAGCAACAGGCTAGATTGTCTCACGTGGGGAAAATTTTAGTATGCTTAAGAGCAGCAGGTTGCCTGGCTTCTGACACATGCCAGTCCCTTAATCCTGAATATATCTAATGCCTAATTCATCCCCTGGTATAAAATGGAATAGCCTTGTGGATTCTCTAATTTGTCCCTGACAGCACCAACTCTTGGTAGGCCCAGAATTGTTAGATTGTCTTTATGACCTAGTGTTTCCTTCCCTCAATACAAACTATAACAGTATGGTGCCAGGGAGGTTGCCTAGAAGTAGCTACATCAACTTTTGAGCTTTCCTTAGGGTAGGGAATGCTCAAACCCCTCTTTAAACTGTTACCTCTACATTACAGAAAGCACGAAGGGGAATAAGACTCAGGATTCAGACCAGTATTTCTAACAATAAATGTAAGGGACAAGGGATTAGGATTCTTGGATTTTGTTCTTGGGAACTGATAAGCCATCTGGTTTTGGTTCACATCCGTATAAATATTGAATTATTTTTTAGGTAACGGAAACACTATAAGCAGATATTGGTATATGGCCCTTTAGTAAAATGTGTTGTGATATAATATTATCTACCACACTGAGGTGTTGTAAGGCATAATTATTGTTTGCATAGTTTTTTGAGTTCCTCAGAAGAAAGATGCTATAAAAGTGCAAAATACTATTATTATTATAAACTTCGAAGTGCCAGAAACTAGACAGTGATACTAGAAGTGCTAAAGCAACTTTAACAATAGTGGTGTGAATGCATTAAACTGTAATAAAGCTAGAGTCAAGCAAATCAATCACCTAGGCTTCCCTAACCCCTTGTTAGGACAAAATTGCAGCTCTTCTAAAATAAATACAAGATCAGCCCCCAGATGGTGCAAACCAGCAGAGCTCTCCTGGAGTCAGAGAAGTTTATTTAAAATGCTATTTGTGCAGGGTTTTTTTTTCCTTCTAGCAGTTTTCATGTGTGTCTGTTGGTGTGCTTGTGTGTGCATGCATGTACTGTGCACGCATGAATGCTGTAAAAAGTTCAGTACTTGGACAAAAGGGAACATACAGTATTATAAACCAGTTCATATTTTCAACTGGCTGCTGGTATGTATTAGGGCTGTGCGAAGCTTCGGGGGGCGATTTGATTCAGACGAGATTCGGCCAGATTTGGTGGCTAAACCTCTGAACTCAGATCAAATCAGGGGACCAATTGAAAGGTCTGAATCAATTCAAAGCTCTCCGAATCTTCTGAAAAGATGCAGAGAGCTTTGATGATTTGGGCAGTTCCCGGGGGCTACAGCAGGGAACTGCAGCCGGACTCGGAGCTGGTAAGTACTAGGGGCAGGGGAGGGGAAGCTGGGGGAGTGGGGAAGGGACCACAGCGGGACCCCTGCCAGGCCCCATCCCTTGCCTACTCCCCCAGCCCACCCAACCCCCACCTGCTCCCCCAGCACCCCCATGGCTGCCTCACTTGCCCCAGCTCCCAGCCCTTTAAAGAAAAGCCCCAGTACTTACCAGGTGCTGCTGGGTGGGGAGGAGATCCCTGCTGCCCCCACTGCTCTATGCTGCATGGGGGGCTCTGCCATGAGCCCCCCAACCCCTCCCTTGCTTCCCCAACCCCCTCCCCCATAACTACCCTGCTCGCCACGGCTCCAGCCCTTGAAGAAAAAAAAATGGAGAAAACCCCTGGGACTCACCACTCCTGCAGTGGCCTTGGGGCTTCGGGGGCTCATGCAGAGCCCCCCATGTGGTGTGGTGCAGTGTGGGGAAGCGGGGATTGCCCCCCTGCTGGCAGGAATGGTGAGTCAGGGGGGTTTCTCAGTTTTTTTCTTAAAGGGCTGGAACTGCAGCGTGGGGCAGCATGGGGCAGTGGGAGGCAGCAGGGATCACCCCCCACCCAGCAGCACAAAGTGAGTTGGGGCTTTTTTTCCCCAAGTGCTGGGAGCTGGGGTGGGCAGGGCAGCCATTGCCAGGCTGGGAGAGCGGGCAGGGGATGGGCCTGGCTGATTTGGAGATTCGGCAGCAGCCAAATCTCCAAATCAGATTTGGCCAAATAGATCTGGAACAGTGATTCGAATCACCTAATCAAATCACTGTCCCCCAAATCGTCCGAATCCAAATCTGAAGCGAATACTAGCCGCTTCTCATGGGCCTAGTATATATGGCAAGAACGTATTTACACAGTTGATGCATCTGTACAGTGGTTACCTTGCATTTATTTAGTACTTATACAAACAAGTACCAAATAAGTGAGCAGTAAGCTGGAGTTTCTGAGCAGTAATGCTGGTGAACCCCTTTTAATTTAATATTCCTGCTCAGTAGCTTCTTGGCATGGTTTCTGCCATGTGGTGCTACTGTGCAGTAGTATCAGGCTACTGCTCAGTCAGTGTCTCATGTAGATGTGTCCAGTGTAATGGACTGTGTGTGGGACTGTAAGTTACTAACTCATAAATCCCTTTTCACCACTGACTTTCCCCACTGGCACTTTCTATCTCAAGATCCCCTTTTGGAAAATGGGGATTATAACATCTATGTAGAGGGAATACATTTTTAAATGTAAGCAAGTTGCTTTTAAATCTGTATAACTTCTAGAGTAGCACCACGTCCATACGCACCTGAAGTAAATATAGGTTGTAGGGGAAGTGGGAGGAGATAGGGAGGACTGGATTCTGAATGAATTTGCCCACTGGACTACAGTGATCAGAATCCAAACCCTGAATCCAAACAGACATTCATTGCGAACGTTTCTGTTTAGATCTAAATGTCTTATTGTTGTTGGTGCTGTTATTGTTATTTTTTTTTTGTTAAGGATAATGATCAATTCTGTTGTGTTACTTAAATAATCATCCTACTTGCATTATTTAATAATTAGCTCTTCCACACATAGATAAGGTAGTTAAGACTCTTTGGAAAAAATGACTATACATAGAGAAGAACAAACGATGTACAACAAGTTCCACAGTTTTACAAATTTTATTACTTTTTTGGCATTAGAATATCACTTACTTCTTGGTATTCTGATAATGTCTTAAATAATACTTTCCTCTGTTTTTTTTAAGCATACTTTATACACCACTTGTTTGTTTCTTGTCTATTTTGCCTTTTTGGATTGCAGTCTCTTTGTCTCTGTGACTGTCTGTTTGTACAGTGCTCAGCACAATAGTGCCCTCCTTCTGATCTGGTCTGTCTGAGTGATTGTGTTTAAAAAAATAATAATATCATCAGATTTCTGGTACAAATGTTCTGGGAAAAAAAAAGGTTTAAAAAATCCATTGAGTAAGTATTTGAGCATACATCTTGAAAATTAATTCACTTATGCATGCAGTCTTGCTAGTTAATCTGATAGATATTCCCAGAACGCAAAAGAGGCACAACCATGGCCAAAGTAAATTTATATTTAATTCATATGAACATTTGCGGAAAACTGCTTGCACTATTTGCCTAGACCTAATTATTTATTGGCATTTATTAAGTGAGCTGTATAGTTATTTGTGGATATTTTCCCTCTCCAAGTGAAAATACTCACACACTAAAAAAGCAGCAGATTTAGAGGATTACAGTGATATATATATGCTTGTTATTTATGTTCTTTCCAACCATCAGGCACATGCTTAAAATTAAGCACCTAACTAGTGCAGTAAAATCAGTTGGACTTCTTATGTACTTCAAGTTAAGCACGTGCCCAAATATTGCAGGATTGGGGAAAAAGAAAAGAAAAGAAAAGTTAGGACCCAGATTTTCAAAGTGACTTAATGCTCTTTTTAGTGTCTATCTTCCATTGATTTCAATACCTGTGTGGATCTGGGCCTCTACTAAGAGTGTAAATTCAGTAACTGGGTAGCTTTTAGTAGTGAGAAAGGGCTATTTGTAGTTTGAGTATTGAAGAAAAAATGACACAGTAGCATTTCAAGAAAGTCCTGCTTCTGACAAAGTTTGGGGAAACACTAGCTTACTATATAATTAACAGTGTCCATTCCCATTTTTATAAGTAGTATTCCAGCCATTAGAAGCCCTTTCATTAAGTTAACTGTGCTCTCAGCTTGAGATTTTCTGGGTGTGTTTTTACTCAGGAGAGAGGGATAACGCACTACTGTATTCTTTCTTTTTTCAGTAGCTTCTCTTTCAGATAATTCCCACTCCCTATTAAGTTAATGTTCCCCTTTAAGGATTTTAGTGTGATTTTTTTTAATAGCTTGTGTCACCACTGCTACCATCAGGAATCCTCCTTCAGTAAGATGCTGATTGGATGAATATGGCTTCCAGTAACTCAGCCTTTGTTTTGTAAAAACATTATTACAACATTGTATAACACTTTAGAAATGTTTCAAATTTAGGCTGGCGTGGTGACTTAGCAGACTAGGGGGCTAACATATGGAGTCTGCTACACACAAGAGACTGTGGTTTTATTGCTGGCACCACCAGTCAAGTCGGGATTAGCAACCATGGTATTTGCAGCAAGATCTAAGATCACAAGGCACCAGGTGTGGTTACCTAACCCTTGCCAGAAGTAGAAGGAACACTGAAGGGTAAAAATAAAGATTGATTGGTAACTAATATGAGGGACACTTAACTTATAAGGCTCTTGATTATAAAGCACACTTTTCTTCTGTATTAAAGCACATCCTTTGTCTTTCCCTTAAAAATGAAAAAAAACTGCTCAATATTCCAAATGGATGCCAAATACCCCTTGTTGGGTACACACCAATCAGGTATGACAGTGACCCATGACCATGATTGCTTTGGCAGCCTTGTCTGTCCTCTGTTGCAGCTGTGAATGTGCCAGGATTTGGAAATTAAAAAAAAAAAAGAGAGAGAGAGAGAGAGAGAAGGAGGAATAAACCAAAAATAAGGATTCCTTTTTACATGAACTCACAATGTGGGCAGGATCCCAAACAAGATGTCTTACATCACATCCCTGTCTCTCCCATTGAATAGTAAAGGAAATAGGAAGAAGTTTCTTGGAAAAGACAATCTGACTGAAGGAGAAATTATATGATTTAAGTGTTGATTATAGGGTAATAGCTAGAGGTAAGCTTTTATTAGAAAGTGGAATAGTACACCTTTAAGGGACACCAGTTTTATTTGAGAGCTGCCCTGTGGATTCCTTTTGTTTAATAGTAGCAGTACAAATTACCAATATCAGAACAAAAAAATAAGATAAAGGAGTTGGGGGGACAGATTCTCAATCTTAAAAAAAAACTGTGGCAGTTAAAGCCAATAAAGTCCTTTATTTGAATGCCATTAGTGGGTTTGGCAGCCATCCGCGCCATCTACTTCAGAGGAGCACTGCACAGATTAAGAGAGGCTGGATGCTAATTTGCACATATGGAAATGCTTTTTCTCGCCGTTCCGATGGCTCTGTTGTGGACAGATGGAATTAGTGAGCACTCCAAAGCCGTGAAGGCAAACACATTAAAAAAAAGCATCCCCCCCCCCTCCTTCCTTCTTTCTTTCTCTTTTTCTTTCTTTCGTGAGAAACTTCAGGCTTGAAATAAAATAAATAACATTAGCAGACCACTGTCCCTGGCATTGGCAAGCCATTTTATCATATTTCAATTGCAAATAATTTTTAACAGGGAATTATAGTCTTCTTAGCTAGAACCAAGTGTGCCAAGAAGGATTGGCAAATTAAGGACAATCTTCAGACAAATTTGGACTTATTTGCTGTATATAGATCCCTCTGTGCTTCAGACTGTGTGCTTTGCAATGCTGCCTTCCCTGACAGTGTTTGTTAACTATGAATCACATTTTCTCTTTCCTGTCCTCACATGTGTTGTACCAGTGACACTTTCACTTCACTTAGGACCAGATTGTGCCTTGCTGCCCTGCTGGGATGTGTGTGGGGCACAGAATAGCATCAGATATAACTTCACTGATAGGACACAAATTCAGTCCTTTCACTCCTTGAGGTACGGGAACTACTTCCTCATAGAATTGTACGGCTGGAAGAGGCCTCCAGAAGTCATCTAATCTAACCCCTTGCCTGGGGCAGGATCATTCCTATCCAAACCATCCTATACAAAACTATTTTCTAACCTATTAGCAAAGCTACACACCAACTGTGGCAAAACTACAAGACATAACACTCTAAACTGACACAGGAGAAGCAGGGCCTAACTTCTTGCTGCTGTAAGGTTGTTAATATCTGCTTATAACATCCAAGGAAGATGGCCCCCACTCCCCTCCCCAACCACAGAAGGCAACCTCCCCCCCAGTTTGTACCAATCTGACCATGAGGTGAAATTCCTTCCTGGCCCCAAGTATGGCAATCACTCTGCCCCTGAGCAGATGGGCAAGACCCTTTAGCCAGGAACTTCCAGGTTTATCTCTGAGCAAAAGCACTGGCACAGCCCAGTCACAATTCCTAGGCTTGGTTCTAGCCAACACCCAATGGTTTTGAGGAAGGCTTCAAAACCAAACGAAACAAGAAATCCTCCTGACATGTAGCAGCAGGAAGAGGAAAAACTCTCTCTCAGCCATATGATGTAACCAGCAATCTTTTATGTGCCCTCCAAATACTGGACACCCCCAAGGGAACAGATGAAACTGAACTAGCAATGCTGGCCAAGCTGCAGAAACAGGAATGTCTGCAGCCCATAATGGTTTTATGCCCCTGTGTTTTAGGCAGCATGGAGAGGAATTCCTTCTGGGGCTTCTCCTTGGGCTGCATGGTTTCCAACTGATCTAAAACAGGGCTGAACTTTAAATAGATACAGTAGAGCCATTAAAAAAGGATTTTCCCTCTTCCTTGGTTTCTTTGAGGAGCGAAAGTGATCAATCCAATTATTCCATTAAACAGAAGGGAAGCTACTGGTGAATCTTCCTAGCTGGCAAACAAGCCAGAAGGATCATTCTTTAGTAGATCTGAATATTGAGTTCTTCACTGCCAAAGGAACATCTGATTGTTTTCATCATCTCTCTGAAATGAAACGTAGACCTTAACTGAAATTCTGAACCCAAGGCCCCCACAAAGTTTGGGTGAGAGGAGTGTTGGAAGCCAAATCTGGATCCAAATTTAGCAGAAGGCATTTCTCTATGGGTGTGTCTACATGTGTGCATTTAATGCACATTAGCCCAATTTAAGGCACATTAAGGGCAAATGTCCACATGTGTGCACCCTTAACACACCTTAAAAATGGTGATTTTTAAACTATTTGAGCATAAATTTGATACCTGCATAAATCAGGTATCAAATTTATGTGTGAATAACTAAGTCACATTAGCAAACATGTAGATGCACTAATGAGCATGCACCATGCATGTACCATGGTGTGTGTCAATGGATAGACACCATGTTAATGTGTAGTAGTGCATATGCATGCGCACTAATGTGACTTAGTTATTCGCACCTAAATGTAATGCTTCTTAATCCACATTAGCACATTCATGTGTAGACACGTGCCTAAATCACCTTAAGCAAAGGCACATTAAGTTTATGCATGTGTAAATACACGTGTAGACATGCCTTGTAAGATATATTGGTGGGTCACTGCCACTGTTCACAGCTGAGACCTGTCTGGGAATGATTCTGATCTCCTTTCCACCTTCATAGAACCAGTGACTTTGAGGTATACAGAAGTCAAACCCAGAGCAGAACTGGCCCTTTTGTATCCAATACCTAGGCTAATAACAAGATTTAATTTCTTCACTGCAGCCTTCAGGAACTGTAAGTAGAGAATATAGTAGCCCTAAACATAATTTCAGTCTGGCCTTTTTCCATTTCTTTACCCAACTTTTAATTGTGCCTCAGTGATTGTAACTGAATTGACAGGGACAATGATGAAAAGTACCATTTACCTGATTCTTGCTGAAGAATCAATTTTGAAAATGCCTTCTGCTGCCAAGTGATTTTTTAGGCAGTATTCTGAATGTGTTTCTTTGGTAGCAGCATCATGGCTATCAAGTGAATTGAAAACATGTGCATTTTAGGCAGAGGAATGAAACTGTTGTTTGTGATCAGCTCCAATTGGTTATTAGCTTTACTGAAAAGAGAAGTACAGTTCCTATAAATGATGATACCAAAATTTAGATGTAATGAGCCGCCACCAATAATGGTGATTTTCTCCCCCTTTCTTCTTCTTCCCCCCACCGCCCCCTACCTCCTCCTCCTTTTCCAAGTGCTTTGATGCCAGAGGCTAGAAGAATTTTGCTTCCAAAGAGCAGCATGTGGCTCTGGAGTGACAGATTCCTGACTGCTGCTCCAAGGCATTGTTCGCCGCAAACAGGGAGACTCTGACCTCTCTGATCAGACAGCTGAGAGAGGAGGAGAGCACGCTACTGTTAAAGCTCTCCTTTCTTTACACAGAGTGCATCTGGTAGGTGCACACATTATGCTGAAATCTTCTTTTAAACCACGAGGCCCAGCCTTAATCTGATTTCTTAGGCTAAATTCTCACTAGTCTGTTGAAGAAAATGTTGTCCTTGCGGCTGATTTCCCCAACTCCTCAGCAAGCAGAAGGGCCCCATCAAATGCGATGCTTTCTACCCCCTCACTTCCTTGCCAGTGAGGAGCAGGCAGTGCTATGGCCCTCACCCTCTCTTCAACGCCACTTGGGATGTCATGCAGGGGGTGAAATTATTCCCCTCTGTTGTGTGGGGGGCTATAAAAGGACTTGAAGACACCTTTTCATGTGCAGAGGCAAAACAACAGGTTGCAAATCTGGCATTTAAATACTCTGTTAGGTATCATTGTCAGCTTCACCCAAGAATTAAATAGTGAGTTAATCTAGCTCTGTAAGGAACTTCTGGTGGATCCGGGAACCAAAGAAGTCAATGACAAAACTCCCATTGCCTTAAGCAAAAATTAAATTTCACCATAGATCTTTATCACCTTGACAGTGAAAAAATCACATATTTTTATCATGTCCTGACTGAATTTAATGGATCTGAAGCCTAAACTCACCAAAGCAGTTCTTAAATGAAAGCAAATTGGACGCTAAAAAATGAATAATATTTTAAAACAAAAAGGACATTATGATCATGTATTATGGGTATCTAGAGGCTGGGAATTCCTATTAGGTATCTATAGAAAATAAAGGCATTTGGAAAACATTGGTGGAGACTCTGAAAAATACTTTTATGTATCACAGAGATTCCCTTGGTAGAACTTAAGGATGTAGGGCAGATACCAATTCTTATCTTCTTTGTTTCCTTGCAGCTTTTTATACTATTACTGACCATAGCATATAGTGGTCACATCTGAGAGAGGTGAATGAGGTCCAGAATATTATGCCAAAATGAAATGAGCCTTTGGAGGGATGCATAGAGCAAGTCATGATGCAAAACTGCACTTTCAACACCAGACCATTCATTTGCAAATGTATCAAACCTGTAGACTTCATTCTAAACCAACTTCCCATAGAATAGCAAAGCCAAGCTCTCAGGCATGCCAGACCTTGGGCCCAGGGAATTGAGAAGACCAACTCAAACTTCAGGATGAAGAATGCAGTTGACAGTTATGCTTCTCTGACAAACTGGAACTCTCCAAAATATAGCTGATGCATGTGGGTGGAAAACAAAACTTTCTCAAAGGACAGTCAATGGCTGTGGAAAGAACTCCCTCAGGAGCTAAGGAACATCATCTTCTGCTCCACGTGCAAGTGTATTTCTTTATCTCTAACATAAATATATAACAACTAGGGCTATTTGAAGTTTTGGGTGCTGATTCAGTTCATAGGAGATTCAGCCCAATTCAGCGGTCGAATCTCTGAAACTGAATAGAAAAAGGAGACCGATAAAAAGGTCTGAATCAATTTGAAGCTCTCCAAATCGATTCAGAAAAGATTCAGAGAGCTTCAGAGATTTGGACAGTCCCCGCTCATTCGAATCAGCCAAATCTGAATCTGAAAACAAATACTAGCCACTTCACATAGGCCAAATAACAACCTCTGTCTTTATAAAGCAAAAACAAAAAAACAGGTGACCCACACAAGAAATCCTACCACAGCTGCACTCCTGGCAGGAGAAAGATTGAGATATCAAATGCTATGTGATGGACACTGGGCACATCACTGTAAGAAACTGGAAGGTGCTCAGGCATTACAATTGTCAAGAGATCCATCAACACTTGTCTAAAGGAAGGCAAGCATCTGAATGCCAGCCAATATGGCTTTGTGACTGGCAGGTCTTGTCTGACCAAACTCATCTCTTCCTATGACCAGGTATGCCCTGGACAAGGGAGGTGATGTGGATGTCATATATCTGGATTTCAAGAAAGCCTTTGATCTAACTCCCCATGATGTCCTCATGGTTAAGCTGGGGAATTGTGGCCTTGATCATCTTATGGTCCGATGGGTAGGTAACTGGCTATGGGGTTGGACCTAAAGAGTAGTTGATGGAAGCAAATCAACGTGGCACAGAGTGAACAGTGGAGTCCCTCAGGGCACAGTATTTGGGCTGATACTCTTTAACAACTTCATTAATGATCTGGAGTCGGGAGTCAGATGCGAACTGGCACAGTTTGCGGATGATACCAAATTATGGGGGAAGGCAGTCACACTGCAAGACAGGCTGGGGATACAGGCTGACTTGGACATGCTCTCAAGGTGGGCTGAGCAAAATTTGATGGTCTTCAATGTAGAGAAGAATAAGGTGCTGCACCTTGGTAGGAAGAACCTTTAACATACTTACAGAAGTGGCAGTGCTATGCTCGCTAGCACCATGACCAGAAAGGGACTTGAGGGGCTTGACTGACTACAAGATGAATATGAGCCACCAATGCAGTGCTGTGGCTGGCAAAGCAAACCAAACTCTGGCATGCATCTACCAATGCATCTCAAGCAAAACCAATGAAGTCATCCTCCCGCTTTACTCAGCTTTGGTGAGACCACAGCTGAAGTACTGAATCCAGTATTGGGAGTCCCCACTTCAAGAGGGATGTGGAGGAGCTTGAGAGAGCCTAGAGGAAAGCCACTTGTATGATCCCTGGCCTGGAGGGCAGGCCGTATGAGGAGAGGCTGAGGGACTTGGGACTCTTCAGTCTGGAAAAAAGAAAGCTCAGGGAGGACTTGTTGGCAGCCTACAATTATATAAAAGGAGTACATGAGGACCTGGGAGAACAGCTGTTCACCGACCTTCCCAAGGGATAACAAGGTCTAATGACCGTAAACTCCAGGAAGACTGATTTAGAGTAAGAAAAAAATTCTTTATGGTGCAAGTGTCCAGGGTCTGGAACAAACTCCCCTGAGAGGTGGTGCAAGCACCTACTTTGGACTCTCAAAAAACATGCAGATGTATTTCTTGCTGGGGTCACTTGATACCAGCTGACTTCCTACCTATGGTGGGTGGGGGGGGTGGATTTGATGATCTCACAAGGTCCCTTCCAGCCCCTAATGTCTATGAAATCTATGAAATTAGAAGAATAGTTTAAAAATATTAATAGAACAGAATAGCTCCCTTGACCAGATCCCTTGATCAGAGTATCAAACCAGTAGTAAATACAGGCTGATGGTAAATGGTGTGGTAGCTCCCTAGCTCTGTTTTCCTGTTTCTGATGATTAGTATAAAGAAAGGGAACTGGGGTCGTGACTCTTTCCATGCGTGACCTTTTATAAGGAAGGGTTCTTAGATTCAGAGTACAGGAACTGAAATTATGTCTAGGACCTTGCATGTGATGGACATTGTATATGTTCTGCGAAGTTAGCTTCTTGTGATCTTCTCCCTTGTACCCACATATGGCCCCAAAACAGTCTAGCCCTTTTTCGGAATATGATTATATCTTCTGTTAATAATTTACCAGGTCTCCATAAAAGAGCAGCGTCACTTTTAAAGATGAGATTTGGTCACCATTTGGCATTCTTTGTATCCACAGAAAACAAATATTTAAAATGTTTAAAAGGAAGCCTAATTAGAAAACTACATAAAAGTAATAGGGGAAGCATAAGTTAAAGGACCATGTATTACTGTAACAGTGAAAGATTCTTGGAACTGTACTGAATCTAAGCTACTGTAAGCTGCAGTTTCAATACACAGTTTTAAGTAAATTCCCTTTTCAACTTCACTTGTCCCACATAAAAGGAATGGTGACTTTAACACAGCAGACTAGAGTTCTTAAAGTGAAACATGAGGAATTCTTACTTTAAGTGGAACATCATGGGGCTCGTCATAGTATTTAATGGTATTTTCCCTTCAGCTGTTTTTATTTATCCTTTAACTTCCAATAAAAGTTATGTTTTATTTCAAGAAGCAATCCATAATAAACTTTTCAACTGATGGTAGTGGTTAGTGCCTGAGCCACCAACTGTGTTGATTAGTTCCTTAAAAAGAAACCACCATACATTTTAAAACATTAAGCACAATGGGTTCCTGATCCTGTTTGGAGCCCTGAGGCCCTACCACAATCAAATTAATAAATTAGAAATAATAACAAGACTTGAGTGCTGGTTTGGGAACTTTATATTGGGTCAATGTCTCATGGGAAGGCATGTTAGTGACACAACCTCAGACTACTTTCTGTTATTACTATTATTACTGGTGTTGTTGTTACTGTTGTTGTTACTACTTCTATTATTTTTAGTAATATAGTAGTAGTAGTAGCAGTATGCCCTGGCTTTGTGGAATATGCTGATCTAAGTACACAAGATGTGGGCCACAAAAAACAAAGTACATAAAATGTGTGCCTACTTGCTCACAGAGGGAGAACTTTCTGGGTGATCCCTGAGGTCTATTAAGTGAATGTTTTTTTTAATGATGAGATAGGTTGCTCCATTTCCAGCAGTCTGGTCAGTTGTGTGGCATGGTCTGACCTATAAGGGTTGTCATCTCAATAAATGTTGGCTTTGTCATCTTCTACCACTGATGCCATCATCTACCACTGTTATACAATCTGTCCTGAATGTATAACAGGATGATGTCATTGATCTCCTTTTTTTGTTTGTCATGAAGCCTATTTCTGAAGCACCAACTTAGCCATGATTTATACTCTTTGGTGTACTTTTGACGAATTCAGTCCAGGTACCAACTGACAGTACGCTGGATCCTTTCACTGGTGAGGTAGCATAGTCTGCTGACATCAGACACATCTTTTTTTTAGGATAAATTTATTGTAATTATTATCACCATTGTGTGATCTGGGATGCTGCACACAAAGCCTTCTCTTTCACAAAGGATCCCCTCACATCCCAACCAAGCAGTCAAGGGTTGCCAGTCAGTTAGGCCCACAGAAAATAGGAAGACCAACCTATCGTATAGATGGCAGCACAATCTGCTATTCCTCTTCCATGTCACTTCTGACACTTTTCTTCTCAGTGCTAAAGGAACAAAATCTTGATCATTTCTAACAAAGCCACAGTATAATACTGAATCTTTACTTAAACATATTTCCTCCAACCTTTTTACTGATCATTGCAAAGCTGATTAAGACATAGCAGGTCTTTTTCTTCCCATTCTTCCCATGGAGCCTCTCAGTGAAGCTGCTTGGATGATGATTGCAATACCTTGCAAAGGATGTTCACACCTTTCTGTCTACAGTTTCCAAACTTGTCTTGGACCCTTTGACTATTCTGAAGGTGTAAGACAGCATGGTTATAACTCAGTTCCTTCTTGCCAGATGCTTAACTGAGACTTTTGGTGTCAATCAGCCTTTGCTGGTTCTGAAAGTGTTTCCAATTCTGTTTCAGTTCTTCTCCCTTGTCAATGCCTCACTGAAAATTAGTTTTCAGATTCAGCACATAGCACCAGAAGTGAAACGGTCTAAAGCAAGATCAAACATGGTGAAATACAGAGATGGCCCTGGAACAGTCCCTTAAATATACACATATAAGGTCATATGCATGACATAATTTCCTCTGATGTTTGGGTTTGGGGCAAATAGGAAGCTACCATATATATAAAATTGCATGCAATTTTTAGGGGCCTAACTTCAGTAGGAAATATGGTTTATTGACCTGCTTTGAGTGTTCTTATGGGTCAAGAATTGAGAGATCAAATGCCTTCATTTAGTCTACCGAGGCAACAAGGGACATTCCTCTGCTTTTCGAGATTATACTACAATAAAAACCAGTTCCTTAACTCTTCTTGAACCTTGCTTGCAGTCACTTTGTTTTACTGTTCAGACATAGTTGATGATCAGATACTGATTCATCTTTTTGGCTAAAACAGTGGTGAACATTTCACTGGCAGTCAGTAAGCATGGTTTGAGTCTGAAACCCTTTTGATTGTTTATTGCTTCTACCTTATGGTTTTGGCTTTATAAATGTGATATATGTGTCTTTTTTCTGTGCTCTGTGTGAGAACAGCACATTTGTCCAGCAGCCCGTTCCCTTAAATCTGAATGTAGTCCTTATTAACCTTGATATAATGGCTGAGCTCATATGAGAAGTCTTTGCAAAACCTGCCTGGTTGGTAATGGTGTGCCACTACTCCTGGTCAGCCTTGTCATGACAATCCATCCATCCATGACAATGGTACCAGGTACCTTCCATACCATAAGATGCTTAGTAGCTTGACTTGTTGTTTGCTATTCTTATCTATATCACCATGTCCTGGACTGATGTCACTGTTTAGGAGTTATTTTTTTCTTTTTCTTTATAATAATGATAATACTGCATTTAGAAAAGGACAGGTTTGATAATGCTGTGGTATCCTGTGTCATGGAGGAAACTGAGGCTGAGTCTCTGTCATATGCAGAATACAGTATGAATCTACAATACTACACAACCATTGTTCCCATGGGAACACTCTGATGTACAGGAATGCTATAAGGTGTTCAACAGTGATTACTTTAGGACATAGACAGTAGTACTTACTGCTGTGATAGCGCAACAGTTCCAAATGATAAATAACACAACATTTTGCATACCTGGTCATCATGTCCATACACTAGCATGCAGATGTGGTGCATGGGAATTGTTAATTTTTAATTAAAGTCCCCTTATGTACTCCAGTTTCCATGGAAAAGTTGTATAGCCAAAATGCCATTTACTTGCATAACTCATTTGTTCAAAGGAATTGGTCTCCAGGAGTGCATTTTGCTCTATTAATGCCTGGGTTTAGTATTAGCCTGAGTGCTCAAATGAATTTGCTGATCACAGCTCTGACTCACAAAGACTTTATTCAACATCAGTTACACACAAAGTTTGGCACCTGTAGTGGTGCTTGCTTACAGGAAACCTAACTTTAAAGGAGCACACATAAAGATTTCCCTTACTCCTTCTAGGAGAAATTAGTTTCTACTGTGGGGTTAGTTTTAAGGTAAATATACTTTGAGCAGGAGGGAAAAGACAAGCTTTACCTTCCCCTCCTCTGCCTGGCTCAGGAACAAAGAATTTAAGTCTCCAGGATTTAAACTTTATACATTCTTTATGAAAACAGCTTTAAAGCAATGTCCTTTTTGTACAACATAATTCAAAAGAAACCCCATATACAACCTGTCTAAATGAATATTAAAGATCAAGATGTTTCCCACTCAGTTGTTTGGAGGCCAGTTCTACCATACTTTCCTGTTTTGGGTAAATCTCAACAGGACTACTCCTAAAATAAAGCACTACTCAGCATGAGGAAGGGGTTGCACATCCTCAATTAATAATATAAAACTCTAAACTAGTTAAAAAGACAGTATGGCTCTGATATGTCATAACTGGTTAATTTAGTTTGTCTAGAAGGTGCAAATCTTCCCTGCCTTCTGCTCTACTTCAAACTAACACTGCTAACCAGAGCTCTTATGGACAGAGGTTGCAAAGCTTGGATTCAGAGCCCTGGTTCAGGGGTCTAGTCACTGTTCCAACTTAATACATGCTATATTCATAATATCTGTCATAGATCAAAAAAAAAGAGAAGCTTGTCTTTCACTGAAGGGAAAAGTATTTGCTGTGTAATAGCATCATCCTACATAACATTATGTACCAATCACAGCCCAGAATGGTCAAGGCCAAAATTTGAGACTGAGATGACTAAATTTAGGGTACTAAATAAAAATGGCTGGGCCTTCAAATGCAGTACAAGTACAATGGGTTTCAATGAGATTTGTGGCTACCTGTCACTACTGAAATATCTGGCCAATTTTATTTAAGAACCTGAATATAAATTTTGGTGCACTCAGATTTGAACATTTTTTGTCTAAACACCCCATTGCATAAATGAAAGACACTCATTCCTTTGAAGCTGGGATTTTACCTGATACAGCATATCCACATCATTTTATTCCCACCTACAGAATCTCTCCATTATATTAAAATAAACAAAATATTTAGAACTATGCCATGAATAAGATGCCATTGCAGAACACAACAAGTTCCCCAATGCAGGCAGAAAATATATGTGGCTGTATTATCTACTGACATAAATGAGTGAACCTCTAATGACATCAATAGAGTTTTGTTTATTTACACCAGAGAGAATTTGGAATAATCTCTATTGCTTTGTCACATGCATGCTAAACAAGTTTGAAGATTGTTTAAAGACCCCATTTTAGCTTTGTTGATTACTCAATCTCCGCAGTCATTTATTGCTCCAATACTACAAAGTAAGAGAGATTATCCTTAATTAGGTGATTTTTATCCTTGTAACATCTTCTGCTGCATTAAATCTTCATTAAGTTATTTTTTTTCTAAACTTTCTTGACTCAGCTTTCATGTTTCTTTACCAAGTCTTATTCTTTTCCCAAGTGAGCTGTTGATCCAGGGACCAATAAAATTAGTAATACATCTAGTTATGGCTTAATCATCCTGAATATTTTTAAATGTACCTCAGAAAATTATTTCTGGCGGTACACTCAAAAATGTTGAAATGCAAAAGTAAAAAAATTAATTAATATTTGGTCAGTTCATCTGGGGACTGAGCCAATGGCCATGAGTATCAACATTATTCTTTTTAACTTGCACACAACACTCAATATTATTGCAGTGAAATGTCATGATTTTGTGAACTAATGACCTTTTAGCTATCTAGTCAGATATCTGTACATGCAGTGTGAACAAAAATTTGGAAAATCTTTGTATCAGGTTTTAGTAAAAATAAGAATGTTAACAGTTCTATTTCTGTGTTGTCAAAGACATGATATCAAGCTTATCCAAAATTTTTATAGTGAACAGGAAATAAATTTTTCAGCCAATTTTTTAATGATTAAAAAAGTCATGTATGATTTTTAGTAATTTCACTTTAGAACAAAGTGTGTTGATTTTTACTGGAATATATCATCCCTCAAAGAATATATTTCCTCACATATAATCCATGCCTTTTCCTCCCAAAACCAGCTGGGAAAAATTGGGGTGTACATTATATGTGAGGAAAAGAGATCCCCAGGGAATCTGGAAATGTTGGGGTGGAGCAGTGGCAGCATTAGTTCCTATGGCTCTGAGACCCATGGCAATCAACACTGCCACCTCACCCCCAACCCCACCCATCACCAAATTTCTGGACCCATTGGGAGCCCCCTTCCCCATCCACACACTAGATCAGGTCAGTACATGGGGTTGCTCTGCAGCCAGATCCAGCACACTGAGTCTGATCTAGCACATAGTCCTGGACCTGGCATGGCAGCTCCATCCTTGTGCACTGGCTGTGGAGCCACGTACCAGCTTGGACCCAGTGCACCAAGTCTAGGACTGCACACTAGCTCCAGGGCCATGTGCTGGGTTGGCCTGGTTCATCACATTCAGAATAGCACACTGCACTAGTGGTCAGCCCTGGACCTGGCATGGAGTCCAAGACTCAGCGTGCTCTTGAGCTGTATGGTTTCAGACCCACTGCATAGGAACAGGCCTGCCATGAGGCCCCAAACCTGCATACTAGATTGGGCCTCCTGCATAGCCTCAGACCCTACATGCTGGATCAGCCCAAGGGCAAGTGGGGCTGGCAAAAGGCTCAAGATCAGGTTCATCTCCCTAGCTGGTACTACTCAGGTACTTAGTAAGAACTTTTCTATTCATAAGTCTTTTAGAAAAACAGGGTGCATATTATATCAAGGGGTGAGTGTTATGCAAGAAAGTGCAGTAATAATTATACATAAGCCCCCCTATTAGTAATTGGAAAATAACAAGTAAGTAGGCTGACAATTGATTATAACATGCAAAATGTATGTCCTTTTATGGCAAATAATCAAATATGGGTTTTATCTATTGGAGATCATTTTATAGTTAAGAAATGGCGGGCACATCTACGTGTACCCCTGACTGCACATTTAGTACTGTACAGTCATTTAGTAGTTGCTTTAGCATTTAGCAAGTATTAATTACTGTGCAGTACCCACCAGTACCATGCAGTCCTGGTAGCGCATGGTTATTTTTAGATGCTACGTCACCATAGTGACAAGTTAATGTAGCATCTCAAGTAGCGTCTCATGTAGACAAGCTCCATAGCGACAAGCTCATTTGGCATCTCATGTAGACATACCCAGTATCAATTATAGGCCCATTAAAACCAAAAGATTTAAAGATTTGTATGGAAAAAAATCCCAAATCATTCGTTCATGAATATTATTGCTTTTTTGTCTTTTAGGCATATGACTTAATTCATTATCATTTCCTAATGCCAAATTCATGACCAATTTGAAAGATATCATATGCCTTTATGATACAGATAATAGGTTATTTTTAGCCTGAGAATATTTCGTTCCTGGTTGAAGATATGCTGGTCTTGTTGATGAAACACATATGTTCTAAGGGCCACATTTTCTAAACCTCTAGATCCAGTCCTGGATTTGGGGCAAAATCTGAAGCTGACTTGGCACTAAGAATGCATGCAGCTGTGTACAGCTGGCTTTTAACTGTCTGATTTTGTATTTACAAGTCAGGTAGCTAGATCATTTTTTTTTTCAATGGGGATGCAAAGGAAATAGGCCACAGCCACTGCAAATCCTCCTTCTCAGTGGGTTAGTGCTTGAACTAGAGCCAGTGCTTTTGTCCCTCCACACTTCTTGAAAATGTTATTGTTCATTCAGTCTTCTCATTAAGGAGAAAAAGAAGTTGTTTCAATAAAGGGTGAATTGATTCTTTTTGATCTAGGTCTTGCAATTCTTTTAAAAGGGTGGGACAAGGTGAGCAGCTCTGACTGGGAAGGAATTATTCATTGATGTCATTTCTGGTTCCTTCATCTATTAACCATTAAAATATTGAGGGGAATGAATCTCAAGTAAGCTTGTAGGTGAATGTGTGTCAATGTTAGAGCTGATCAAAACTCAGAATTTATGTTTTGTGGGAAATTTGGGCATTTTAAAATTTGCTTTCATACTTAATCAGGAAATGCAGTCTCCTTTTCTTTAATTTGTCACAGAATTAAAAATCTGGGGAAAAATGTTCTTGGAAATGTTTCTGAACATTTTGAAACTTTGGTTAGCATTTTACTTTACATTATTTTTCTATATTGATATATTATTTCATGGTATATCAGTGACAGAAGTAGATTATATGCATTGCTACTACTAACAAGTAGAATGACAGGATACATGATTCTACTATTTGGTTATTGTAGTAGAAATAGGGACACACAGGGAACCACCTTGATCTAGAATAGAAAATAAGATGTTTCAATCAGTACACAGTAGCATGTACCCTTATTTAAAAAAAATGTAAATTTAAAAAATTGTCTTTTTCACAGAAAATGCCATCAAATCTATATAACTTTGCCATTAAAATGGCTTTTTTTTCCAACAAAAATATTATGATGCACATATTCTAGCCATCAACATGGTTCCATGGCTACTCAGCAAAAATGATAAATACATTCAAGCGTGCCTGAAGAGAGATGCCAGTCAAGTAATACCAAGCAACTGGCTGTTTATTAAGCGGTAAATCCAGTCCCCTTATTTGGGGCCTGCACTTAAAACAGAGATTCCAGTGCCCTGTCAAGCTACTTCATACTGTAAAATCATTGAGTTTTAGTAATTCGTCTATTGAAAGGAGCAGGAGTCTTTCCATTGATTTGGATTAGGATCTTCATAAAGAAGAATACTAATATTTGCTTACTCAAGTCGTTTGATTTTATTGAAGGTACACAGTAGCATATTGGATGGCTGGACTATAATAGGCATGTAGATCATTAGCACATATGTCTGGTATTATTACATGTGGAGTATTACATAGGAAGATTAGTAGAAGTAACTGATGAATCGTAATAAGCCCTAAAGCTATTGCCTAGACACCATGTTTTGGATGGCATTGTACAAACCACTATTTTCAGAAAGCCCACAAACCACCACATTTATGTCCACAAAACCAGCAACCATTCCAGACACACCAAGAAATCTGTAATTTATAGCCAGTCCCTTAGATACTACTTCATCTGCTCCGAGGAGAAGACTCATGATACCTGCATCACCAACCCAAAAACTGCCTTGCCCAGCAACAACACTCCAGCAGAGAAATAGATCATATTTCTGAATGAGCCTCCCAAATACCCTGAGTACCCTACTGCAATACAAAAACAATGTCTTCCCCACCCCCCAAATGCATGTGCTTTGTTGTTATATCCCTTCCCATACTGGAACCTATAAGGACTATCAAATAATTACAGCGTACAGTTGCAAAAGATCAGACCTTGAGGGACATAGTCTCATCTCTTGCACTCCTGGCTTTCCAACAGTCCTCACCGCTGGCCCAAATCATCATCAGAAACAAGCTCCCCTTGAATCAACAGATACCAAATGGGACACGACCCTGCCTTATCAATAAATGCAAAATATGTCAGCATATCTCTATTGTTACCACAATCAACATCACCCACAGCAAAACCATCAGAATCCCTGGACCAGGCACATATATATTTCATCCACTGCATGGGATGCATGACTAACTGTGTGTTGAATGCACGTTCTCGATTGCATCAGCATATGCCAGCTCTGCACTAGGCTGCTACTGTGGGCACAGTTCTATATTCGCTTCCACCCCTACAACACCATGTAAGTAACTATGCTTTATAACGTTCTCTAATAATGCCCTCATGGAAACTGTGCAGGTGAAACTAGGCAGAAACTCTGTGCCAGAATTAATTCTTACAGAAAAAAGATATAAACAACAGAGATGCACAGGAACACCAGTAGACTTTTCACAGAACAAGCACTCCCTTTCTGACTGTACAATCCTCCTGCTCAAAGAGAAGCTACAAAACACCTTCAGAAGATGGGCCTGGAAAGAGAAATTCATAACTTTACTGGATATTAAAAAATCTGGTCTTAACACTAACAGCAGTTTTATGGCTTATTACAATCTAATAATTACTACTAATCTCCCTTCACTCTGCAGGTAATAACAGACTCTTCCTTCTTGAATGGTGTGCCTCTTCCAATACCTAGATTCTCCATTCTATCCCACTTCTTTTGTCTTATAACTTCTTTCTTAACTGTAATGTGTCTTCACTCATATAGCCCTCCTCCAATCCTTCAAGCAAAGTGCATTTACATAGACTTAAACACAAATCTTTTTTTCCTCTGTTATTTAGCTTAACTTGTGTCTGCTTCTTTCTTAAACCCTATGATGAGCACAGCCATGTGGCATGTGGCACCGTAAAGATATCTGCGGCGCCACATACCGCACATTCAGATGTTCTCCAGTGGTTAAAAAAACCCACAGAAAAAAAAAGCAGAGCAGCACATGCACGGGCAGCATGCACTGTTCAAAATTGGAGCTGTTTCGCCTGGAGCCATGCTGCGGCTGCTGGCCGGGCTCCATGCAGCAGAACTGAGGCTGCTGCATCCCTGAGTCTGCTGCTGCTGCCCCAGAATCGCCACTGCTGCAGGACCCCAGGTAAAGCTGCTGGGGCCAGCCCGGTGCTGGCCTCAGTGTCCTGTACCCCACCCCAGGTAATGGTACAGGTATTCCCCAGGAACAAGTACTGGCAGCACAAGGTGCGTTGCTGCTACTTCTTCCTGGGGAACCAAATATCCATGCCCATGTGGACATAGCCTATGAAGGGCAATTTAGGTCCAAAAGTTTGTTCAAGATTTCTTCCAACTATGCAGTTGGTCCAATAAAATATATCAAAAAAGCCTTTGCTTCTCTGACTCCTTTTCACAGTTGCTTAAGAAATAACACTACACAAAATCTGTGTGTGTGTGTGTGTGTATGTGTGTGTGTGTGTGCACGCGCATGTGCAGAAAGATGTAATGTAAAACTGAAAAATGTTATTAATAAAATGCTGGAACATGTATGCACTACTTCATAGTAGCATGAACACAATATAGCAAACAAAATAAAAATCAGGAATGTAACATAAATTTAATAATTTGTCTCCAAATAATTTAATTTGCAGTTTTAAGCCTTTAGAGTTAGAATCTATTTTTAACTGGAGCCACAGTCTGCATGTATTTTAAATGCAAAGAGAGGTTCCAACAGTCAAGTTATTATATTACTCGAGAGTTTAATTAATAACACACTAATTGTAGAAGCCAACATCAAGAGTCACACCATATTGTTTCCATTACATTTTGAAACTGTTTGAAGTGATTTGGTAATTAAAAAAATGAACTTCTGAGTGAAGTGTTATTTTCTTATGAAGATGGAGTTTTCTCTATACAGTCTCTTACTTTTCAAGCTGTAGGACTCCTATACAGATCCTGTAGAAAAACTTGCTCTATCCACATTGTAGTGTATAGTCCCAGACCTATCAAATAATCTTTGTTAATTCTCAGTCAAGCCCCCTGTAACACAAAAAATGACTAGCACACTGTAGTCAAAGCAGGAATTTATAACTGTTAAAAATTCCCATGAAAGATTGTTTATAAGCATGATTGTTATTTAACGTATAGATACTTTCTAAACGTAACTATAAAACTTCCTTTTGGCTATATATACTGAAACCACATCCCATCAGTTATAATGAAGCAAACAAAAGTTTAAGACATTGTCAAAATCACATGTCATCAGCAAAGGGATTTTAGCTGCCTTTTTGACTAGTGGACTGCAACCACAAGTAAGCAACATATATAGGAAGGGCTATGGGTCATGCACAACCTATTTTATTACCTACAGGCACATGCATGCAAGTTGCAATGTGAGACATGTCGTAGTAGTTAACTTGCATGCAATAAGGTGCATCCTATTATCTTCCTTTGCTGACTGCCCTGAGCCAGTCTGTTCCACATAAGTAGACAAGTTCTAGTGCTATAGCAGGGCCAGGACCCATCTGCTCCCCCCTCCTATGCAACCATACTGCAAAACACCAGGCTTTTGCCATAAGCTGTTGTGCTGGCTGCAGACTTGCCACTCATAAATTCCTTGTAAACTGATAAAAGATTTGTCCTCTCTGCACCTTAGAATAAGCACCATAATAGCTGAGTGAGATATTAGCAGCAGTGAAAATTAATAAATACAATGGCAATATGATAGTGGCGTAAAATCAATAATAAAATATAATGTATAATCTTACTACTGACTTTAGTAAAATGGGAACAGGGATTAAAGTTTTAAAATTGTAAATATCATTCAAATACTGAAACCCTAATAATTTATGTCTTATTAGCAAACAACAAATTCAGTAGAGCTGCATATGCACACCCATGAATAATATTCAAAATCTGGTAATGTAATATTGTGAAAGAGCTGCAAATCTGATATGTCAGTAATATAAGAAAATTAGCTGTAAGTGTGCTACAGTAAATGTTAATATTTTACAGTACCCTTTAAACCATGCTTAAATAGTGTAACTTTGAAACCTCCCAAGTGCACTTGGAATGTAGCATTTAACATTTACAGAGTGCTTCACATACACAAAACCCTTTAAGAAACTACCTCACCCTTCTAACATCTCACCAAACAAGTGACTCACTGCCTCATGACAAGAGAATCTGAAAGACTGAGATATTGAGATAGAGGTTTTGAAAAGGGCTGTGATTTTAGGTTCTTTCCTAGTAGGGAACCCAGTTAAACTGTTTTTGAACGTTTTTTGTTCCATATATGCCAGCTAAAATGAGTGAATGTTCACCACATCTGAAAATTGGACCCAGTGGGTGCATCTACATGTGTAATTAATGCACCACAATAAACTCTGGAGCAGTTTGCACCTAGGACAGTAGCAATTTGAGCCAGGATGGAGTAGACCCCCAGCTGGCTGGGCTGACTAGGCACAATTTACACCCCCAGTCACCATATACATGTATGTGCATTTCAGTGCAGTAAAGTACTCCTCTGTGATATAGTACTATCCCTGAGTTATTTTACCCTAATACTGTGATGTTTTACTGTGGAGCTAATTAGTCTATTCCACAGTAAAACACACATGTAGATGCGCCCAGTGTGTCTTAAATCTCTAGCTGGTCACCCAAGTTAGTGAAAGTATTGGCCAGTGGGATTTATTAATGTAGATTAAGTGGTTGATGTAGGGATACCTGTGCCCCTCTTTTGGACCCAATTATGCCATATGATTTCTTTGTATTACTCTGTTTCTCCATACCAATATGTGGTCTGTTGTCTTAGACTTAAACTATTATCTGTCTGGGGCAGGAACACAGATTGTTCTATGTTTCTACAGCACTTAGCATAATGAGGTCCTGCTATCACTGGGGATTTTAGGCAGCTTCTCTACCCACATTACTGCAAACAATATAATAAAAATAATAAATATGTATTTCTTTTCTTTTTATATACTATCAAAAATACTAATAAGTTCATATCTATCAGCCAATTAGTTAAAAACTACATATAGTTTAATCAGTTCATCCTACTACTCAAGTGGTAACTCATCATTAAATGTAAACATACCATTTCAGTTTTAAATCCTGCTACTGTTCTTAAAAGATGAGGTAAAATGTATGTTCTCCACGCACTGAGGGGGTTGGTT
>NW_005842021.1:1968609-1972452 GCF_000455745.1 Alligator sinensis | reverse complement strand
GCAGGAATAAAGGACTTATCTCCCTGCCATCTCCATGATAGGTCAGGGAGGTGGCTGCAAAGGTTAGAAGTTTAGGGCCAGATTGATACAAGTTTCAGGCGTCCAGTGCAGATATTCTGGTTAACTAATAAAGTCAATTTGGAGTTGGACTTGAGGGAAAATCTTTAAATAAACTAGTAAAAGGACTACCCCTAATATCTGGTACATAAGGGAGACAACCTCCCCCTTCATTAAGAAATGAACCTCAGAAAAGGAAAGGGTGGTACAACCCCAACTAAAGGCTGGGACCAGGTCAGAAGGGTCAGGGCTACTGTCAGTGCTCCCAAATAGATAGGAACAAAAAATGACCTGTATAGTAGGACTTATAGTTAGGAGGTGTTCTCAGATGAATTAACAAAGTTTCAACCTAATTAAAGCACACCATTTGTACCTTGTTTTTTATTCCTGCATAAGCAGGGC
The DNA here is from genome assembly GCF_000455745.1 of Alligator sinensis. NCBI lineage: Eukaryota > Metazoa > Chordata > Crocodylia > Alligatoridae > Alligator > Alligator sinensis. Next base: position 1,971,993 of record NW_005842021.1, on the reverse strand, counting down.
AGATGGGGCTGGCAGCATAGCATAAAAATAAGGAAATCTGAGCATTGCTTTATATATTGGTCCAGGGATTGTATAAGAGGTAAAGATTCTATATGGTATATTCTATTGGAACAACTGCATAGTTGGGAGAGCTGTTACACAAGACTTTGGGCATGGAGGTTGGGTAAAGAAGTTTTGCTTATTGTGCAGTAGGCACACAGACAGAGCTCTACAGCTGTCACTGAATAGGTCAGGGTACGCAGAGTGCTGCAAAAATGGCACATCCTACTCTAACATAACCTTGGGTGGATGTGGTATCAGACTTAGTGCTGTAGGTTAGACTACTGTAATGAACATCTGTACTACATCCCATCATGACTCATGGTAGGTTGCATTCGGCCAGCAACCCATGGGGCTCTGCAGCACCCCAGTCAGCCCCCATCCCAGTGCGGCACTCCAGCCTGGCCAGAGCTCTTGTGGTCTGTCTGAACACTGGGCCAGCCCCACCCCTGGGCTGTCACTGACAAGACAGCAAACCCTCTGTCCCCAGGCCTGCCTGTGTCCTCCCTCTGGGTAGTATAGATCCATCCACACACAGAAAACTGATTATTACTGAATTTATCTTGTTTCATATTGTCATGGGTACAGGTGAGCAAGTGCTGAATGTGGGTCTGCTGCTTTTTTGCCCGTTCACAGTTAAACTGTCTTAAGGATTGATTCAACTCTGCCGATTATTCAACTGCACTGATTTCTGGCAATGGGCAAGCTCCCTAATGGAAGTAAAAAGTGTACTTGAACATGCCCAAAATCTACATCAGCACACATCTACCATGCATACTAATATGCAGCATCACTAATTTCCAACTTGTCTGGGGAAACTGAATGCATGTGTAAAATGTAGATTATAAGAAGTACTTACACTACCTGTGTTGAATACAGGATGCAGAACTAGAAACCCATGAGTCCAGCTTACAGACCCGAAGTCCCAGAAACCTTAGACAGACAAGGTTCCTTGGGTGAATTTGATATCTTTTATTAGACCAACCCAAATAGTTGGAGAAAAGTTATTAAGCAAGCTTTCGGGTTCAAAACCCTTTGTCAGACTAAGGAAGAGCACACAGCAACTGCTGAAACTTCCTTAGCCTGATGAAGGGTTTTTGAACCCAAAAACTTGCTTAATAACTTTTCTCCAATTGTTACGTCTCAGCTCTGTATTCTTGGGGAACCCTGGCACAGGATGCAGTCTGTCTGACTCACAAGGACTCACCCCCCCTCCCTCCCCTCCTCTACCTAAACGAAACTGATTAAGATGCAGTGAGAGACACACCTAAGACCCTCCAGATAAGGGTGACAAGAGTGAACCAACTGCCCTAGGACTAATCTGGATTTACTAAGGACTTTTCCCCCCCAGACACACACACACAGCTCTAAGTTTAATAGGCATCTCGGGCCGTACATTCCCCGGTCCCACTATGGGAGGCCTATTTAAACTTGATTGACTAAAACTCGGTTGCCGGGTTAGGGAATGCTGAGGCAAGAGACCGAGTCAGAGGGGGTATGGGCAACATTTGAACAATGGTTAAGGGTTCATCACAGCATCCAGCCTGCTGGAGCCCTAATCCCAGGTGTTGTCATATCTTTCCCGAGACGACTGGTGGGAGTCCTCTCCACAAAAGGTTATGAGCACCCCAATAATTGTTTTAAGTCTGTTAAAAGACTATAGTAAGATCTGGAAAAGTCATGCTAAGCTGAGGCTTGTGCACAACAAGTAAAAATCCAAAATCCTGATGCTGCAAGCTATCTATTGTTCCTGAAGAAACCATGAGATATCCCATCAGTATATCTGCCACCCATAGGAATTTCAAGCTGGCTCCCAAGTATTTGGGTTACTCCCTAATCTTAAGTGTTTCCTGATTATCAATCAGTTTCCTGAGATGGTCCAAACCAGATAACCCCTTGTCAATAGAAAAGACAATGATTTACACTACTGAGGGTGCTTCGAAGCAGCTGAACTGAGGGTATAAAAATCTGTAAGTGTGTGTGCTGCTAGAAAAGAAAGAGGAAGGAAAAGAAGTAGAAGCAGGAGGAAAGAAGGAGAAGAAGAAAACCCCTGTGCTGACACCATCCCCTGTCGTTCTTGGGACGCTGGAAGAACAGATCATCTCTCTCTTCAAGGATTGTGCTACGGACTGTGCCTGTCAGCTTTGCAGCCTGAGTACCGTGGACTAGGTGAGATCCCAGCGTTCTCTGTCTTCTTTCTAGGCATAAACTTCTGAACCTGAACTGTATCAGTTAAGCTTGAGCTAAGTTTCCCCAAATACTTAGTGAAACCAGGGTAGTATTGTCATTGTTTGTGTTTGTTTTTCTTTTGCATGTCTATTACTACTAGTACTATTATATATTTCATATGCTTAGCAATAAATAACTTTTATAGTCAGACTGGTAGTAACTGGGTACATTTTTTCTTCTCTGCTTCTCTTTCCTCCCATGCTCTGCAGCAATGCTTCTTTTACCTGAGCTAAAGATCCCTGTGAAGCCCAAAATTATTGTGGGGTCTGCTCATCAAGAGGCCAAAGATTGGGACGTGCTGAGTTTGAAACACATAAGGGGATCAGCTTGTACAGGCTGATTGACCCAGTTTGACTCAGACGTGCCCTTATGAACTGAATGCTGGCCCATGAGGGTGTCAGCTGGACACCCAGCCGGATTCAGAGGGATTCTGTTTACCTGTGTGCTTGTGTCTGACTGCATTTTATTGTTGCTCTTATGAACTGATTCTTGGCATATGAGGGTGTCAGCCTGTCCATGCTGATCAGCCCGGCCAGGTCAGGCGTGTCACGTGTTAATTTGTGTGTTTGTGTGTATGACTGATTTGGTGACTGGAGGAACCCAGCCCCATTGAGATTGAGTCCTGCAAGATAGCTCCATTGGGGGTGAGGGCTTGCAGAAGGGAGAGAGACAGCTCCGTATAGTAACACAAGCAGCACATTGACAGAATCACCCAGACCCTAGAAGCAAATCTGGTAACATTGGGTTGGTTTAATAAAAGATATTAAATTCACCCAAGGAACCTTGTCTGCCTATGTCCTTAGACCAACACGGCTACAACCTAAACCCCTGCAGAAACCTTAGATACATTCAATGGCCCAGAAAGAAGCAGAAAGTATTTCTCTGTTCCCACATTTTAAAGTCAGTTTCTAGTAATTCTGATCACTTGAGCAATGATTTGGAATCGTGTACATATGTACATGATAGAAACCTGGTTGTTGCATTTACTGGCTAAATGAATAGTAATATCCAATGATCTTGATCACCTTAATGTAGTGTTCCCTTCCTAGAGCAACACCCATTAAAAAAAACCCCATCTATGATGTTCCTCTAGGAAACACCTCACATTCTTCAATG
>NW_005842021.1:1946271-1968599 GCF_000455745.1 Alligator sinensis | reverse complement strand
AACCTCTTCCCCTGCCTACCCAATCTGCTGTCTGTAAAAGAAGCACTGCTTTTTGAATCCAGTATATTCCCTAAAATCTATATAGAATATTGGAAGCCAAGAAACAAACAGGGTCACCCTCCTGAAGCTGTAGTGAGTGGAGGCAGTCAGGTTGTCCCATTTGCTACCTCGTGCCCCAGAAAGGGCACCGGGTATTTGGTACTGTGTTAATGGTCCAGCAGTTCTTTTATAATTGCCTAATTAGCTGGTGTCCTAACATTACTACCTAATCAGGGGCATTATGTGTTTGCAAGACAGGCAGTGGAGTCACAACCCATAGGGCCAGGACAATACACTGTTTACCAAGAAATTGTTCAAATGTTTTAAAAGACATTGATTGTTTGCACTCCGGGCAATAACACTCCCATTCTCTGTTTTCTGAAGACGTCTAATGGATAGCAGTGAACTTGGGGGGAGGGCAGGGAGGATTGGGGTTTTTTTAAGTTTATCATGCAGACTTTCAGTCACAAGCGAGTTGTTGAAATGTAGTAACAAAAATCTGAAATTGGGGTAATTTCCCCTTAATTTCAAATGGGGAAGGTTTGGGTCTATGTACTATCCTGTTTATTCTATAAGGTACATCTTTAGCCTGCCCTTGTTTTGGCTCCTTGCAATGAATTAAAGAAATTGCCTGAGCTGGGGAAAATCACTTCTCCAGCTTGGTAATCATTAAGAGTGGTTCAAATATGCAAAAACTCTACAGTTAGGGGGAAGGAGGAGAGAGAAGACAGCACATTCAGGGGTGAATGAAGCCAAGTAAGTCTTATCAGATTAAGCTGCTGAGTTCTGTACACCTGGAAAGAAAATAGGAATAAGAGCCAGTTATATGTGTGGGTGTAAATTAGGAAGCAAAATCTTGCCTGAAATATATTAATAGCATTCCCCTTCCTTCATCTACGGCTTTTATGGGGAAAAAATAACCAAAAAGTAAACTGTATTTCTTGTTTTCAGTACCTAGATCAATAACATCATCTCCCATCTTGCTTTCTGCAAAGTGATTTCAGATGCATTTGATGCAATAAGTGGCTGCTTACACTCAGAAGTATTGTGTACTGCAAACAGTGTTTTGTTCAAATCAAGTCTGGGTTTGCCTGACACTTAGGTTCGTTCTCAACCCTGAACCAAAAGCTCTCTGGGCTTGCCTAGTTCATTCAAAAATCACCTTCACATAAAGAAGGGATAAAGCCTTAAATATGACATTTCAATTTAGGTGTATAGGGGAGTGTGTGCATTGGAGTCTTGGATCTGAACTGGCATATGGTTTTAGTTCCAAGAGTAGAGTAGTTCTGCTTATGTCTGTTCTTGAAGGGTTATAGCTCTGGATGATGGAAAGTAATGAGAAGAGATGATGTCTCCTTATCTCTGTCTCAGACACCCTTTTGTTATCTCCTTTCTTTTCCAAACGAATTTGTAATAATGCAGAATAACCACTTGACAGTGTGTTGCCTTGTGCCTCCTCACTTGTGACATCTATATTTATATTGAAATCTTCTCAAAACAGGGACTTTATACAGTGCCAGTTAAGGGATGGGGAAAGAAGAGGTAAAAGTGAAATTTAATAACACTTGGCAAGTACTATTTGGGGTTTCATAACATCCTACTAATAGACTCCATGACACTAAAGTCCTCCATTTTATAAGGGTGTAAACTAAGGGTGACTGAGTTGGGCTCTAAATATTTGCCATCCCCACCTTTTTTCTTCCAGAGGGAAGGCTCCTGCTATGTCCTTCATTTTAATTTAGTGCAGATGGACTCTCCCTCTTTTTGCTCACTGATCAGATAGCTAGTAGATGATCAAGTAGATAGTTTGGTGTGTGGGGGGATGTGATTGGAGGGGAGGGGCATTTAACCTCCAGGTTGAGGTGAGCAGAGAGACCCTGTGATCCTAAGACACCATATAGGCTGTGGACCCTTAACATTTACAGCCCAGCTGGGGTGTGAGGCATTGCCAGAGCCTCGGGGAATCAGCTGCAAGCCCCTGGACAATTCAAGATTCTGGAGGTGACCTGAGCAGCTGAGCCCAGGTGAAGTGGAGGCAGGGGCTCAAAGACTCTGAAGTGAGAGCAAGAACCATGCACTTGGAACTGCACTCTCATACATCCGCCACTGCTTCCATTTATCCCCCTAATAATAGTCTTCTAGTCTTCCACCCACCCCCTAATCAGCCAGACCCTCACACACCCCATGGATACTGTCACAGACCATGGATTAACCCGATCCATCTGCTCCAACAGCCAAGTGTGAGGACAAAAGTGGCAATTTGGGGACGGGGCAGCAGGGGGAGACAAGACCACCACACGCCACCCCCCATGGACATGGCCCTCAGGCCATTATGGCCAAGAAGCCCACCAAGGAGTTCAGAGGTGTGGGAGGAGGGGGCAAAAATACTGGGGCATAGCAGGAAAATTAATTACCCACTTCCCCCTCCCTCCCAGCTGACACACGAAGCCCAGCTAAGACATCAGTTCCCTGCCACCCACTCCTGGGTACGTAAGAGAGCATGTACCATTTTGTGGGATTATAAATATGTGTAATTGAAACATCCTTGTCATTTCTGTCAGGGCCATGCTGTGGTCCATGGGAGATTTGAGCCAAAGCACAAATACCTCAAGCGCTTGCATGTAAACAGCTCCTCCTCCCCCAGAGCACTCACAGAATGGCATCAATAACATTTATTGAGCTCATCTCAGCAGGCAAAAAGGTAAACAGCAGTTTTTGCAAAGAACACCCCCAGGTCAGGGACAGGAGATACGGTGCAGCTATCTCTGACAACTGCTGCAATTGCAGTGCAGCAGGAGTGAGCAAAAATGTCCCCTTTCCCAAAAACACCAGACCTCTTTCTCTCTTTATCTCCCTCCCTCCTTTCCCTCCTCCCACTTTGGAAAGGGACACATGTGATGGAAGGATTTCCATATGGGAACCATTATCTCAGCTTCTCGGCTCTCACTGCCAGGGTGACTCCCAGGTTCCATACCTGGACAGGCTGGAAAGCAGCCCAAGAGCACTTTCCACCCCCTCCCTCACCCCACCCTCCCCCCGGATCTGATCCATGGTTGAAGTCCAATGGGCACTGACTGATTCCAATTCTCACATCCCAGGTACTCACTGTATCAACTCCTCAGGGCAACCCCCAACCCCTCTGCTATGATTGTGGGCCCATCCCAACCCTGGGCCTGCCCCTTGCAACTCCTGCAAGCTAGTCACTCCTTCCTCTTTTCCTGTAGACTCCATATCTGTGCACAGAAGGCCATGGGGGCTGGCATGATGAGTCCAAGACAGGTGGCCAAACTCCAGTAAGGTGAATGAAAGATATGTATACAAGGCACTGGTGAAAGAGATGTTACAAGCTCTGGTTGCAGCCTCTGAGCTCAGGCCATGCACCATGGACTCCTTTTGCCAGGGGCTGCCAGACAGGTGGGGGCAGCAGGGGGGAGGGGGACGGGGAAATCAGGATGTGTATGGGGAAATCGACAGTTTAGGGGGTGCTTATACCTGGGCTGCTGAGTCACATGTCCAGGGGCTCCAGATGGCCACTTGCTGTTTGGAGGAGACACCTTGCAGTGCAGCAAAACTGAGAAAGTCATAGCAGCAGGATAAGAAGTTAATGCACATGGTCCTGGACCACTGGCAGTTGCCCCATAGGCGGAAGCTCTGCAAGCAGGTCCAGGCCAGTCCTGAACGGGCGCAGAAGCACTCATAAGAGGCAGGAGAGTGCAAGCCACCAGGCTCCTGAGCCAGGTGGTCACTGGGAGAGCTTCTGGCAGCAGAGTCTGGCAGCCCCAGCTCATCTACCCCACCACCAGGAGTCCCAGGGGGGAGCTCTTCTACTCCTTGTGGCCCCACTGTAGAGGAGTGGCACAGCTTTAGCAGGAAAAGGCAGCCCCCCAACTCAGGCCAGCTTTTACACGAGCCCCAGGCATCAGTGAGGGCCGCAGGTCTGTGGTCCTTGAAGAGAGAGACAAGGCCTTGGGGGATGAGGGGCCGGGGGTCCCATGTGGGATGGTCAGCAATCTTTGGTGCCCATTGCAGTGATGTATCCCAGCCCACAGCTCTCTAAGAGAGACATTGGGTCTGGGATCATGCAGCTATCCTGCTTCTATGTGGAGAAGTCTCTGATCTTGATCCTGGGCCCCTGAAAGTAGATTGCCAGGTCAAAAGCCACCTACCCTGTGCCTCCCCTCCAAAGTTTCATGTTTGTTGAGTTAGGGCTCTGCAGCATTCCCCCTGACCTGAAACCCCCACTGCCAAAGTTTTACTGTTTTTTGTTAATTGGGAAGAGGAACCAGACTGAGGCACAGGCAATGTTCAACAGTTTTCTTTATTACACACAGGAAAAGTTTGGCAACCACAACAGTTTAAACTGGGACGTGTCTTTTCCTCACACCCATTCCCCTGCACCCCAGTGTGTGCCCCCAAGGAGGGGTTCAGGGAGGGGGACAATGCTTAGGAAGCCTGGGTTGTGGACAGTGGTAGGGCCAGAGAAGCCCATGGCCCAGTGCCAGGGTATGGGCACTCAACTCTTCTCATCCAGGCACAGTTCCTGGGCCACGCAGGTGAGGAAGAAGTCAGCTAAGCAATCGGGACAGATGTGGAGAGCCTGCCACAGTGTGGGACTGGGGCCACCTACATCAGTAGGGGGCACACCCTCACCCCCATTCCTGTGCTGTGTGCTCTTACAGTGTCAGGCCTGGTTTGTACTTGAAGCACTCCAAACACACACACACTTGGTGGGTGCAAGGTATGCTGGGTGGGCATACATGGGATGGCCAGCTGATGGCTTGTGACCTTATGAGTTGCATCCAGATGGGTGGCGGTGATGTCCCTGCCAGCCAATAAGGGGTGGCTCAGCCATTTGGCTCCACTCCATAGCCCGTGGGGCATACTGGAGGCCTACCAGAGGCCTCAAACCCCCAAGAGCTAACATGTGCTCTGCTTCCTTCCAACTTAAATGGAGGTGCTTAGAGTAAAGCTTGAAAGTTAGAGCACTTCCACCATGGGCTTCTTGAATGCCTGTGCTTACCCCAAGTGTCTTCCCTCTGTAGAATCTTAATGGACTGGCCAACGCCAACATCCTGAGGGATAGCCAGCATGGGTTTGTTGTGGGTAGGTCTTGCTTGACCAATCTCATTTCCTTTTACGATCAGGTGACCTATCACCTGCACAAGGGAGAAGAGATCGATGTCATATATCTTGACTTCAAAAAAGCCTTCAATCTGGTATCCCATGATCACCTCTTGGTGAAACTGGCCAATTGCGGCCTTAGGCCCACCATGATCCACTGGCTGGGAAATTGGCACTGTGGTCGGACCCAGAGGGTGGTAATTGACGGGAGTCAATTGTCATGGTGCCCTGTGACCAGTGGGGTCCCCCAAGGCTCTGTCCTTGGACCCATATTGTTCAACATCTTCATTAACAATGTGGACACTGGAGTCAGAAGTGGAGTGGCCAAGTTTGCCGATGACACCAAACTTTGGGGCAAAGCATTCACACCTGAGGACAGGAGGGCGATCCAGGTTGACCTGGAAAGGCTCAGCAAATGGGCAGACAAGAACCTGATGGTGTTTAATGCTGAAAAATGCAAGGTTCTCCACCTTGGGAGGAAAAACCCTATAAGCATGCTATAAGCAGCATGCTTATAGGCTCTGTCCAGTTTTGGGCTCCACAATTCAAAAAGGATGTGGAGAAGCTTGAGAGAGTCCAGAGAAGAGCCACGCACATGATCAGAGGTCAGGGAAGCAGACCCTACGATGACAGGCTGAGAGCCCTGGGGCTCTTTAGCCTGGAAAAGCACAGGCTCAGGGGTGATCTGGTGGCCATCTATAAGTTTATCAGGGGTGACCACCAGCATCTGGGGGAACGTTTGTTCACCAGAGCGCCCCAAGGGATGACAAGGTTGAATGGTTATAAACTACTGCAAGACCGTTTCAGGCTGGACATAAGGAAGAATTTCTTTACTGTCCAAGCCCCCAAGGTCTGGAATAGCCTGCCACCGGAGGTGGTTCAAGTGCCTACATTGAACACCTTCAAGAGTAAATTGGATGCTTATCTTGCTGAGATCCTATGACCCCAGCTGACTTCCTGCGCTTCAGGCGGGAGGCTGGACTCGATGATCTTCTGAGGTCCCTTCCAGCCCTAATGTTTATGAAATCTGTGAAATCTATGAAATCTGAGTTATTTCAGAATGGAGCAGGAAGACTCTCCAGGACTTTTATTGGAGCCCTTAATACGAACCATATTATAAACTTTGAGGGTAGATATCCTTTTGCTACCTAATCTGCTTCATTTTTCTTACCTATCTGGCTCCTATCATTACAGTCTCTGAGTGCCTAATTTTAGATGTATTTAGATCTAGAGCTTTGGTCTGTAATGATTTCCATATTAAAAGATCAGTTAATTTCTTCAGCCTCTGGTAATTTAAGTGCCTAGTTACTTGCTTTTTCTCACTTCCTCACTTGTGTGAAAAGAATCATTAAGTATATTCAGTCCATATTTTTAAAATCAGAACTGACCTGATTTTGCTTTCCTCATTTAGAATGTAATAATAAAATTAGAATTGAGTTTACTACATCACCTCCAGTCCCAAGTCCTCTGTCTTGGAATAGCTAGAGCAATAGCTCATTTGAACTCCTTGTTAAAAAGCAGCTTTTGAAAAACCGCCTCAAAGTTTTATCATTAACTTGGTTTCCAGGTAACCAATATTCTCTTCCTTCCCCACTCCCACATAAATAAAACAAATTTATAAAATAATCCTAGTCCAGGCACTATAACCCAAACATGCCTTTTGAAAGCTAGCAGTAATTAAAACTATAGCAAATGATACCATTCACCCAATGATTCTGCAGTTAATTGTCCACCATTAAGCAAAAACCGTGAAGCAATGAGTTTGCAGAGCAAGTTTATCTTCTGCTCCCAAACGAAATTCATTTGAAGGGTTCTCTCCTCTCAATTACTAGCTGGCAAAATCACAGTTCATGCAGTAGCTTGGCATAATTTTATGTCTTCATTTGAAAGAGGCCCAGGATTAATGGGCTAAAATAAGCCCCTGTCATGTAGTAAGTTGTCAAAGTCCTGTAGTGAGCCTTTTCCCCTTCATATTAGTACTGAAGCTGTGGGCAGACCAGAACAGAGAAGAGTGATGTATGTATTCATACCAGCAGTAGAGTATCTGTAACTGAAGTGAATGTGAATCGTGCCGATTCCCTGAGAATCCACTTAAACATGCTAATAAATGCAGACACTTTTTTATGGATGTTTTCATTTAATATATCATTTATTTATGTTTTGGTGAATTTTGCTTTCAGGCAGCAGGTTCTTTAGGGCTTCGGCTGTATCTTCCCCTCCTTGTGTTTATTTTGCATCGAGCACTATTATAATGAGAATACCAAATAAATAAAAATGAGAAATGTAGGTATCTAACTAACTGACTAAAACGGTGCCAGCATTTCATGTGCATCCAAGTCATGTTACAGAGGAATGAGACCAGTGAAAAGCAGTGCTTGAATTTTGCAGCACAATGGCCCTGGTTGTTTGTCTTTTATTCAGATATCTGTTTCTGGTACTACTCAATCACTTCTACTGCCTCTTGTGGAAAAATCCGATAGAAGTGAACAGAGAATGATAACTTGTCTATAGGATTTTTAAACCAACCCATAAGAATCCATAGCAGAGATAAAATGTTCTATTAAAAATTCAATAAGTTGTTTTAAAAATGTTGTAAGAAGCTGATCATTCTAAATTATATAGGCTTTGGAGTAATTTCTGTGAAACCATATTACATTTCTATATACTCCTACTCATTTCATCCCTATTCAATTCTACAGGATTTTGCCATACAGGTGACATTTTCACTTCCATTTTTCCCGCAAAAGTGGTGAATGTCTTTCTTCTAAATTCAATCTGATGGTGCTATTTAGCAAGCCATTAAAAGGCACACGCATGCAGCAAAATCGCCAGCTTTCCCCCTTCCACCTCCTTCCAAAGACAGTATATGTGACCTCTGTGATGCACCCTGCTTCTCTAGCTCGGGGGTAGGAACCTGAGTCCACTGCCAACCTAGTCTCTCAGCTGCTGTGCTTTTGCGGCTAATGCTGCTTCACTGGGAAGCATGCTTCAGCATGGAGCAAGGCTCCTGAACTGGGTTTTTCTTACACTCATTTAATTTCTTCCACGTCTTATCAAGTCTGTAAGGAAAGCATTGTAAATATTTAACTTACCTGCATAGAACCAAAGGCTCTTTAGCTTGTAAGGTTTTAGTTTTGTGGAAAGCCTAAGCCCATTCATTTTGGTTGGGTGTTTCAAATGCTTCTTCATTCAGTGGCACTTTATCTTTCAGCAGCAAGCTCTACAGATCTCAGGAGCATATTCATCCATTTAAAGTGGATTAATTTATTTTTATTATTGTAGTTATATATACATGCTTATAAAATCTCTTCTTTAAGAGCACGTGAATGAAATTCCATGGAATAAGCATCATTCTTGGTTATCTACCAGGGAAAAGGTGTTAAAATGGGTTATTTCCCCCCCCAACCCCCCCAAGAAAAATGCTAGTCTCTTCAAAATTGAAACATTTAAAGAAAATGTTTTGGCAAAATTCCATTTCCAGTTAAAATAAACAGGCTTTGGGATTTTCATTTTGTTTTGTTTCAGAATTTTGTAATGAAATTTAAGGATTTCAAAAATTTTCTGAATAACTATTTCACCTGATATTTACAATTCTAAAATAACCTTCAAAATGGAAACCACACATATTGACAAACTCTATTAAGTACATAAATTGCTGTTAAATCAATATTTGCCAAGTCTACACTGTAGTTCATTCCACACTTTGAAAAATCTTGATTCTTCTTCAAATTCCCTGTCATATTTTTTTCCTCAGGACTTTGTGGAGGGCAGGGGGGAATCTCCCCTATATCCAAGATGCTTCAAGTCAGAGTTTAAGTGCTTTGGAAAATTGTGTGAAATCTGTGCAAATTCTCTCCATTTTTGCACTTGAAGCAGATCCCTCAGAGGTCACTGGAAATACTCTCATTAATGGACTTCAGACCATGCTTAAACCTAGCTGGTTCAACTGACTTACTGTTCTCCTTATCACTTAATTCACCAAACCTGTTAAAATGTCTTAACATGCCTACCTCTACAAACTCCTGCCAAAATATTCTGAAGTGACTATGAATTTTGGGTGCTTTGTTTTGACACTTTATAGAAGCCCAATACCATCCTTTTGAAACAAAACACCTTTGGGGAATTTCAAGTTGAGTATCCAAAATGACTAGACATTTTTTGGTACTGTTGAAGTGATAACATCCTCGCCTCTGTTCTATCTATGGGTGAATATGTACGTACCTCCTTCCCTGCTGTCAGCTCTTTAGTGTTGGAAGGCTCTATTGCAGCAAAATAGATCTTTTCACTTTCGCTCTCGCTCTCCTTCACCAGCTGGAAGTATTTCTGGGCTGTCATGGAGCCTTGTGTTTCTTAATAACATATATCTATCAATAGAGACTGAAACTAAGGGTGATATTGCATAAACAGAACATATAGTGGGTTGTTTCTTACTGCATCATTTCTTTCCACTTGTTATAGATGACCTTTCATAGCTCACTTGTGGCATGGCTTAGCTATGCCACTTATGAATTATGAGGTCATCAATAACTTGTGGAAGTAAATGATACATAGTATCCAACATCACCCCAATTTATGAGCTCCGTTTATATTTCATGCTTGCTGTATTTATGTTTCCTATTGCACTTAAGTAAATATGTTATTTAGTATGCTAGAAAAGTAGCATGTTCTCATCTACTTTGGAATAATAAAAAATCCAGCATGGCTTTGCAAAATAGGGTTAAGAAATGCAGGTAACATTTTTATAGGAGAAAATAGTGGCAAACATGGACTTAATACACTGTTCACTAAGACAAGATCTTTCAGTTACCAGCAACTCAGAAAAGGGGACAGTACACAGCTGCTACATCCCAGGAGAAAATTTGTCAATGTCCCAGGAGAAGATTAAGCAAACTATTGCATGGTCTCAATTCAGCTGTTTACTTCCATGTTGTTTCAGATGAGCTTCTAAGTGGACCAGGACTCTGTCCTCCTCCATATCAGCTCAGTGATCCTAGCCAGTGCCTTGGTCCACCCATTCCTCCCATCATTCCAGTCCCCTCTCCACATGCGCTTTATACCCATCATACATTGTCCACTCAAGGGAGTACAGAGACAGTTTACAACCCCTTTCTCTCTTGTATGAGTGCATATGGTAGACTATAATTTTGCACCTTATTTAGCAGTGGATAAACTTCTATTGTTGAAGGAACTATTGGTTGAAATTCTGTTTATGCAAAAAGTCACATGAAGCCATCATAGCATTCTTTTCTATCCTTACAATAACATTTCTAAATCTGTGTGAACCGGAAACCACTCACTGTTCTCGAATTAAAATAGCAATTGCTTCTTTTTGCAAAGTTTTGGGGACACATTATAATCTTCATTTGATATTCTCGCATTGAACAAGACTCACAATCAAGTTTTCCAATTATGCTTCATTTCTCCAAAGGAATCAGAACTCGTGGTAGGGGTAATATCTTTTATTAGACCAACTAGATTTTTAGAAAAAAAAAATCTTTAATTGCAAGCTTTCAGGCACAAACACCCTTCTTCAGGCATAGGAGAAAAGATTATACAAGTTCTCCTGGGTAGAAAGTTCATCTTTCAAAGGAGAGTTGAAGATGTGATAAAATCTCTTGTTTAGAACAGTTCATTTTATACGCAGATTAAGCTCAGAGAAAAGTTGGAATAGTCTGTTTACCTCAAAGTTGTTTGGCAATAAGCAGGATGTAGTCATATTTCCTTCTGGTTATGGTGTTTCATATTTCACAGAGGAGTAAAAAGATGGAATGCTTTTCTGGGTAGGCATTTCTTATCTGGTGAGGTGTCTCTGAGCTCTGCCATGAGGCTCTCTGATGATGTGAATGACCTCGAACAAAGGTAGGAGGAGGGTCTCAGGTTTCAGGTGGTCAAACTTGTTTGCTCCTTGTAAAACTGTGAAGATTTTATTTTGAAAATTGGCTAAAATTTGATATCTTCCATGTGTCAGGTATCAAAATGAACTGTTCCAAACAGGAAATTTTTATCACCCCTTCAACTCTCCCATGAAATATGAACTTTCATTTCTACCCAGTAGAACTTTTGCCATCTTGTCTCCTATGCCTGAAGAAGGGTGTTTGTACCCGAAAGCTTGCAATTAATTTTTTTTTTTGCAAAAATCTAGTTATCCTAATAAAAGATATCATCTGTACCACGAGTTCTGATTCCTTTTGCCTCTAGACCAATACGGCTACAACCTAGATACCTGACTGATTTCTCCAAGTCATTTAAAATGTATTGGTCTGTATTTCTCAGGAACTGAAGAAATATGAACTCTTTTGCACTCTTCCTTTCTCTCACAGACACATGTGGAGACACACACACACACATACTATAATGGATGTGTATTTGCACTACAGGATTCTTTGTCCCAGTTACCACAGTTTGAGTTGTCCATAAGCTATTCCTATTCCCTTGCAATAGAAGTTAGTTTTTTAGTATGTACAATGGCAACTAATATATATTATACTTTGAACTATGACATTTCAACCCACAGCAGAAATGTGGGGTGTAAAATTAACCTAAATTACTTAGTGACATAATCTTTACTTTTTCTTCACTTTAGGAAAAAGTGTTTGCTTCAGAAAGAACAGTGTTTCCCTGTTACACCGGTTCTCATAAAGCCAAGTTTCCCAGTGGATGCGTTAATCATGTGCTTTACATCTTGTCATATCATATAACATTTTGAATTTGACTTAACCTGGTGTGATATGTCACAATCCTACAGTATGTGTGCCCCAGGGAACTTTACATCAGTTTGCTGAAAAACACAATTAAAAAATCCACAGTGGGGTGGGTTTTCATTTAAGTTTTTATATATATATATATACATATATATATATATATATTCTCACATTACCTGAGAAAATATTTAGATCACTCATGCAATACTTTGGAGTTAGTAAGATTACTCACTAGCACTTTGCAATTTCTTCTACGGTCCCTGGGATATTTTAGTGTGAATTTAAAACATCCACCTAAAAGCATTGGTACAGGAATCTGCAAATATACTTAGAATGCTATCCAGTTTGGTTGGGTTTGAGTTTGGGTTATATGAGGGACGACTGTGGAATAGGGGCTAAAGAACAGGACTGTAAAATAGTGAGCTCTGAGTATAGCTGAGTTTAGCATTTGTAACAAACAACTTAACCTTTCTTTCTGCTCACAGATAACCCAAGAATCTTGCCTTTGCAACCATTTTTAATCTGTTCTACAAATGCTTTATAGAACTGCTCAAATCTCTTCTACAATTATTTTGTGTAAACAGATCGGATCTTACAAGACTGAGAAAACTGAATATTTACACTGTGTAATTTGTAATTTGTCACAAGACATTGGTTCTGCTTCCTGATTGGATGATCTAATGCATTAGGAGCTACATCAGCCTCTGCCCAGAATAAATGTGTTTTCAGAATTAAATGAATCTTAACTATAGGACTGGAGCTGTTTTGTCTGTGAACAAAATGGACAACACTAGGTGAGAATGGCCATGCATTGAAATGGGTAGGATGGTTTATAATGAAATGATCCATCCTTGAGTGAGGGACTGGGATAAATGACCTCCTTAGGTCCTTCCAGTCCTGTTTTTCTATGATTCCACAAAGAAAATTAAATTCCATGTAGAAACTGCTGAATGCTCACAAATAATTTTTCATCCTATTCACTCAGCTGTGAGTACAGATGCTAGCTCTGTCTCCACTGACTGCCTAGCAAAATTCATTTCACTTGTAATTTCTTTCTACAGCTGTAAAACAGAGATGGTATTAAATACTTCATTGAGATATCAGAAGAATGAACTAAATAGAAGACGTCTGAGAATTCCACTGTCCATGGAAAGCTCTGTATAAGTCCAAGGTGCTATTGTGAATAATGAAAAACAAACTTATGTGGTCTACATTTACTTTACTATAGGTCTGAATTTTTTCTTTATACAGCTAGATGTACAATCATGTGCACGAGCAAATAAAAAAAAAGACTAACAAGACAACATACTGTATAAGCATGTGGCCAGGTTTAACAGTACACATTTTGACACACATGTAAATATGGGCAAAGGAAAACAAACATGTCTTTTTCACTGTATATGATAGATAGACAAATTCTAAGGGGAAATGACACATTTTGTTATTCATTAACATCCAATGATCCTTTCACGCAACACCCTGGAGGCTGAATACAGTGACAGCACAAAAAGGTATACACCCACCAGTACTTGGCATCAGGCATCAAACAGTTTGCTGGAAAAGAGCTGGCATATATTCCTCAATAGTATGTCTCATAGGTTTGTTGGATGGCAGTGCATAGAGGCGTCTGACCACTAAACGACACACCAAAATGTTGACATTTAACCGTGTGTGCCTGCTGCCAATCATTAAAGTTTTCTGCACTTTCACTATTCATCCTGCTTTGGGTGGTTTAAGTCCCCACTGGCATTTTGCATTAAGTGAACAGTAGATAAATATCCTTCACATTATCTCCTGAGATAGAAATGCTGGTTAGCAATGCAAACTTGGATCAGAATAGCACTTTATGTTATGGACTGGCTTAAACCTTATTGAAACCAAGATATAGAACAGTTTCCCTTCAGTTTTCCTTCATTTGGATTAAATGTAAAAAAACAATTAAGCCCTCTTTTAAGGAACCTGATTACTGAAACAACAGCAGTCTTCAGTCAAAACACCTCACCACCCAAACCAAAGGCACGTGCAAGGCCCATGCAGATGGAGAGATTCTGAAGGTACTGTTTTGTGTGACTAAAGAAGAGGCAAAAAAAAAAAAGCTTGATAAGAACTTTTTTCCAACTACTCAGTTGGTCTAATAAAAGATATCACATCTACTCAAAGAACCTTGCCTGCTTAAAAGAGAGTCACAACAATGAAGACTGCAGAAAGCACTAGATACATCACCAGGAGCACTGATAACATAACCATAGGAAAAACCTAAGATTGAGGTAGATGGGGTCAAGTACAAGTTAGAAAGGGACTTAGAGTTGTTCAGAGAAACAGTATTTTATATATTCTTTGTAAGTAAACAGAGTTGTATCAAAGATACCATGCACTACCAGTCCTGACAGTATTAAAGACATTAGCCAAAGTAACCCACAGAGAACTCCAAATGTTGGCAAATCTTTTATGTCAAAAAAATATAACAGTATTAATAAGCTGAGTAAAATGCTAACTTCTATTCAGAGGGAGTTTGCAATAATACTAGAAATAGAATGGCTCATAAAATAATGCTGCTTTCTCACTTTGCTATACTCTACACTCTGACCTCACAATAGTATAAATAGGGAGTAATACCACTGGAAATAATCAGGTTATACAAATTACACCCTTCAAGATCAATCAATTCTCCACTGACTAATAGAAGTTGCACCCGGACTGAAATTTCCAAGAACAAAAATTAAAAATGTTGACTAAGGTTGTTCCACCTAGGGGACAAAGATCCCCCATAAATGTTCTCATTAAAATAACTGGGTTATGCAGAGGAGAAGAATGGAAAGAAGATGCTGTATAGAATGCTGAACAGCTGAGCTAAGGTAAGATGAGTAGTACTCATCTACTCATTTCCCAGAATTCAGTGTTTGCATAAGTATTTATAGATGTGCCTAAGCATTTCCAGAATGAATAATCATAGCAAAACAGACAGCGACAAAATCACCAGTAGGAGAACACTTTTCAAGAACTTCCACTCCATTTCTGATCTCGCATCCTAGTGCTCAAGTGAACTTTACAAAACACTTTCAGAAGATGGTCCTGAGAACAGAAATTCATAACCTTAGTGGACGCTAAAAACGAGGGACTAAAAACAGATGTTGACATTATGGCTCACTACAATCTACATGCAATCTCCACTAATGTCTATACTCCACAGGTCATAAGGACCCTCTATCCACTTGCTCTTCCTCTAATCGAGTTATCCTTTCTACTTCATTTCTTCTATCTTTTAATTACTCCCAATAACATCTTTGCTCCTATTGGATAGTCTTCCTCATAGGCACTGACTTTGGCTTTTGCTGGTGGGTGCTTGCAGCTGTAACCCTCCCTCCCCCCCCACAAAACGATGCTTTATTTAAACTCAGTGCCTGAGCCCCATCCATGCATGCACAGAAGAGGCAGTGCATTACTTTAACCCAGCTCTGCAGCATCTGTAAAGATTGGATACTTTAGTGGGGTTTTTTTGGTGCTTTTATCTGCTAGCTGATTGAATCAGCTTTAGCTAAAAGCACCAAAAAGCCCCACTGAAGCGCCCAGTCTATATAGACGTTGCAGAGCTGCATTAAAGTAACGAGCTGCTTCTTTCGGTAAAGCAGGGTTGTTTTTTTTAAACGTCAGCAAGCAGCTGGCCTTGGCTTGTGGGTGCTGATTACCCACTATTTTTTTTTTGGCGGGTGCTTGAACCCTGGGGCACCCACAGAGCCGGTGCCTATGGTCCTCTCCCATTCTTTAAAGCAGACTGTTTTTATTGACATATGGAATTATACACAGGCCATTGTTTTATCTGCTACTTAGCTCAAGCTGTGTCTGCTTCTTTCTGTCTGCTACCTGAATAAGGGTATCTTATGCCTGAAAGCTTGTCTAAAATCTCTCTAATGATACACTTGTTCCAATGAAAGCTATCACCCCAAAAATTCCTTGCCTCTTACTTAAAATAAGTAAAATAAAAAGTATTTTAGCAGCCACACGTGCAATGTGGATCAAAGAAAATTCTTCTTAAACCAAAGGATAATTCTTATCTTGGAATCAGTACTGTAGAATGATATTAATACATATAACATAATGAAAAAAGGCAAGGAAGTAGGCAGAGTTGGCAGAGTACAGTATCTGCATGGGAGAATACTGGGATAGCAATGATGTGATATAGGCAGGGGCGGAGATATGGAGAACTTTGAAAGTGAACATAAGGAGTATGTGGCAGAGACTCACAAAGGGGCAGAAGGAAACAGTTGAGTCTGCTGAATTACCAGATCATGAGACTTAATATGATTAAGAAACTACTATTGGCATAAGTCATCAGTACTTCATACAAAAAAGCCCAGTACATATTCATCAGGGAACTATACAAAAAGCCTTGACTTTTTTTTTAGTGAAAATAATGGATATATTCCTAACATCCAATTGCTGGAAAAATAAAACTACATTTTCTATATTGTTGTCAAGATGGTCTCAGAATCTTAAATAGTGTAACACTCACGTGTGGCAAGTACCGCACATGATGGAGTCAAATTTTCAGCCCCTCAGACATTTAGGTTTTCAAAGTTAAATTCCTGAAAGTACAGTGAATTGCAAATTTATCACTGGATGCATATAATTTTTTAGACCTATTTGCATGCACAAATCCTATAGTTTGCTATCCAAATATCCTGTCTGCACATGCAAAAGAAATGTTAGAAATGTTAGAGAATTATTGTAGGAGCAACCAGTTATAGGTACAAACTCCAATTTCTTAAATTGAAAGCTGGCTCTGAAAACGCAGTCTTAAGAAATCTCCATGAATGTGCTATTTACAGGCAAGCTTCTCTGGTTTCTTGCATAAAGCATATGCATGGTTACCCCTGAGGAAACCGATTTTTTTGCTAGACAATTCGATGTTTACACAAACTGGTATGCTCTCTTAGAGGCAAGCTCTCTTTAAGTGGAATTTGCATTTGCTTACATGTTACATGAGAAAAAAATATTGAAAGGGATTGATGAGCCCCGACCATTGTCAATCACGAATGACATCATTTGTGTGTAATATTTAGAAAATTAGTAACATCTGCTTTTTAAAATATGGTTAGTAGCAGCCCCTGCAGCCTACTTCCACCATATGGGATGCTCTGTATGCACAGCTATACACTGTGTGCAGCAAAAGCTATGGTTAAAGAAGAAAAGACTTTATCAAATAACAGAATAAAAAATTGGACTACAGAAAACTTTACCCTCTTCCTAACTTGGTCAAAAGAGCAAACTCAAAACCACACAGTTGAATGAAGATTGTTGTTAAATGACACCACTGAATTATTATTTTTACTGAATCATCTTTGCTGTATGGAAAAATCCTTGTTAGATGACAAGGGCAGCTAGGCTAAGTTAACACAAAGAAAGCATTTTCGTTTTATGTGCAGCATCCTCATGTTTGTTTCTTGGTGATCAGTAAAAAGATTCTCATAATAGTGAATAAAGAGCTTGAATAAATGCTTAGCAAATACAGAGAACCCACTCTATACAAATCCCAAGCTCCAGATTCTTCTCGCCTTTCCAGTGGTGCAAACCCAGAGTAACTCTGACCTCGGTCACCTGAATCTGGTATTACTTCATTGGGAAGTGAAGGGCAGAATCTAGCCTCAGTGCTTTAAAATGTTAATGGAAATGAGCACTTGTATTTTGAATGCATCTGAAGTTTTTATTTTTTTTTAAGGTTAGAAAAATTGGCAGGCTGCCCTCATCCCTTTAAGCAGGTTTCAAAAAGGGAGGAAAAAAATAGAATAGAAAAGAAAATGGAATGTTCACATTTTATAAATGTTTCCCCCCAATGACAGTACTGAATCAGGCAATTTGAAAAGAAATTAATAAAAGGATATGAATGTAGGTTCCTTGTGCCTGCTGAATATGGAGACACAAGTCCAATGCAGATATATATTATTTTTCAATAAGACGCAGAAGTTGTGACTTTTGAGTTGTTTTCACTTTAGCTTTGGCGTTCTTTTCAGGTGTCTCATCCCCTTTCTTTAGTCTTGTCCCTACAGAGGTTCCTGAACAATTTTGGCATAATGGAATGAAATATGAATATTTTTTTCCAAGTTCATGCCTAAATCACTCAGATCATATCTCTTACAAAGAGAAATATATCTTAGGAACGGTCTTAAACTGATATTAAATATAGTTGTATGCATGCAAATACAGGCTACGCTGCACAGCCCTAATTTTTCTCATATTTTATTGCTACATTGTAACCAAAGAGTCTGCTTTGTTAATACCTATTACACTTTTGATAAATTAACAGCAATTATATCTGCTAAAAATGGGCATGTTTCCAAAACATCTGGTCAGAGCAGGTCAGGACTGGCCTCTTCCTCTTCTCTGAGGAACAGTTGGGGCTGATGCAGTTCTAAGCATTAGAGTTCCCAGGGGAATGTTACTTTACCTAATGTACTGGCTGAATGGCACGCTTCACTTCCACAACACCTGCTTACAGAATCCTAGCTGCCACTCAAACCCAAGCCAGTGGAGCATGGGAAATTGGGAACAGTGGGAAAAACACACAAAAATAACTTGGGAGGAGATGACATGGTGAATGGGAATAAGGGACACTGAAAAACATCGGCGACTAGTCAGGAAGGAAAGAGGGAAGTGTCCACCATTTAAGAAGCAAATGTTGTTTGCATAAAAAAATGTAATTGTCCTCTTCCTAGAAAGGCCATATGCCCTATCATTTTTTTCTCATCCACAGAATTACCAGTGCACCACATCCTTCAGACTGCATGAATTATTTCCCCATCCTCAAGGAGTTAATTGCACATTGCTTATGGCTATTTTCCTAGAATATATTGCATTGTATTTAATGAGCATTAACAAGATTGAGAAGGTACTGGAAGGGCACCAGTTCAGAAGAAGGATTTTGGTATGAAGAGGCTGTAGTAATGCAGTGACCACACTCCTGACACATTACATTTGCCTTAGATTTCTGTATGAGGTTACGCTGGTATTACAGAAACTGTCCTCAGACCTTGCCGCATTTGGTGGTCTGCTGCTCAAAGCACTGGCTCTTTGTTTCCAGATGGTTTTACTGCACCAAAGCATAGACAGAAGTACATGGAAAGTAAGATTTCCAAAAATGTTCTGCCTCCTTCTAATTCTGCTTCCAGTCAAATCCACCTCAACCTTTTACCATGGACCTCGACAGCAAAATTAGGCTGTGATTTGGCACATTTGAAAACTCTAAGTATGTTTCTAATTTAGTTTTCACTTGATCATTTGCACTGGGCTTTGGTGGAGATGGAAATAATGGAGATAGGTTAAGAATGGCCAGGGAAAGCTGAGATATTGAATTGTATACTTGTTTGTTCACTGTTAATCTCCGTTCCATGGGCTGCAGGAGCGTTCACCATTACTTTCCCCCCTTCCCAGTCTGGAGAAGATAGCTTCCAGAATTAAGCTGAAGGGGTTGTCCTGGTGTTTCCAGCAAGCAGCGTACAAGGACCAGTTATTGGCTGTCATTGGCTTGGCAGAAGAAAAATGATATAGTTTGCTTCCCAGGAAGGATAACAATTACAGCTGTGTTTCAGCCCCTCATTTCAGCAAAATTATGGATCTCCTATTAAGACAGGAGTTGGACTAATCACCAGTTTTGTGGGCTGAAGGGAATTTTTACCACATGCTGTAGTTGGCAAACAAATGTGTGAGTCTTTTCACCTTTGCCTCAGTGCTGGTTTTGAAAGAAGGGGGACAATTACAACTGCTGTAACTCTGAAGGCTGGAGCATGATTAGTGGGTTCAGAAGAGTCCATTTGATGCCCATAAAGCTCTGTGGGCTGTTAAGGCATTGTTCTAGGGTCTTGACAATAGAATAGACACTTGTTACAGCATGTACTATCTTGCATTTCCTGTTTCCTACCTAATAGCATAGGAAGGATGTTCAAAGTCTCAGTTCCTGAGGAGTCCTGAGGAAGTAAGAGATCAAGGTCTTTATGCTCACCATTAGGTTGATAGAACATCTGGGACTGATGAGATCCATAGTAATATAACTGCGCTAGGTCATTTGGGGTGGCATTCCCAATTTTAGTATAATAAAGTTTTGGTTTCTTCATTAAACTACATCATGGTGCCTCATAGGCATGGTTTTTGTGCCCACAGTAGTATAGAAATTGCTACAGGGCTGTTAGATGATGTTAGAAGAGAAGAGAAGAGAAACAGGAAAGAGCAACAATGCCACATCTGAATCTGCATTTCCTAAAGTTTGAAGGAGTTTAGAAATATGCCTTTAGATTGGACCCATACAAATGCTAAACTGCAGTAGAGATAGGCCAGATGCAATACATCATGTGTTATTACAGCTGAACAAAAAGGAACCCATCCATAAAGCACGTTATATAAAAATTCCAGTAGGACCATTAAATACATGTTACTTTTGGCTTCAGCCATATTCAGTTCAGGTATTATTAATACAATGCGTGAATGAACCTAGTCATTAGTAATTCAGATCCCCCTTCATTCTTCTTAAGGAAAGTAAGAGTTCTCTGTTATTAGTACCAAAGCCAATGCTTCTTACCTAAGCTTAGGTTTGAGAAATACACACCATTACTGGAGACCATCTTGATTGCACTGTTAATTGCTCTATAAACCTATTGGCTATAGAATTAAAGAAATTCCATAAAAGCCATAATAAGGATATAAATTAAATGTAAGCGGTATGACTTTGAGGCAGCTATCTATGCTGAGCAGCTTTTGTTCCGTTTGCTTTTTGTTGCCTAACTTTGCCAGCACCTTCTGGTGGCAGTTTGATTTACTGCTTTTGAAGTCTCCAGTACCAGCTTTATAGTATATCATTTAGGGCTTGTAAGTTGTTAGGCCCAGAATGATTGGGTAGTTTATTTTCCATATACCCCAGATGTGTCAGCTATGTGCATCAACCTGATTTATATACTAGCACCCATGGAGTAATAAGAGTGTCAAATCTCGCCTTTTGCCTAGCTTATGAATGTTATAGCCAAAATGTCCATGTGAAAAATACATGCGGGGTGATTCTCGCATACCTACACCAACTCTGTCCTGCAGCGCTGTTTGTATAAATGTAATTGTCAATATAGCTGATCCTAGATCTCATGTGTGTTGGGGTTCTGCTTTTAGCAAAGGCTCTTTTAAAAATATATTTACTCCTTATAAAAAAAACACTTAGGAAATTTTAAATGTAGGGGATACGGCTCAGACAACAGTTTTCCCACCCATTCAGAATTGTATGATTTAATTTAATTATGTCTTCCTCTATAATTAGAGAGCGGTTAGCAGATGATAAGTACTGTGGCCATATAGATACGCAATGATAACACTAAAAAGAACAGAAGAAAGAAAAATTTCCCTTTGAATTTTAGTGCAGCGACTCTGAAATGTATTACTTCACCAAAATCTCTCCACATGTTCTTAAGGATAACAGAAAGGCCAGAAAACTCCCGGGAAGTCAGAATAGTAGGTGACCTTTGATCCTAGTTTGATTCCTGTCACCTAAATGACCAGCTTGCAATCTGTTATCCATATGATCTACATGCCTTTGACAGATATCTAGTGACAGCAGCAGATGAATATGAAACCATTTCCATACCATGGAAAAAAGGACATAGAAAAGGGTGATAGGGTTTAAATAAGCCAGACAAAGAAGGAAATCAAAATAGATCTAGCACAAGTAGCCTATTAAAAATTTAACAGCCCCTGTACATTTTCAGCTCTGTCCCCTTTTAGGTGTCTTTACAGTCTAAAATCAATCATTTTCTGTATTTTTGACTCCCTTACCTCATTCATCTTGTCTCACTGGCCTCTCCTCTAAGATGGGCCTAACCCAGAGGTTATTATCTGAATATCTCCTGATTTTTATCTTCAAGGCAGATCCCAAAAATGGAAAGGCATTTTGTTTTTTTCAAAAGTCCTGATGCAGAATGTTGTGACATCTCATGAAAACATTTATTCTCTGTATGGTTTCAGGCTGAGATGGTATATATCGGGGAAACACTCAGGTCAAAAGATACCTTCAAACAAGGTAAAAATCCCACAAAATTTACCTTTCTTATGACATTCCCTCCATCTTGGGCCAAGAACATACAAAAAATCTTACAAGACTTTGGCACTATTAAATGCAAATTTGAATTCTAACCCTATTACTGCCTCAGAGCCATGCTAGGAAATATCCTTTTCAATTAATAGAAATCTAAATCCATTCACTCCCTGACTATCCCTTTCTAACCGTCACGTGCTGTTCTATTGTTGCATTTAACTAATCTTTGTGAAGTAATGAACACATTTTTTTTTCTGAACAGAAGTACAGTTGGTACTTCTCTCTTTAAGTCTCAGAAAGCCATTTCATTTATCCAGGGCTGTCCAAATTAGAGGCTGGGGCCGTGTGCCCTGCAGGCTGCAACTGTGGAGTCCACATGCTGCGGGGTCCACAGCAGCACAGGCAAT
>NW_005842021.1:1886091-1946261 GCF_000455745.1 Alligator sinensis | reverse complement strand
GCTTCCAACCACCACTGTAGCAAGCACTCAGGCATGTCTCCACTGTACCAAGCACCTGGGTGCTCCCCAATGGCCCTGGCACGTGTAGGCACTTCAACTCCCCTCCCGCCCTTTCTCTTCCAATGCACCACACACACGGGTGCAGGTGCCTTAGCCCTACTTTCAGCTCTACTGTACTGCACTGAATCAGCCCTCCATGGCACTGCAGGCTGTCATGCTGCTCCACCCCAACCTGTGGGGCAGGAAGCAGAGGCCAAAGGGAGGGGGAGCTCAGAGCATCCAGCTGCCACTGCTGGTGGCTCAGTGATGGGGGAAGCTGTGGCTGGGTGGGAAACCAGAGGCCAAAAAACTAGCGCCTAGTCAACTGCATGCAGTCCACATGTCAGCAGTTGGACTGCCCTGAGATATACCAGTCCCTCCCTGAGATATATGAGTCCTGAGATATATTAGTATCCTCTCCAATCAGATTTTAATCTTGTTCCTAAATCCAACCAACACTATATTCTCTGACCATGTCACTGAATAAACACTTCAACGTTTAGATTTCTTAAAAAAAAAAAACAACAACAACAAATTTGAAGTGCTTTAGATACTCATTTCACAGTAATGGCAGTCATTGCAAAGCTAGATTGGCTTAAAAGCTTTGTGCAAAATGCTGATTTGCAAATTAACAAGCCTTGGCAACCAATAGAGATGTCAATTTAAAAATAAGTAATAGTGTATCACTTCCCTTATAGGGCATGATTTGTTGAAATGTGATACAAACATTCTCATGGTAAGATTTGATATTTGGATTCAATTCTGTTATATTACTGACCATGTAATAATTCTATAAAACACAGTTATCCTGAGGACCAAAATGGAAAAAATCATCACAGCTCACTTCCTAGTCATACATTAGAAGATAAACTTGATATCAGTGTAATTCCTGGCGAAAAATTATTTGGCAGGTGCCAACTGCCTTGCCAGAAGTATGCTGCTACTTATGGAAGGTGCGATTACTAGCCATTTGTCAACTAAATGATAAAATGTAACAAGAGAATACAAAACTCATACCTTTATACACAACTAAAGAACCCATAAAAAATCTACATATACAACAGTGTCTGTCAAACTCTTTATAAAAAAAGCCTGCTGGAAGCATGATCTATGTACTATTCCTTATGCAGCCACATATGTAAGATTAGGATTAGTGATATATGAACTATTCTACCAAAGATGTGAACTTCCTCATATTAAGCACCTTCATATAAACTGTATTAAATTTAATCCTCATGAGCTTGACTTGGATGGAGGTAAACATGTAGGCTAAGTACAGTCAAAAAGCCTGAGGCTGAATCTGTTCAGTCTTTGCAGGTTCATCTAAACTGCAAAGATTAAACTGAGAAACAATTGGACACACATTTACTTTTGATTCAGGAAATGCAGCCACATGCCTGCAGTGGCTCAGGCCAGAAGCCAGGGGGCAGTAGAGCACAGCTCTCTGGCACTTCCTCTTCCTGCTGCCCCTGAGGTCTCTGGGATTTGCAGTTCAGCATCACAACAGCAGAACTCTGCAGGGTTGCTCATCACTTTCTCTTCCTGCTTCCAGGTGCCTCTGGGATTTGTAGTCCATAATCATAGCCAGAAGTAACTTTCAGTAAGTTTAGCAGCAGGGCACTGTACTTGGGGGAAGGGGGCCATCCCCAGCCCCACCCCCAGCCAGGGTTTGCCTGAACCACCATTCCTTATTTTTGTATTTTACATTGTAACCACTACATATCATGCTTCTGCTTCTTCAGTCAAAGCCCTTATAAGAGTCTGTAAGTAGTCTACCTGTTTCTCTTTCTGTTTGGCTATAAATGCAGGCAGTAAAGAAAAGAAATAGTATCCAGAACACCCAAAAGTCAGGAATAGGGAATTAGGAAATGGTTGCTGGCAAACTTCCTGCCTCTCCCCGCTCCCCACCCCTTCTCAGCTGGAGCAGACAGCACAGCACAGCACAGGGCTGGCTGAAAAGCATTCTGGGATGCTGGGGGACCCTGATGTAACTTGAACCAGGAAGGGGTCTGGGATAGAAGTTTTAGAAGCTGGTTTGACCCAAATTAGTTAATTCTGATACTACATTCACTCAGGTTTATTTTAAACCAGTTTTAGCCATTTTGAAACTGGTTTATGTGCACTGAGCTTCTGTTCTGTTTCAGGTTTAAACCAGTTTCTGATCACTTAAACCAGTTTATGTGCAACTCCTGTCCCTCGTTGTAGTGTTCTCAGTTACTGGCAGAAGGAAATATTGGCATAATGGTATTACTTCCTTGTGATGCTACAACAGAGAAAATAGGTGCTCAAGGGGTCCAATGCCAAGAGTGGAAAGTGTAAGAGGAAGGCAGGTAGCAGTGGTTTATCAAGTGCTTTTCTCCATGTAACCAGCTTCCTTCCTACTGCTCGTTGAGAATATGCTGTCTAATTTGCAAGCACTGGGCTCTACTGGGATCAGAAGCTGCAGAAAAGAAATGAAATCCTGAACAGAAGAGCTTTCCCTATAAGGTTAATCATGTAGCATCTACATAGTTTCCCAGCCTATTTTCTCGAGAGTAGTATCCATGTCTCCAAAGATACGCTCCAAAGGGGATGCAAGCGGGTGGCAACTCAGATAAATGAATTTGTAAAAATATTTAAATATAATGATGTGGGAAATCTTTTCCCTATTAGCCCAACTCCAGTTTCTCGGAACAAGAACAGGATGAAAAGCAGTATCTGTGAAAAAAAAGAAATGTAGATCTTGTTTTCATTCCAAAAGATTCAAAATAAACCCAATTTTTGCTTAGCTCATTTGGTAAAAAAAACATGATTTAAATATTTAAACATTTTAATAGATTTTTCCTGAAAGCATCTTTGACTTAACAGTTTTTTAAAAATCATTTATCAAAAGGAGTTATTCTGTAAATAAAAGGTCTAGTAACCAATTTGATGAAAAAAATTCAACATTGAATTTAAAAATCACAAAATTGCAAAGAATAAAAATTTGAAAAATGTTACAGTTTCCTTGCCTAATATTGCAGGAAAACATTACCCATTGCTTTAGGAAAAAGAAGTGAAAAATTCTATATTCTAATGAAAAGCTGCTGGGGTGGCTGGGTGGGTGGGGAATTTTTTGGAGGCTGACTGTAACACCTTGCCTACCACACAGACAATTCCATAACTGGTTGTTCATATTTCAGTATGAATTCACTTCAGCCATGTGGATAACCCTTAATGCTTACTTGCACCAAAAATTCAGGGATCAAAATCACTTATATCTACTATGACTTCTAAAAAATTATTGTTTTTCTTGTTAAAAAGATACCTTCATCCACTGGCACTACTGATCATGGCACTAACTGCTACCAATGCTTTTACTTTTTCTTACATTTATGCATGTGTATCATCATGATAAAATCAATAAGCAGGCTCTCACTGTGTAAAGTTATGTGTATATATAAGTGCTTCTTTACTTATGAAACAGCATAATCACATCTACAGCAAATACTAAATGTGTGCCACAGTAACAGAGGTATATCTGTATATCTATAGGTTCCTACAGGAATGTAAAATTGATACTGACCACTTAATATATTTCTATGTGAGCATGCATACACAGGCAGACATACACAATTCTATTAAATGAGCAGATTTTAAAGCTAGTTTCATCAGTATTATAAAATGAATTATATGACATTCTTTTTTCCTTCTTTTCCAAGCAGTATGCTATGAAAATACCTGTTGCAGGGAGTTGTGATTAACATTGTGTGGGCTTTATGGCTTTTTTTTTAAAAGAAAATCCCTAATCCCTGCTTAATTTTATGAACTGTCAAAATGATTCTAAATATCTCTCCAGTTTGCATTTTCACCTCAGGACAGGAGTCCAGAGGTACAGATTTGTTGTACAACAGTGGACTTTAGGCAATTTTCATCTTTTAATGCCTGCAGCGTCCGAGGTTGAATTTGTAATAATCACCAGATTATCTCTAAAGGATCTTTCTGTTCTACTTGCAAATGGTTCTGCAGGAAAATGCAAAAGATATGGAAGGAAAATAATTGATTAGATGCAGGAGATCATTTTGTCACATAATCCCAGATGTAATAGAAAACAAATGGTGATTTCTTTTTTTAATGACAGTTGAAAGATACAGTAGGAACAACAAGTTCTTAAGATAGTTGCTATTCTGCAAAAAGCAGATGCTGGTCTCAGGCTCCTGGTTAGATGTTAGAGTATATTTAAAGAAATGTCCGAGAAAAATAAAGCTGTAGCTAAAACCCTAATGTAGGCCTCAAAGCTGATGTAGTCAGTAGCGCTGTAGATGAAGTCAAGAGCACTGCGCTGATTTACATAATTCATCTGGCCTTGCATTCTTAAAAAACAATATATATGAATTTTAATTTTAGGTCAGATATTAATCTCCTTCCACTAACTAGCAATTTACTCAATCCTTAGTTTTATTTTCTTCGCTGGCAATACAAAATGGAGTGAGTAGCTACTCAGAGTGACTGAGGGGAACAGAATCTGCTTGTTTCTCTATGAATTTCATGACATTCTTATAAAGTAGAGGCTTGCAAAATGATCTATTTGAGTCCATGTAAGTCAGTTTTGCATCAGTATAAGCAAAGTTAGCTGCCATTTTACACTGGTATAACTCAAATCAGGTTCAGGCCAGATAGGTCTGTTTATTGTAGTTTACTCAGGTTTTTATTTCAGAAGTTGAAATGAACCTTGTTTCATTTGGACAGCTAGAGCTTCATCCTCATTTGTGAATAAACTCAGACACATTTCACTAAACCGGAGGAGATATTCTGGATTCCCATCAGTGTAACTGACTCGAATATGGATGCACTGGAGTGCTGCACAGCATTATTTAATAATTAAGATTTTCATCCATCTCTCCTGTCTTCCTATTGCCAGAGGTGTACCAATGCAGCAGGGTGCCTGTGACAGCTGCAACACCAGGACAGTGGCAACTTCCAGCTGCTGCTGTGCCGCTGGCACAATCGTGCAGCCATGGCGGGCACCTAGGACAACTGCCCTGGTTGCCCTGTTACACTGCTGCCTATGGCTGAGGAAATCCATGTCTATTTTGGAACTGAAAAAAACTCAGAAGAGGCAGAACGGACTCTGGATTTCTGGGGTGAGGAAGGCGTTCCTTGGGAAGTAGGCCATGCAGGCAAACAGACTACATGCACACTTGTGGATGGGGTTAATTTAATGGCTGACCTCCATACCTGTTATATTTGGGGGACAAAGCAAGGAAAGCATTATGAGTTTGTCAGGAAGGAGACGAATTTAAGGACTTCCTGCATTGTACGTTCAACTGCTTCAGGATCAGCTCAAGGATTTTTGCTTCCTTAGGCAAATGAAATTTTGCCGCCTTCCCTTGTAATGTACCTGGGACCTGGCAAGGGTGAGTCCCAGAGCGAGCCCCAGAATGGCAGCTTAAAAGTGCCAGAGCTGCCCTGCTCACTTCTGCACATGCCCAGACTCCTGAGGCAGCCCCCAATGCGCATGTGTGAGGTATGTGCACACCATTTTTGCTGCCTTTTCAATTTGCTGCCCGACCAGTTATAGCAGCCGTGAGCAATATGGGTATGTGTCAGCAGATAATGGAGAAAGAAAATGTATACACTTGTCATAGAAGACTAGGGAGAACCAAGAACCAAGCTCTTGCAAAATGGAAGATTAGGCTGGATTAGCAAGAAAGAGAAGCAACAGGTGCATGCAATCAGGGTTCCTTAATCACTTGGATCCTCTGTAGGCAGACATATATACAGTTTGCATTAAGGAAGAAAAGCTCAATTTAGATAATACTCAGACCCAAATAGATTACCAGGAGTCAGCCACTGAAATCCAGAAGGATAAAGGTTTCCTGTGCAAGGAAGACTATTTTATTGATTCAGATCTATATAGTTAGCCTCCAGAGCCATGTTGCTGGTTAACTAGGAGCACTGCAAACTTTTATCTTCTATAATTTGTTTCTGTATTTCAAATTACATGCTGTCCCAAGTTTACTCCTCTTCTGCACTGACACAGGAAAGAAAATAACAGTGCAAGCATTCTACAAATGCTCCACCCTAAATAGAAAGCATAAGACCAATACCTCTGAAACCAACTGATTGTTAAAATGGTCAAAGGGGCCGAGGAATGGAGTACTAACACTGCACAAATATCTACTCCCTTTTTACTACAAAGTACATCATAAAGTGGAAGCTCTGGCCCTTTACACATTGTTTTTGAATATAGAGGTATTGCCTTCCCATTTAAGTAGTTAATTGAAAGTCAAAAATTAAAATGAAAGTCAAAAAAGGAAACATGGGTATTGAATTTGTGGCTGCAGGTTTTGTTTGTTTGTTTCGAGAAAAAGGGTGGCAAACAGGGAATATAGGCATTGCATCATTGCTTGATCAAAATATATATCTATAGCCAGATATATAGAGACATTAAGTAGTCATCAAATATTGATGGTGCATTGAAAATAAGACTGAGGTAGAGTATTGCATTTGTTTGTTTTGTTTGGCCAATGTGTTAAGCAGAATAACTTATGAGAAGCGTTAGCATTCATCCCTTATCCTCCTTTTGTTAACAGGTTAGCACTCGACCAATTCACATATCCAAGGCCTTATGTATTATTAATCAAAAGAGTTAAAAAGTCAATCCAATCTGGTTATATACAGTAGTTCTTGTGGTTTTCAAACCTTTAAATAATTAATGGTGTCATCACTTCCCCAGTGGATGTCAGGCTGGTAGAATGTCTGGAATCAGAATCCCACTGGGGAAAAAAAGCAACATAGTCAAAAAAGTAGTATTTTTTTTTTTAATAATAGCAACTCCAACCTATTGTATCATCACCAGCAGTCTCTAGAGAGATCATTTCACAATCTGAAAGAGAAGTTTCTCATATAAAAGTCCTTATGGGATCAAACAATGCCTGACAAATCTATATCTGTATGATGCTCAGTGTGTGTGTTTATCTATATTTAATAAATTTATCACTAGATCTTTATGCATTTATCTCTATGCAATATTCTATATTATATATCACATTAAAAATGCTATAAGCCCCAAAGATTCTTTAACTCATCATAAATAATTATGTTTTATTCAAACCATTATGATTTTACAGTAGTTAGATGGATACTTGAGATGGAATTTAATTCAGGCCCCCCATTTTTCAGCAACAATTTGTTTTCCATTTCTTTGGGGCCATAATTTCCCATTGCTGATCATCTCATCCTTAAACAGATTTTTTAAAATGTGAACAAAATCCAGTCACCCATTTTTGATTTGGTGACTATTTGGGGAGGGAACGCCTTTCTTTTTTCTTTCTTTTTTTCCCCACTTTTTTATCTTTTATGAATTCCAGGACCTCATAAAACAGATGATTAAAAAAATATTTCCGTGAAGAGATGTTGCATTAAATTTAAAAGTAAGTTAAGAAATAATGAAGTTATTTTATGTGACAGGATATCATATACTGACTTTGCAAGTGAAGGACATGATTTTTCTTACTGCTGCCATATATTTAGCACCTAGGTCATTTTCAGAAATAAAACCTTCCTCTCACTGCACACAACCATTTTTTTTTTTCCATGTATTACCAGAATGTCATTGCAGGGGCCAGTAGGTCTGGCATGCTTTTTCAGCTGGTCCCTGAATGCCTACATTTTCAATTTTCTTTAAGCTACATTGCATTGTACCCTAGAATCCTTTGCAGTCCATGTGGAGTTATTTCTTATCCCCTAAAACCTATCTTACCATACCCAAAGCTGCTCCATATTCTCTTGATAAATTTATGATTCTTCTTTCAACAACCAAATCATCACTATTCCAGCTTCCCTCCACATACTAATATACCTCAGGCCAGTCTATGACACTCTTATGTACACCTTTAAATCCTCTTACGTTCCACTTATTACAAACCCACCTTCAAAAACTCTCACCCGTAAGCCAATGGATGCCTTTACCTACTCAACATTGAAGCAAACCCTTGTGTTTCAGTATGCAGTCTGAATGTCAGCTTGCTAACTATGCTGTCTGAGTTTCAGTATTAAGCTTTTTTGTGTGTGTTAGAGCACTTGGCTTTACATGTAGGTGAGAGAAGGAAGTTTTCTGTATGTCTGAAGAGATGCTTATCATACCATTAAGGGCTGACATTTTTGGATAACTTGCCAGGTGGACTTCTCACTTGTGGTGTTTGGGCATGGACACATTTTCCCTTTAAAAACAACAATGTGTAGTATAAACCATCCTTTATGCAAGGAAAAATGTAAAGTAATTTAAGCATACCAAAATGAAGAACTAAGTGCTTGCACCTACTGCACAGATTAATTTATAATCCGCATGCAGCTACATTGCTGTAAAAACCAAAGCTCTGTAACTCTTGGCAATTTGGTGTAATCACACTTCATTGACACTTGGTCCTGTTTGACCCATAAACTACCCATTTTTTAAACCATGCATTTTTCACTGTAAACATTCACTGAAAAACAATGCAATACAGCATGCAAAACACATCAAATGAATGTGGAATGCTTTGACTGAGGTTCTGGCATTCTCAAGTGCGAATGTGCAATAACATGTTTTATTGGCATTTAACAGATTTGCGTAATACTTACATGATCTTTTCCTCCAGAAAAAAATTGTAACCTTTCTATATATTAGAAGGAAGGTATATAAAAATAAGATCAGCTATAAAAAGGTACAAGTCATTAAATTGAACTTCACTGGCACTGGTGACTGACACAGAACCTGTAAGGCTTTCAGAAGACATATTTCCACCTATTTTTTTTTGGCCAGGCGAGGTTCTACTTCCTAAGTGCTAGACTCAGCCAGAAGCACAATACACCCAGTGGCTTCCATAGAAACTAGTAGGGTGGACCCATGTGGAACTGGACATGACTATGGCACACCTGCTAGAAGAATGTAGCAAGAACCATCCCTCACTTGTGCTCCCACTGATGTTGTGTCTCTTCCAGGAAAATTAGCTCCTGATGTTGCAGTTAAAAATGAAGGGCCAGATTTTGGTACTCTGGGCTTTGACTGTTACCAGAAATGTTCCTTGGGATTGTGGTCAGTCAGGCTGAAGCATTCTGCTTTAAGCTCTTCTATGTAGAAGACTGGTCCCTGGACAACCCTGAATGGCAAGTCCCAAAAGTGATATAAATCCACCTTTCCATAGTTTCTGTGCCAAGCCCAAATTGTCTTCATGTGCCCCGACTGCATATTTGGTACTGCGCAGTCATTTAGTATTTGCAAAACTGCGCAGACCTGGCGGTGCATAATTCTTTTTAGATGCTACACAGCCATAGCAACGAGCTATGGTGATGTAGCACTGGCATCCTGCTTTGTGCCCGCTGATGCTACATTGCTGTAGTGATGAGCTCCACCTCTGTTGCTTGTTGCTAAGGCGACATAGCATCTCGTATAGATGCGCCCAGAATGTAATGCCAATTTTTTTGGTCAACGATGGCATATATTGGTGTAGCTCTTGAATGATTGGAACCATTCAACCTGTTGTTGTGGGGTTTTTAAATCAAAGTATTTTAACTAGCTCTAGGATCTGAACCATATTACAACAGCACTTCACATTTCCAAAGCTTCTTCAGTCTGAGAATCTCAAGTGTTCCTGACCTGTGTCATTTCACCAATCACTGTTGTTTTTTGAGGGACAGCTATATTGCAAAAGGAGCAAAAGTAACAATTGTCTATTAAATCTCTATTAATAATAAATGACAACAGAGATGCATTTTATTTATAAAATAAACACAGGAAAAAAGGAAAGTTAACAGAAAAGCAATAAAGTTTTGGACAGTTCAGAAGGTTTATCAGCCTGCAGGCCAAACATTAAGCAATTTGTGGAGGAAGAGACAATAAAGACATTCTTCCTAGCTGGCCGGCTGGCATGGTGAGCTGCCCATTGTTCTGCTGACTGGAAGACCTGGGATTAGAGAGTAACTCAGGTTCCCAGGCTTGGCACCAATGGACGCTTTGAACAGAAGAAGAGGTCACAGTTCAGTACCATTTGAGAGCTGATCTACTGAACAGTGCTAGTGCTGGCTCCAGAGGATGGATGTTCGTCTGCCCAACTGGTCAAAGGTGAAGTGCCCTAATAATGCCTCCAGCAAGGTAGGAAAGATAAAAAAAAAAACCCTTGCAAAGCAAAGCAGAGGTGGGGGAAGCACACGTTTTCAAGAGATGCTATAAAATGCAGTGAAAAGATAAAGTACAGTCATAATGAAATGCTGCTTCCGGAAAGTAGCACAAAAGGCTAGGATGCAGCAATGCAAAATACCCCAAACTACAAAAAGAAAAGCCTGTCTCATTTGTATTAATGTCTTCATATATCATCATATTAATCTACTCCTTTGATTTGAACCAGAAACACAAAAGGAGAGGAGGAGGTGGGAGAGACAGAACCCCCTTTTTTCACACAGTTCCAAACCTTTCACCAAACTGAGTTAATGTACACTATTCCAGTAAAAGAAGTAGGATCAAAGTCTTACAAAAGACAATGTGTTACATAGATATCAGTCAAAAGATTACCCAAGACTACTGGCTCAATAGAATAATAGATCCTTTGAATTACCATATTACCACTTGAAATGTGGTGGAATGACCAGAAGCTGTTACAGTCTGATGGTCATTTTGTGGTTTATCTGAAATGAAGTGGCAGTCTTTGTTGATTGATGACCTCTGTAGCCACATTCCCATTGGATAGGAACTCATAACAAGTGAGAATGATTATAGTGACTAGAGCTTATCAACATTTTTCTCACAAAAATGTTTCAAATAATTTTGTGAAAATGTTTCTCCACTTTTCTCAAACTCTAATGGGGGTCACCTTTTGTAGCACTTCCAGAACAGTGGGTAAATATCTCACTGGACACAAAGGATGAATTATTCTGATGATCCTTGCAGAGATGATTCTTGCAGGTTAGTGATTTATTAAGAGGGCAGTATCCCTTCTCGTAGCTCCATAGATACCTTAATACTTTAACTCAGGGCTGGGTGAACATTGCTAAAATTATGACATAAATATTCATTCATATTTAAAATGAAATTGTTGCTGTCAAGTTTGCGTGTAAACTCTAGATATTTTTTTACGTTCTCTTTCTGCAGTATTCATAAGATTGAGTCTTCTCAACATAAATACTCTTGGAAGGGTATTTCTAAGCATGCATGTGTGATTGTGAAATTTAAAAGCAGCAGCCTAAAAGGTACGCACAAGAAACCAGAACATGATGTGACCAAACATTGCTCATGCTTATCTTTTAGAATAAAAGTGCCATAATTAAAATTCACAAGAAACCCTCATTGCATCATTCCCAATATCAAATCGCTCTTGAGCTAACCGCAGTCTGCTCGTGAATGTTGCATGGGCAGCAGAAGAATAGGTTCATCACCTCTGTGAGGCATAAGGTGAGTCAGGGTAGCAGAGTGTTGCCTCAAATGAATTGCTTGTTGCAGACATTCAGCCTTACTCTGCCTGTTTGGTGGATACATAAAGACTCTCAGTCCTTAGGGCTGTTGATCAGGCACCTTTCACAAGCAATAGGTATATTTAAAGGTAAAGAAGCCAACAGCACAAATTTGCACAAGGCCTCTAGATGTACACAGGATTTTGATTTGACTTTAAGCTCTGTAGTTTGGGGAATTTTCTTCCAGTCAGACAAAAGTAATATTTATACAGAAAATGAGACCACAGAGTACTCATGCTAGGGGGTTTATTATAACATATGTTATGGAAACTCATGCCTATTGGTTTGTGATCCCAGCTCAAGGTGGCCTGAGAGCTTTGGTTTTTCACTTTTCTCCTTTTTTTTTTGCTTTAAGTCAGACCCCCAAGACCACCCAGAAAAGGAAGTAAACACATCAGAAAGGTGTAATCAGACCAGTAGGCTTTCCCTGAGCAGACAACAACGATAGTACATGGCAGGACTGTTTTGGTAGCAAGAGGTGTGGTCCCAACATTTTGTAAGGAGATGAACCTCATATTTTGAGATAACCCAGATAATTTCTCATGACTAGATAAACTGAAAAGGGCATTTTTTCCCTTATGATTTTAAAGTATTTGGGGAAGCTACCATGTCTCCTCTGTATTGGTAAAGAACCTAGCACAATGGGGGACAGATGGGTCTTTTTTTTATGGGTCCTCTTGGCATTGCTGTAATGAAAGTATTAAACAATAAGTTCTAAATAAGCACGAATCTGAACTATTGACTGCACATCATATATCCTTCCACAAGTCAAAGGAGCATTGGGAATAAATCTAAAAGTGGGGTTGAAAGTCCAAAAAGCTGTTCAAACCCGTGAGCATAGCAAAATAAATAGTCTGCATATGATGAGTTTTTAATGTCAAACTGATTTAACTGTAACTATTTTCAAGGTTCAGAGAGGGTTTTTCTCCCTCTTCCTTTTTGGCCTTATTGCACCTTTCATCTTTGCTATAATGCTGATTCCCTCAAGTGTCAGCTCTCACACATCTCTTCTAGCTTTGCATTTAGAAGTGTCTGTCCTGTGACTTCTGTCACCTGTGTGCGCCTGGCACATGCTTCGCTCCCTGCCCCTCCCTCTCTCTCTTTCTGTCTCTCTCTCATTCTCAGACCACAGGGGCCGCAAGCCTGGTCTCCGATCACCACTTTCTCAGTGTGGTACTTCCTTCTGCACATTGCTCTCGCATGTTGTTTATCTCTCGGAAGGATTGTAACTATAGATAGCATCAGTGGAACTGTATCTGTCTAGGAGCAGATGTCTACCTCTGCCGCATCATCTTAATTGCCCTGCTGTGGCTCACCTACCAGAAGTCTTTTTTTTTTTCAATTTTGCAGATGATTAGTTGAAAAACAGCAGGACTGAGCTTGTAGGCATAGGCTCATATGGGAACATTTAAACTTGCAAGGAAAGAGATTCCTTTCAGTCCCTAACCAACTGGACGGTACAGTCTTAAGTCTTTGAGATTTGGTCTCAGATCTGTATTTTGTAACAAATTAGAACACTGCTGGAAGAGAATGCTAGAGAGATAGAATACGATCATGAAAGTATCAGCCAAAACTAGATGGTACAAACTGGAATACAGGGATAAATAAACCCAGTAAATGGTATTATTTATGCCAGTAGCACAGTCCTACCACATACAGTACTTGGGAGCCACAATAGTCCTCTCTTCTAAGATGTTTATAATTTAGCTGTGATAATTTTTTTAACCAGCAAACTTGAGATATACAGTCTCTTCAGCGTGAGGTTTTTCCTCAAGAGATAAAATGCGAAAAAAAAAATTAGTTGGGCTGTTTTAAAAATAAGGAGGTAATTCTCCCTTACAGCTACTTTGGACTTACGTCAATCAATAGAAAACTGAATTTTGCACCAGTTTGAGAGTCGTGTTTAGCTCATAATTTAAAAAAATGAAAACAATATCATCTATATTTATGAATTATCTATATCTTGTTGAATGGTCTATATGTTTTCAAGAATTACTTTAGGCATTTTGCAGAAAGGCAAATAATATATATTTTTACAGGAAGCTGTACTTTATGTAACTTACTGCTAACCATGGAAGGAAAGTAGATTTGAAGTGTATCCCGACTCTAGTACCAAGGCAGCCTTTTAACTTTGTGGCAAACACTGAAATGTATTTCACTTGGTTTCTGCATGTTGCATTATGAAAACAGTAGATAGATTTCATTTTAAGCAATCAAAAGGAACATTTACCTAAGAGATATTTAGGCCTTTCTATTAAGTTATTCAAGTTTTTAATATATGTGCGCACACACATATAGATGCCACTATTAATAATGTAAGCCTGTGGCTTGGAGCCCTCATGGGTCAATGTGATTCCATACAGTTCAAGTTTAAACAAAAGAGAGATGTGGAAAATACGGGAATGTTTTGTAATAGTCCTATGATTATTGTGCATACCTCCATTTCCCTACCTTGCTATACACTATTATACACTCTGGTTGAATGGGTTAATTTCCACTTGGCCTGGGGGAAAGGAGGTAAAGGAATTAAATGAGACTTTTCACCTCAAAAGATTCAACAACCAGAGAAGTGGTAGGAGCAACAACCTGTGATGGTAGGGGCTCAGTCAGGGCCTTCTTCCACTTACAGAAGAATGGAATAAAATGGTGCAGGGTTGTCTCCCTGTAGGGGTAAAGACTTAGCTAGTGTCCTGAATGCCATGGATTCTCCTTCAAACAGTGATAAGGCAACACGGGATGCTTTGAGGCAGAGATGACAAGAACCCAGGAACAACAATGGTGGTGGTCAAGATGCACACATGGGAGCAGCAATATTAACTTAATAACACCAGTGATAAGCACGGTTGGAGCTGAAGCCAGTGACCAGAGTAGTAGTCCAAATGGTAGATACTAGTGATGGTCTCTCTTCCGAGCAGCAGATGTTTCAGTTAAGATAAGTAGTAAAGACCACAACAACTGTGCATGATGCAGGTGAAAGAGATTAGCCTACATAAAATGTGGACCACTCTAAGACAATTGAATTCAATTAGAATGTATCCAGGAACAGGGAAGAATCAGGCCAGAAGGTCATGAACTCAGTAACTTCCACTGAATCAGGATGACTTGTAAGCTACTGAAAGCCTGGGAGAGGTCTTTTTAGTCTCTTGTTTCTCCCAATAGTTGACATGTGGCAGGATATTATGTTTTTATCCTGTGATGAATGCAGTGTTCTTATAATATCAGAAGATTCTTATGCTGCCCTGGTTGGATTTGGGGGGACCCTTAAAATTCTCTAGGTAAGCATAGTAAAAAACTAACTTTGAAAAATGATGTGTCTGTACTCAATTGACCCATTCCCAGTGTGAAATCGCTGATGAATTTTAAAAATCTGCAAATCCAATATAGGCTTGGGATATTGAACTGTGGTCTTTTCTGGTACAGTATCAGAATTGTTAACTAAATTCTATTTATTACAGGTCATGACGTATAAACCAAAAAGAATATCAAAATAGAAGGGGAAAATCACCTGATCACTGTTGTTAATATTTCATTCCATTGTGACACTCTTCATTTGATCTTAGGAGCCCTTTGTCATTGATAAAATATCAAAAACGGCATTACATTTTTTGTGAATCCTTGTTATCATCAGTGTTATTCTTGAAAAACAAATACAAATATATTTTATCTAATTTACTGCTACCCATGAAAGGAAGGTAGATTTGTAATGTGTCGAAACTTCAATACCCAGACAGCGTTTTAGATTTATGACAAATGCTGAATTGCATTTCACTTGGTTTCATGTCACATTATGAAAACTGTATGTAGATATAGCCATTAATAGTTTAAAAATCAGGATGTGAATCCACAAAAAATATGAACTTTCTGAAAGATTCCATCCTTTAAAATAACCCTTTAAAATAGATTAATTCTACTCCATCTGGAAGGTCTGAAAAGTGTTTTCTTTGACCACTGATCAACATAACAAATTGGACAAAAATGTTTAGCGTGGTGTAGACCAGTAAAGAGAACTCCTACTGCATCAGGAGTTTAAAGATCTGCATTCTGTTCTCAGCTATGCCTCTGATCTGCCGTGTGTAAGAGAACAAGGCATTTGACTTCTCTGTTCCTCTTTCCTTCCTGTAGAATGAAGATAATGCTGCCTTTCTTTTAGCCTTGGTTTGCTTTGTGTATTGAAATTTTAAGTTTTTTTGAGGCAAGAACTATCTCTTGCTATATATGAGCGTGTGATACACACACATACCCACACACAGGGCACATATACATAAGATGCTTTACTACACCTTAGAACAGGGGTAGACAATTATTTCAGATGGAGGGCCACCTAATGAGTTTTGGTGACCTATTGAGGGCCACAAGGGTACCTCTGCCCTTTGACAGGTGCCCCATCTCCTGGTCTCGATCTTGGGACCAGAAATCCCATTCCTAACCACTGACCTTTGCCACCAGAAGACCCACCCTTTGCCCTTAGAAGTACTTCTTTTGGGAGAGGAGAGTTGCCATCTTGGAACCAGAAAAGCCCCAAATCATATACTAAAAATCAAATACCTACTGTAACATATTTTAATTTTATTACAAAAAACATTTTTGTCATGATTTGTGTTTGAGTAGTGTATATAGAGATGATTGCATAATAACTCAAAAATAAAGTCTTACTCTTGTCTATTGTGTGTGAGGGGTGTGTATGATGGAGTGTGGGAGCTGCATATATGTGTGGGGGTTTGTGAAGGAGTGTGACTGTGCGTGGGGGGCATAGGGTGTGTTGGGGGGTTGTGGGTGCAGAATGTGGGGTTTATGGGGTGTGCGGGAGGGTGGGGGATGCGGGGACTCCCACATACTCTCCCCCATGGCATGCAGTTCCTGCTACCAGTGGCAGCAACAGCAGCAGGCACTTGGGGGGCCAATTGGCAGGGAATCGGCAGCACTTTGGGGGGCCCCGTGGAGTCAGGCAGAGCAGTCGCGGCAACTCCATGCTGCTGCTAGCTTCATGTCCGGCTGCTCAGCACCCCTCCCCCCCCGCTGCCAAATCTGCTGCCTCCGGTCGCTTGGCACCCCCTGCCCCCTACCACTGCCAAATCCACTGCTGGCTTCCTTGCATCCAGGGGCAGGGCCCCACACAAGCTGATTTGCCCCGGGCCCCACACCCTGCTCGAGTCGCATCTGACTCCACCTGAAGTGGAGGGGAGCCCCACCTCCCCTGCATCTCAGAGGAGTCCTAGGACCTGATGGCAGCTGGCTCCATTGTGGTTGCCTTCCCCCAGTGGTGTGCAAGTTTTGGGAGCTGCACGTGTGCGGCACTGAGCCTCACATGATAGAGGTGGGCCGACCTGGCTATGTGTGCTCCTTGCCACCATGTGCAGCACTGGCTGGAGATGCGCATTGCCGGGCAGCACATCTGCGTGGGTCACAAGCACCCCACGCACTTATCGACTGCTGCTGCTGCTGCTGCCACCAGCGGGGGCTGTGCACCGCGGTGGGGCAGAGTGTTTAGGGGATCTCCACACATCCCCACCATCCCTCACACCCACACCCTGCCCACCTGAGCTCCACATTCCCGCTGCCTCCCTGAGCACAGGCTCCATGCTGCTGACAGCCCCAGCACCATGCTCTGCAATCCTTCCCAGCTACAGCTCCCTTTCCTCCTGCCTCCACTGCTTCCCTACCTACCCGGAGCCAGCACTGCAGCAGGGAGATGAGGAGGAGCTGCTGGAGGCTGGGGAAGCTGAGCAGATCCCTTGGTGGCTGCAGCAATGGCAGCAGCAGCCCTGCCCAGAAGCTGCATGCTGGCTGGACCAGGCCTTTCTGCACATGAGGGTAAGAACAAGGTGTGCAGGCTGGGTGGGGTACAATTAGTTCATGGGCACCCATGGACTGAATGAAATTGCCTGGCAGGCTGGATGTGGCCCATGGGCTGTATTTTGCCTTCCCCTGAATTAGACTAATATAAAGTGCAGTAAAGAGTCACTGTGTACATGTGGGACTTACTGTGCATTAAATTACTCTAATGTGCCATTTGCTAGTACCAACACATGCAAGTACTAGATAAATAATGTATTAGGTAATGAACCATAGCGCACATGTAGACAGTGACCTGGAGAAATTAGCAGGAAATTTGCTTCCTGTCACCTAATAGGGCTGCATATATATAGATACTAAACATTAAATGTAGACATTAAATGGGCCAGCCATTAGGCCTGAACCAGGCAGCAATGGGCCTCCTGTTGCCTGGGCTGACCAGGAGCAATTTGCCCACTGCTCCCTGGCTAAGCCCTAATATGGAGGGAGCTGTGCCAGCTGCAGGGGCAGCTGTCTCCCTACCACATGGAGATCATATGGCACAACTCTCCTGGCCATATGGGAATCAGGACCCATCTTGATCCCCATGTGGTGGGGAGATAGCTGCCCCTGCAGCTGGCACAGCCTCCTGACCACATGGGGATAAGGACAGGTCATGATCCCCATGTGGCTCGGAAGACAGCTGCCCCTGCAGCTGGCACAGCCTCCTGACCACATGGGGATAAGGACAGGTCATGATCCCCATGTGGCTCGGAAGACAGCTGCCCCTGCAGCTGGCACAGCTCTCCTTACCTGTTGGAGATTGGAACTGGCCCCCGTGCTCCCTGCCAGCCCCCAGGTCTGACACCTAGGGAAACCTGGAGCTCCCCCTTGCTGCTGCAGGGGGGAAGAGCAGAGCCAGAGTAGGCCTGGACTGGGCTGCTCCTATCAGGTGCACTTTGCTCCCAATGAGGGCATATGTGTAGACAGGTGCCCAGGAACACAGTAATGAGCCTGAATTTTCTGTGCAGAAAATTCAAGCATGTTAATTGCACTTGTAGACGTGCCCAAAGAGCACAACTGGGTCCTGTACTTGGTTTGGATCTCTAGCCACTTTGTGGTGTAAATAATAACTATGAGGGGGAAAATGAATGGGGGAGAGGGTTGAATATTGGGCCAATTTTAAGTCCAGAATGAATTCAAAACTGCTCAACTGGTCATAGCCCTGTGATCCAGCATGATTTGTTTTTTTTTAAACAAATAAAGTGTCTGGGCAGTTCAGAGCTGAATGACTGAATTTTACTCTCTGTTAAACTGCACAGTGGTTCCTACTCATTTATTTTGTACTTGTA
This sequence comes from Alligator sinensis, assembly GCF_000455745.1. Classification (NCBI taxonomy): domain Eukaryota; kingdom Metazoa; phylum Chordata; order Crocodylia; family Alligatoridae; genus Alligator; species Alligator sinensis. Next base: position 1,927,653 of record NW_005842021.1, on the reverse strand, counting down.
TAAGCAAGTACTAAATAAATGCTCAGAAACCAGAGTTACTGCACAGTAGCATCGGCGAATGCCTTTTAAATAATGATAATGTCCAGTAGCCTAATATTACTGTGTAGTAGTATCTCGGCATGGTTTTTACCATGCGACAGTACTCAGCAGTAATATCAGGGTAAGTTTGTCATGTAGATGCTCCCACTGCATCAATGAACCTAACGTTCTCATATGTCTGACATTCACAGTTGTGTAGAAAAGGGAAAAAACCCCAAGAAGATTCATGCTATGTGTTAGCCCCACACTGGGGCACCCTTGTGCCCCTGCTAGCACCTCTGCAGCATATTGAGCTGGGTCAGAGAAGACCTGGGCTGGTAGGCTAGCCCACCAGGCCCCCTGCCAGCTGGGGCTGCTCCAACCCATCTCAATGTGCTGTGGTCCCAGGAGCATGTAGAAACATGGTGCCCAGGAGTAATAAACTCTGGTGCAATATGCATATTGCACCAGAATTTATTGCTCCCTGCTAATAACATGTGTAGATGTGCCCACAGTGGAAGAATTTTATTTTTCCCTTTAATCTAGTTGCTTTTTTTTCTGCAAATAACCTTGGGGGTATCCAACTAACATATACAACACAATCATATTTTATTCTGGATAATAGCCGCTATGCAAGTTACTATGGAGCACTTTAAACTGGAATTAGAAATGTCCTAAGCTAGGTTGTCGATGGTCTACTAGGACTGACGGGTAAACTATTTGCTTACTCAAGCCAGTTACCGTGTTCAACAAGGAGGAGATTGATTTCACTGTTACCTATTGTTAATGTGTTTTGTGGAAGGGGATTTTTACATAGATAAGGAGGTATGATTGTGTTTTGGCAGGATCTCCTGTGGAGCATGACCTAACCCATTTACATCATGCTGATGTCATATTTCTGCAGACTCAGTGATTCCCTGGGGTGCATCCAGGATTTTGTAAAGTGGGGTGCAGGAACATCAACCAGGCTGCAAGCATGGCTCCCTGCCTCCTCCCCAGCTGGAGCAGGAAGACTGCCCCATTCCAGCAGCAGCCAGGGCCTTCCTTTTCAAGTTCATCAATCAGGTAACAGTCTTCCGTCTCCCTCCCTTCTCCTCATACAAGTCATAGAGAAGTAGGGCTGGAAGGGACCTCCCAAGGTCATCTAGTCCAACCCCTGCCTGAGACAGGATCATCCCCATCCAAACCAGCCTATACAACCATAATCTAAACTCTATATGAGACGACCCTCAACCTGACACAACATAGACCTAACACCCTAATCTGCCACAGGAAGCGAAAGCAGAGGAACCACAGCAGCCAATGTCCTGCTTCTATAAAATGTTGTCCTCCATGCACAGAAGCATGTCTAGCATGTCTCCCCCACATCTCCAAATCAAAATTCTTTGTTTTTCCTATTAACTAAAATGTTTCCCATTTTTGGTCTCAGTTCTGGGGAAAAATAGCAGAATTTTGTACAGGATGGAATTGTAATTTTATGACTAACTTTCCTTATGAGCTGATTTGGCTTCTCCTGAAGTTTCCAAAGCAAACAAATAGAAGGTCCCAGGCCCTATTACTGTTGTGCTGTGTCTCCTTTGTCCTTTAAAATCCCTCTTTCATTGGAGATGCATTACACCATCCAATCATATATATAGATAGGCAAATCATACATATAGATAGGATAATGGTGCTCTCCTGTTTAATTTTACATGCTGTATCCTAAGCCTGTCAGAGATCTAGAGATTAATAGCCCATTGGAGTGGGAATCAATCTCCATGAATGTTCTTCACACAATAAGGGCAGGGCTTTTACAGTAGTGCCCCCACATGGTAGCACTGATCTCTTAGATTGGAGTCTGTAGCAGGATTGTGAAATGCCCATGCAGTGGAGGCACTGGTCTCAGCATTATATAGAAACATTTGCTACTAGATCCAATAGTAGCGACTTGACTTTAGGAAGTAATTTGCTTGGCCTGCCATTAGCAAGGAAATAGCAATGGCAGCAGGGGGGAGGGGGAAAGAAACTAAACTGAAAGAATGGTAAAAGGATAAAATCTAATTAATGTCATCTGCAGATTGGAGAGCCTAGACAGTGGCTCATTTAGAGCTGAATATCTAATACAAGCCTAGGCAATCCCTTATAGCACTGACTTCTAGAAACTGTAAAAAAGAGATCATGCTTTAGTTCTGCTATTACTTTACCTTGATGATAGGAGGTTAGAATATGAATGCAGTTTGAAAGATAGTACCATTTCTTTGATATATCAAAAAGCACTCTGCAGTAGACTACTACTTTAGTAGGACACTTATAGTCAAAGCTAGTATTTGACTATCCTCCTAATGTCATATTACAATGACAGAAGCTCAAGATATATCAATTTAATCTTAGTTCAAAAATCTTTTAGTTCTGCTTTAGCAAAGTCAAATGGACTTTTATAGTTTTTCAGCTTGAAATTGGACAACGAACAACTTTTATAGTAAAAATGAAATGCAGAATATGGTTGAAAGGGTAATCATATTCAGAGTTAAAAAATAAAGGACTTGCTAGTTATTTGGCACTAAAATTTCATAATAGGAAACTATGCTAACAAAAATGAGATTACACAATTAAAAAATAACTCCGTCGACAAGTCACAGATACCGGCTCTGAATCTATTCTCACACTAGTTTTATAATCTGTTTAAGATTGACATCAGTGAAGTTACTCCCAATTTAAACTGATGAAAATGAGATCTGGGACCCACTTTGTGGATAAATAATGCAATTGTTTAGGTATGGAGCACCTTATATTGTGCAAATGAATGACTTTTAAGTCATCTTTAGGTTTTTAACTTTTTATGCGTTTCAACAAATGTGTTCACCTGTAGGGTTACCACATGTAACACAGATCGAACTAAGAAGAGTTGTTCCCAGCTACTGGTTTCACATGATTGTAAAACTAATATAGAGAGTGAGTCAGTCTCTTGAATCATGAAAGTTGGCAGGCCAGAACATTACACTCAAAGAGCTAAGGAAATGGCATATACAAATCTCATCACCAATAAAATGGTTAACAGGTTTGCCTGACTTGTAAAAGTTCCCATCCATAGACATAATCTAAATCAGAATTAAGTCATGTGATTTAAATTACCAACTTTAATATCTAAATTATCTGCCCAACATATTGAATGTTAGGTGGTTACATTTCTCTACGTGTATGTAATCTTTTCTAGGTAATGGTGTAACTACATATAAAGAAACAAGGGTCCAACTGTCCTAAGGACAGAGCACAACACATTCGTTTTCAGTGAATGTCATAATTTTAGAACTCCATTATTGCTATATTTGTTGTGATTGGGTGGGAGCCCTCAATCCAGTTAACAAACTGCTTTCCCAGTTTCCTCTTCATTGACTCTATTGTGTTCACATAGTTGTGGCAGTAATGACCAAAAGGCAAAAATGCAATTCAAGAATCTGTATAACTTCTCAGTTTTCCTTTCTTGTCATGGCTGCAGTAATGAAACTCTGTAGAGTATTGTGGAAGTAAACTATCCATCTCTTTGGTTTCCTTAAGAGGTAGTTTGTGGTCAGGTACCAAGCAGATGTGTCAAATTACCTGCCCTTAATTTCAAATAATTGGTGAACAGAATTGCCCTAGAGCTCAGGGGAATCATAAACAATGCAACTCATGGTACTTTCCCCCTCTGGATAAAATCAAGTAAAATTGCTGCTAGTGGGTATAGCTTCCCATGACAATAAGGGATGGTAGATACTTCTATATAATGCAGTCCACCTGACCTTAGATCTTTGAAAAGGGGTGGGTGGGGGGGGGGACGGGACTGAAGAGCTCTCTATAATTTTTTGTGACCATTGTCCTACTCTACTATTTCTGTGATAAGTGTTGAAGACTCAGTAGCCACGTAAGCCTATTACCTCTGAATAAGTTTGATATAAACACATTATCCTGATTAAAATAATGATCTACTATTTGACCTCAGAATGTTACCTTTTGTCCATGCAAGCCTATGATTTGCAATAACCATGTTAATGAAGGGTCTAGTATTCCTTATATTAATTTTACTGGAAAAAATAAATACAAGTATATTAATATGTTTGTATATAAATGTATGCACATGGAATGTGAAATAAGGGGTATCTAGATTTGTAGAATGAGAAGGGACAGCCCAGGTGAACTTTTGTTTTACTACCAAATACATTGACCTAATTGCTTATACTAGTGCTGCTTTTACCTATGATTTACCCAGGAAATACATCAAATTTTATATAAAGTGCCTTTTCTCATGCAATTTCCTGCACAAGTATTTAAAACCAAGAAGTCTGAATAATCCATACTAGGTTGGGGTAAGGTTTTCTGAGCTTACAGACTGTGTATAACTGGCTTAAAATCCAGGGTATTTCTCGACATTTTTGACACTAATAACTGGCTAGATAATGCTAATAAAGTTTGTATCACTATTATGCTTCATTTAATAGCATTGCTCCATTCCCTCTGTTACTGTGACCACTGCTGAAGCCAACTGGATTCAGTTGCACATAAAACAAACTGAACATCCGGTAGGCCACCTGGCATGTCAAACACCTTAAGGGACTTCATGAAACAGTTTGGTGACCACAGAATTAACCACCAGTTACTCAGAGTCAAAGTCAGGCACACGTGTGAAAGCAGCAACGGAGAGCGGATAATCAAGATGGGTGGGAGAGATGGGGAGGAGGAATGATGACCTTGCACATTTAAAAGTCATCCGTGCAGAAAGGTGAGCTAACTCTATCAGTTTGGTTTTTACATTTAACCACCAAACATACTATCTCTAAACCATCAAACTGAAATCTTGAAAAACATTATGCAAAAGGCAAAATGAACTCTGTTGACCATCAGGAGCCAGTTGGAATTGTAGTCACTGGGCCACTCAAACCAAGACAGTATTATATGCTGAAATCTGTATTTTCCAGGAGGTGGCCTTCAGTGCTAAAGATATGAGCAGATGCAGCAGCATACTCCAAATAATATGAATTAAGAATAGCCCTCAAGTATCCAGGAAGTTATTGGTGAGGGACATCAGTTGGTCAAAATTGGAGGTATCTAATTTCAGGGAACTTTTAAATACAACTATTCTCCAAATGAATGTTATGTAAGGGAAGAGGTTAGTGTTAAAGATACTTTTTTTTTTTTTTTTTACCATTGCTGCATATTTTAGAAAGTGATTTGGTATTGTTTGTAAGATGAAACAAACTACTAGGGGAAAAAAGATGAGGGTTTTTTTTCTGTTCTCCATCTCCTTTTAAAACTATTGTTAACAGATGGAGGCAACCAAGAATCATACTGTGAGGTATTGTGCGGTTGTGCAGTAAAATAAAAATTGAATTTGAATTATTATAATACAAGAGATGAAAGGCATTACAGTGTTGATTTCTACATCATCTCCTGTAGTAATGAACAGTGGCAGGCCTGGCCCACTCAGCAAACAAAGAGGGTTTAGCATGATGAAGTGAATCTTTCAAGAGAGTGGAAAATCAGATATGAGTTTTTTAACTTTTTAGTGCCATGGGGCATTGGTTTCTTACCAGTTCTTCAAGTTTTCTTTAGGACGGCTGGAAAGGGCCTATGTTCTGCCTTCATTGTCTTTGGGATCTGATGTATAATTTAATTTCCCTGGTGATTTTTGTATTGTATTTAGATAATCTGTCTCATTAAGAGTAGCAGTCCATCAAAGGATTGCTGAATGATAATTGTCATTGGGCTTTTTGGAGGCGTTTTCCTCAAATACTAAACAATTGGGGAATTTGGACCAGTTCTATTAGCAGCAATTTAAAACTTGGCTCTGCTGCAAACATTCCTCAGGCCACCTCATTTCTGCAGCAAACAGAGGAAGGGATGTTTCAAATACTTTGGAATGGAAGATCCGAATGGTAATGAAGCAATGTGCAGTACTCTCCCAGTATATTACCATGGATTGAAAGGAGCCATCCACTCTCACAGCCTTATATTGCAATCACATAGGGTGCCTTTCCTTAAGGATGGTAACACACTTGCAACTGCATGGAAGTGTTCTCCTGCAGAGAGCCAAATATGTCATAAGGTCAATTTTTATGTGTATCAGAGCACTTATGAAGTACCAGGGGTCAAATCTTCAGGTTGTTTGAAATGTCATAGCTTAGCAGACATTAATAGAGCTGTGCTGCTTTACAGAAGATGAGGATTGAGCCTTTTCATGTCTACTGTTTGCCTTTTCTGGCCCCAATGTTTTAAGCTTGTTAGCTCTAACTGTGAGAAACTGATGGGGTAGCTAAGTCCTGCCCTTGAAAGGTTTCATTTTTTAATATCTCTTCTTGCCATTTCTGCCTTACTCCCGCTTTCTGCTTTTAGTCTATATCAACAGCACCCATCCACCATCAATGGTACTGTTTCTTTTGCACTATAGAAACACATAGCTGAAGTTTTATGGCAGAGTTTGAGGTGAAGCACTTTATTTAAACAAAGTTTATTTCTGAGCTACTGCAGCATCCCTTTTGAGCTTTTATTTACTTATTTATATATCTGCTTTACTATTTGCCTTTGTGCAACTAGAGAAGATGAATCTCAAGAAGATGCGGGCTGGAGTATCTTTGGACCAAAGTGTTTCTTTTGTATTCTGTAAAGGGTTTATCTTATTTTATTTTTTAATATTTGAGTCTAAACTATATTGTGCTATGAATAATTATAAAAAGCACATTTCTTCAGTTTAAACACTGATTTGGTTTTAGAACCTAAATGGAAGATTTTTACTCTATCATTTTTTCCTTCAGCTTTGGGCGTCCTGAATTCTTATCAGGGAAGGGGATCCAGCTAACAAGAGGGTTTTTTTTTTTTGGTCATATCCCCAGTACTGACAAAAGCAAGTACTGAAATCACTCATAAGCATGTAAATGGGATTTCAGTATTTAAGTCCCAAAATCTTGAGAATGGCTTGAAAAAGAGATTTCTTAAAAACAAAGTGTAGATTATTTTTTATTTGCATGCTGGGTTTGGGGCTTTTAAGGTTGATTCAGGTCTTAACACCTTGAATTTGCAATTAGAGGGGTAGACCTCAGAAAGGGAGGTAATCGCTTGACTCCAGGAGCTGGGGCTTTAGGACAAATAAATGATATATGAAAACACAGTAGTCATCAGCATGTGTTAATGGGAGGTATTCCCAGTATTAATAGATTTTTTAAAATCTGCTATTAAGGCTCATTAATAAAGCAAGCAGGTATATAACCTGCATGCAGCATGACCCTTTGTTCATTAGACAATAAAGAGTTTCATTGTATCCCAGCTGTACTTTAATTCCCAGGTCCCAAGGGAGCAGTATTGGAATTATGGTAAATCCCACTGAAACTAAGCCTCTTAGTTTATGAAGGGGCTTTAACATCAGGTTGTTTTGCTAGTGCCCCCCAACCTGGACGTTTTGATCTGCTATGCTATTCCTGTAACGTTCTGTGTTTCAGTCTTGGTAAAGATTATAGTGCTGTTTTTTCAGGAGAGAATACTCCTCCTCTCCTTGCAACTGGTGGGAACAATGGTGAAGCCCTCATCTAAATCAGGTGCTGATGGCTGCTAGCATTTTAACAAGTGCCATCTAAAACTGCCCTGAGTAAGTCTAGAAAATATATTGTAAGAACCCAATAATGTATCTACATATGTATTTCCACCTGGTACCAGGTGAACCTGAAGCAATAGTAGTGTAACCATGAACATATCCCCCACAAAGCTAGTGTACACACTATGACACTATCTTCATGGATGGAAAATAGTTAAAACTTCATGAAGTAGCAACAACAAGTTTAAACAAATCTCTTTTTTGTGTGTGCTCACAACCTTCTGTAATAATCAGAAGGTCACACACAAATGACTTTTTTTACAAAACACCCCAAAGGAAATCCAAAGAGAACTTCAATGATTGAAAATCACCTAGGGACCATGAAAAACATAATCACGTAGGGACAATGCTTTTCAAACTGTGCTGCCCAGGAAGGGCAAGAACAAAGAAAACAGGCAGAAATATTGAGACTCACGTGACACCAAATTAAGAGTCATTCTCCTCTCCCAGTTCAACCAACGCCCCAAGATCAATATCCTGACTCCCTGGGGGAGAAGCCAGCATTAGGTACAGGCAGAGCTCAGCCCCCCTGAAATACACAGTGGTGGAAGCGAGTTTGAATAGGCAGGTGGAGGGTTCAGTAAACCAGCTGCAGAAATTCAAGGGAAAGAATCAAAAATAACATCCAGGAAGAAGAGAAAAATCTACACAGCACTTGAAGATGAGAAATATTTTCAACAATATGGCAATTTCTTAGTGCACATGGAACCTCACCTTCAACGTATCTTTATAGCGTATATAATGTATATTATTTACATCTGATCGTTTAGTCTAGTAAAACAAAAAAGCACCATCTGCCCAACCGCACTTTCCTTCCAGGAAATTGAAATGAGAACGGATGTTGTCTTTTACTGCTTATTTTCATTCTTTTTCATGTTTAACTCTTAGTACAGTAAGTTTATGCACAAAACGAAATGTAAACCAGTTAGCTGTTATCCACCATTTCTTAAAGTACTCATGAATAAAAATGTACCTGAAATAGCCAGGCATACAATGCTTTCTAAAAGGGGCTCAGAAGCCTGAAGTTTTAGATATGAGATAATTGACTAAGATACAATTGTAGAATAATGTAGTCACTTTTGGCAAGATGCTGTCACTCACAGAATTCGATTCCTGCTCCAGTTTCTATATATATGAAGTGATAGAAGTACATTACCAATCTCTCTCTTCACCTGTGCCAAGTATATCAGGGCCTTCCTTTATGTCTAAGGTTGAAAGTCCTCCAAAGCCTAACATCCCAGAAGGTTAAGATATGTCAATTTTTGTGGCTAATGGCATATTAGGTTATGAAGTGACTAGCATCATGTCTTTAAGTCCCTAGCCTGAATGAGCAGCTGCTTATTTATAACTGGGTTAGCTGGGCCACCAGTGGTCAGCACAAGTGAGTGGGCACATCTACACAAGACACTATGTTGCCATAGCGACGAGCTACAGCGATGTAACTCATTGCTACATTACTGTAGAAATGGCGACCACAAGCTGTGATGCCAATGTTATGCCACCACAGCTCATCACTACAGCAATGTAGCATCTAAAAATAACCAGGTGCTGCCAGGACTGAGCGGTTCCAGTGCCAAATGACTGTGCAGTACCAAATGCGCAGTCAGGGGCACATGTAGATGTACCCAGTGAGGCTCAAACACTAGAGCTATATCTGCCTTTATATACTAGAGCATAAGTTTAAAAAATAGGAAAAAAGCATTTTGCATTTTCATTTTGCATTTTGACTGACTAATCACAACCTGGGTTGTTGCTAAACTATAGGGGTAGGTGGAATCTTTATTCTAGGCTCCAAATAACATTTTGCAACATGTGTCTGTCCATTATTTGAAATACCCATATTCCTTGCATAGGTAAAATAAGAGACATATGCCTTAAGCTGCAATGTTACCATCACACTATGTGGGGAATACTCATACTCATTCTGATGCTCAGTTCAAATAATGTGCAACTGAATCTTTACAATAACCTGACTGATCTCATAGCACCAAATAAGTAATGAGGCTAAGGAGAGACTGCTTTGGATCCTAGCCTTCATTTGGACAACCTTATGGCTGCTCTAATTTACACGGGCTAGTACAATTAACACCATGCAAGCTCTTCCACTGGCTGAGTGTCCAGTGTTTCCTTCCCCTTGGGTATGACATACTCATTTTTTTTTCTCTTGAGTAACAAGGTGAGTGATACTTTTACCATCAAGGTCAACATATATGTTCTTGTCTTGGTTGGAATGTGATGCTGGAAGCAGCTGGGAAAGCTGTGTCAAGAGGATAGGGTTAAAAATTGACTGAAATGAAATGATGTGTTGGATGAAAACTCTTGGCACTTTTATCTCATCCAAATGTCTTATCATCATTCTTACCATTATAGACTGAGTAACCAGTAATGTATTGAGTCTCGGTTATAATTACACCATTTTTATGGTTTCTTTTCTATCTTTAGGAATAACAGCAATTCCAAGGTTTTTTGAGAATTTTAGTTACAACCAAAACTTCCTTGGACCAGGACCCTAGGCCAGAAAGTAGTTTTAAAGAGATGATCAAATGGTTAGAGAATTTTCCTGGGCTCTGGAAGACTTATGTTCTGCTCCTTGTTTGCCACAAACATCTTGTGTGACCCCTGGCCAAGTCATTTCATCTCTGGTTCAGAACTACAAAAGTTTTTAAGACACTTAATTCCCCTTGATTTCATTGGGAATTAAAGCACCTTTGAGGATCTGGGCCTTTGTGACGTAGTTTCCTATCTGCAAAAGTGGGGTAGCAGTTTTGTTCTACCTCACATGTAACAATAAATAGATCACAGATTGTGAGTGCTTAAACACTGTACACAGATAATTTGCAGGATCTGTAACAGGATCCCTGCTACAGAGGCTGCTTCAGAGACTTAACAAATCACCATGTCAGTATTTTCCTTCACATCTGCAGTGGATCCCACGATTATTGCCTATTCCCTGATCAGCACCTCTAACTGTTAGGGCCTTGTTACACCTTACATGGAAAGCTGAACAAATGTTAATCATTTTAGTGTTGATTGGCTTAGTGGAGCAGTCACACCGTATGTGAAAAACCATCTCAGACTGCCTTTCACCTGCACAGCTGTGATTTGCCACTAGAGGCTTGGTGAGCAGAGGCAGGATTAGGAGCTAGGGGCAGGACCAGCTCTGTTCCTGCTGGACAACCTGAGCCAGTCTGACCTGCGGCAGGGGGCAGTGCCTCCTGCTATTGCTTGGACCAGCCCTGCTCCCGCTGGGCAGAGCAAGCTGGTCCAAGCAGTGGTGGGAGGCAGTGTGCCCACCGGGCACTCTGGGGCTGCAGTGCTTACTCTGCCCAATGTGCCCGGGAGGGCAAGGTGCTATGCCTGGTGCCTGCTGCACCCCAGCATCCTCACTCACCCCAACTCAGAAAGGACCATTGCATCCTGGGATGCTGGAGGACTTCAACTTGAGTGGAATAGCTGTAGATAGTGGCTACACCTTAATGGAACAGGAGCAAAATTAGGTCTAATAGAGATAATCCTGCCCTGGAGTGGTGTAACTTTAAACCAATAACAAATGCTTTAAACCATTTAAAAGGTGTTAATGTGCAGGCAATCCAAGGGTTAAGAGCTCCAGACACCACCTAAAATTACCATGTAACAAGGCCCTTACTGTTAGCTGAAAACCCCAAGTAGAATGTGGTGGCATCCCCTCCCTCGCTGACTTTCTACCTTCCTGGGAAACCAGTGAATTAAGTCCCTTTTTTCTGTATTATCAATTAATAGGCTTTAAAATGCCCTTTTTGAAAGTTTAGCCATTTTATTTTTAATTAGAAGAGTGCAAAACAAAAAAGCCTCCAAAGCTGTTTAGTCCTAGGCTGCTCTTTAGCTCTGATAATAAACAGCCCAAGTATTTAAATCAATTTTGTGCTAAAAAAACAATGAGAGGTTTGCCTGCAAAGTATCTTCCCAAAGATGTGTGTGGAAGAGCAGGGTAAATATGATCTTTTAACTAACTAGGATAAACCACTGCACTTAGAATTGCTCAAGTATCTGGTATAGACCCTAATGCACCCCTAATGGCTTTTCTGCTTTAGTTACAAGACTGTAATTTTGGAGCAAGATGATCACAATTCCATCTGCACTGTTGCTGTGATGTGTTGAGTGGGAGTTGTGTACAGGACAGTGACAACTGTGAAGTTCAAAAGTGTCCATGGATTTTTGTAACAAGAAAACAGAAACAAAAAACTCTGTTTTTAAAGCCAATCCTGAACAGAGCTTTATTTTTATTTTTATTTTTTTAAGGGTTTTCAGGGTTTATTTAATGCTTTGAACAATGATTTTCCACTTTCACCTTCCTTTTTACTTCTATTTACCAAACAGGAGTAACCAAAATGCCATAAAGAAAGGCTCTTTGTGGTACTTCTGGCCAAAAGTGGAAGACTAAATCTCAGGAAGACTAATCATGAGATTTTTACCCCAGTTTCCCAGACTCATTTGCTTCATTTATTTATCCAAGCGAATCCTATATACTTGCCTTTTTGAAGTTCAACCACCACAAATCCCAAGACAAATACACATCTGAAACAAAACTCCAAACACCACTGATCAAACAGGAACTCTGTGAATCCTTATGTGAACTTCTAGTGTGTCAGACCAAAATCCTAGACCCAAACACACTGCACTCTGGGGAAGTTCAGACATGGAACCAGGTACTAATATCAACTTCAAGTTAGGTCCATCTTTAGATGAAACAGCCAGATTAAAAAGCCCCTTAAAAATGAAGTCTTCTAAGGGAAACACAGACAAGCTCTTTCACTTTGCTAGCACTGTTGGGTGCTGCTTTAATAAAGGAACTCCAGTCGCACAGTGAAGGAAGAGCAGTGCAGGGTGATTGCGATATCACTGTCATATGAATGAGCTGTCCCATTACTGCAGTGTCTGCTCTTTGCTGTACGCAGAGACACATCAATACTGAATATAGTGTGTTCGCAAAACAGAATGGAAATCTTTTAGGTGAAGAATGGTTTCATTGATTGCTTTGCTCTACCGGAATGGGGTGTGTTTTGAGGCATTCTGATAAATGTGTGCTATTTTTCAGCCATTCAGTGTGAAGTGCTGTAGGTTTCATATAAACTTTTATTGCTCACCACAGGCATGGAAGGATTGATTACATTGTTTGGGGGATTTCCTAACTTCTGAAGCTCTGGCTCTCTAGCCAGCCTCATTAAAGCATGTTGGGGAAAAAAGGTGCATTGTTTTTGACAATATATTATTGTAGTGCCCATAGCTAGCTTTTTACCTCTATATTTTAAAGATCAGACCATCTGGTTGAAAATACTGTAGCCAATATCCTGCCTCACCAAGTTAATGTCTATATATCTCAAGAAGCGTGTGAAAAAATTCCAGAGGATGTGTGTGTTAAAGAAGTGATGCATATTATGGTCCCCCACTCTAGCTCACTGGAAAAAAGGTCTTCCAGCCAAGGACAGAGATTAAAGAATATTTTATATTATTGTTTTGCTATGATGACTACTTTTGAAGAATGGGTGGAAGTTACAGTTAGTGTCAAATGCATCCTTGGGAGTGGTTTGAAAAGGAGCCTGGTGACTTCTGAAAGGTGCATATGGAAACTTGACATATAAAGGAGATTGGTTACAGCAGTAGACCAAAAGGATATTTTGAGAACCCTCTGTCCTCCTTGAGGACTCTCTGTGGGTAGGGCAGATCTGTTCTGGGCCTTGATGGATTATTCATTTCCCAGTGTAATTCAAACAGATAGTTCAAATCTTTGAAAGACTTAATGACTTTAGACCACTTATTAGAACTATGTTTCAATTTAGACTCACCAAAATATTTTGACTGTCTCTCGGCTTTTCTCAGCTCACAAGTTCATCAGAGCTCAGTTTTGGCATAATTCAAGAGGCAGTTCAGGCTGGGTGTTTTCTTTCCTTTATTAATTTGGGGTTAGGAATAGGTGGGGAGCTCCTTGCCTATAAAGGAAGAACTTTTTATTTGGCTGATGGATTATTACCAGTGGGCCTAAATGACAAAATTTAAGATTATATTATGATCCAAATCCCTCATAGTTGAATTCTAAGATTGTTTAATTCCATCAAAGTACTAGGAGATAGCCATACAATTAGTTCCTGGATCAGAACTATCTCCAAGTTTGATATTTTTGTTTGCATTAAACTCATCTCTAGTTCCCAATTTGGTTATTGTTTGTTACCAATATTTGTTACACATGGCATCTGCCTCTATTCGTATTTACAGTTTTGTAAATCAGGATATCTACTTTAAATCACTGAAGTTACATGATATAAAATTAGTGAAAGTGAGGACACTGTTGCCCACAAAGCTATGATACAGCATGAGTCCATAAAAAATAATTCATTCAATTAAAACAAATGCTTGACCTGAGTTAATGTAGTTTCCAGTTCTCTGTATCAGCTTTCTTGTGTATTTACAGGAAGCAATCTTAAAAGAGAGATTCCAGTCCCCTACATAGGACAATTCTGTGTGAAAACAAATATTGTAACACAGTGTTTTTCTCCTGACAGCAAAAGTGGTATAAAGATTAAAGACTTACTATCCAACAGGATAATGGAAAAGAAGCTTGCAGCATTCTTGCTACATGGTAGGGGAGAAGGTTTGGAGAAGAGAAGCAGCTATATATGATGTTTCCTCATTCTTGTGTAGGGATACTGTTTCAACCCCAAGATCTCCAGTTTCAGCTGTACAAAAACAGGGGAAGTGGACAGAGGAAGGGAAGGAGCGGGGCAGTACCGCCGGTATTGTCTGAGCACAGCAGGCCTATGTTCTGGGAAAAGAGCTGGATTCATGAATATTGTTAATAGCAGCCTTAAGTACCCCCTATGCTCGCTGACTTCAGTTAAAGAAGTCACTTAGGACAGCCCAATACACAGTAGCAGCATACTATGCCACCTGGCCATGCAAACAGGCTAGAAAGCCTGAATGATATATTTATACATAGTTCTTCTTTGTATTAGCCCAAGAAACCAGGGTGAGACCAAGATTTCTCTATACATTCTTAACATGCACATTTCCATCAAGGCAAGCGATCTGCTGCCGTCCAGTCACATAAAAGAAAAACAGAGGGAGATTATGACTTAAGGGACTCATTTCGAAACCTCTCAGGGAGGTTTACTGAGCCCCTCTCTCCCCCTTCCCCCCCCCCCAATCGTATTTCTATGCATGTGGTTGCGGGGGTAGGGTAACCACCCATCCTAATTGGGTGGGACAGTCCTGAACTAAGAACAGCAAGTACCGGTCCTGGGCTGAGTGACTTTAGGACAGCATTTGTCCTGGATTCACAGTATCCTGCAGGGTTCCAGGCTTTCTGTTCACTGTGAAAAATGTGGGAAATGGCAGGTGTCCTCTTGCAGGCTGGCAGAGATCCAGGCTGCTTGGGGCTGGGGGGAGCAGGATGCAGAGGATGCCCTGTGCATGCCCACGCATGCATATATCTGGAAATACAGCCAGGCAGCAGTGGAGAGCAGCTCCCTGCAGGTAAGTCTATGGTGGGGGAGGCATAGGAGGGATGAGGGGAGGGCAGATAAAGACCCCCACACTGAAGGAGGGAGTGGGCCAGGGGCTGGGCCTGGGGACACTGCCCAGCCAGGGCAGTGCATGGGGCCTGGAGCCAGGGCAGGGAGCAGCACTGAGCCACAGGTGGCTCATCCTGGGTGGTGGGGGAATCGTGGCTTCCTGCCACTGCACCCACTTCTGGGGATGGGGCATGGTTGGGGCACGTGCATGGGCAGGGGGCAGACAAAGGAGGGAGTGGGCCAGGGGCTGGGCCTGGGGACACTGCCCAGCCAGGGCAGTGCATGGGGCCTGGAGCCAGGGCAGGGAGCAGCACTGAGCCACAGGTGGCTCATCCTGGGTGGTGGGGGAATCGTGGCTTCCTGCCACTGCACCCACTTCTGGGGATGGGGCATGGTTGGGGCACGTGCATGGGCAGGGGGCAGACACAGGCTGCCTGCTGCAGGCTCAGGGCTCCTCACCCGGGACCCCCCCCCCAGCCATGCCGCCATGGTGAGGCACTCCCTGCCCGCCTAGCAGCAGCGGGGGCAGTGGCAGTGGGGCAGAGTTGTGCCCCTTGCTGCTGCCGAGTAGGCAGGGGGTGCCTCACCATGGTGACGTGGCTTGTGTGGGGCCCCTGGGGGGGGAGGGCAGCAGGACGGGGAACCCTGAGCCCGCAGTAGGCAGCCTGCATCCACCCCCAGCCCCCAAAGGCTCCACTCACCTCTACTCCAGCTGTGCCAGTGGGGGCGGGGGGAAGAGAGAAGGACATGTGTCTTGCCTTTCCATTTTGAAAAGGTCACCCGGGGTGGGGTAACAAGCAGTTGAGAGGTGAAAAATTTTAAGTGAAATTTGGTCTGTTGCTCATACTGTCTGCTGCAGTCATCAGAGGTCAAAACAGAGCCTTGAATATTATCAAACAGCTGGATAAATATGAACAGGATAGCTCATTGAGGTGTCAGTTTTTGCTATAAACCAAGTACTGAGCCTGAGGCAGTGAACAAATTAAACCACTTTAAAAAGCAGTATCATTTGGAAGAGTGGGTCAACTGATCCTTTGTAAGTGTTTTGTTTGTCCATATCTATTGCACAATAAGTGAAGCTAAACCAAGGCAGCTTACACTGGAAAGAAATGGCTGCTCAGTTACTACAGTTTAGCTTCCACTTCATGTGGAATAGAGCAGACACACAATAGTTATATGGGATAAGCCTGAAATACAGCAAGTCCCCCTTTTTTCTTTTGGTAGAATTGTTTCATCTGTCCATACCCTAAAGATGTCATTTTTTTTCGCAGAAAAGCTTTGCTGAATGATCCGACCTTTCTACCTCCTTTTCACAGACTCTGAGGAGAGATTTATGGTCTCATTTGAAACCAGTAGTCAACTCAAAGTGAAAGTCACATGATAAAAACTAGAAATGAGCCGATGCCTCAAAATTCAGGTCTGGATCCAGCTTTCAAACAGTGAGAGCATAGCGTGGGTTTAAGTCTGTCTGTAATTAAAACCAACATCAGTCAAGGGCTCCCACAAATTTCTTTGAACCCCATACAAATGTCAGTGAAAATGACCATTGCTGCTTTTTATTTTTCATGCCAGACAAGATTAACCTTGGCCAAACACTGTTCTGAATAAATAATCATTAATCATTTCACTTTCTGTAAGTTGGGTGCATGATCTTCACTGTAAAGAAAGCCTGTATAAGACTTATAAAGGAAATAGCTATAGCATAACATGTAACACAACCACAGCCTGTGTTTCTTGCCATATAAAAGTGTTGCCAAAGTACTTTGTCATTTACATAGATGATTTAATGATGCTTGTATGATATTTAAAATTACTGCCACCCACTAGAGATGAATGAAAGCATTTATCAATATGTCTCTTTTACTATTTGACTGTAAAATGCAAAGATTATTGGGAGAAAAAAAGCTTTGTGTCAGCCACGAAAAAACAACTCTGTGACCTTTCTAGATTTAAAAAAAAAAATCCTTCTAGTACTAACATGATTTAAATTTTCATGAACAAATAAGCTATTTCACACAATGGAAACAAGTAATAAACTAGGACGAGAACTGTGACCAGCCTGGGACCTCTAAAAGACCCCTCTGGACTTGGCAGGAGCCTGCTCTTTCCATCTCAGGGAGAGCCCCTTACACTGGTCTAATTACCTTTTTAAATTCATATCTAGAACCACAGGCTGCCTCATGGGATTAAGCACAGTATGCTTTGCAAATTGAAAATAAGATAGCTGTTAGGAATATATACTTGCCACTATGATTACAGCAACAAACAATGGCAAAACATTAATTTACATCTATTATAATAGAGAAACAAAGCCTGGGATTTTCTTCATATTATAGGCAAGAGATGAATTTGCAAAAGGTGATGTTTTAAAAGAGGTAGATTCAGAATGAGGGAGATTCTCTGCAGGGTACATACTCTGTAACAATGACATCAGCTAAAAGTTATCGAGATTCAGGAAATCATTACATTTATTTACCATAAGATTGAGATTTTTTCAGAGCAAAACTATTCAACAATGAGGCAAAGTTTATATGGAAAGAGAAGGGGGAAGGGAGCAGTGTGGAGTGGTTACAACAGCAATCTAGCCATGCCCAGGTCTAGGATTTTTAAAGGTGTTTTATCTGGTAGAAATGAATACAGCATTTACAAATTGGAAATAACTCTGTAAACTCAGATAAGATTGTCTTGGTAATATTTTACCAAGGAAGCAGCTCACCACTGCTTACTTTCAATTAGCCATCTAAATCATAGCCTATACAAAAAGCAATCCCTGCTGCCTTGTAATAAAAAAAAAGAAAGTTAGACTAGTTCCTAAGAGTTTTGATTCATGTTGCTGAATATGGAAGATCTGTAATCTTCTCCTTGGAGTCTATAGTCTAATGTAACTGCTTGAAAGTACTTTCCTTCTGCAGCTGGCAAAGATATGTTTTCTGAAATGAATGGTGATTCATTATAGATAACCCTTCTTGATTAATTTTGTTTTGACTTTAACTTTGGAATAAGAATGTAAGCAGTAAAGCACCTTCCCCCAGATAGATACCGTGGCACTATTTTTAGACTGGTTTTTTTACGTTGTATAGAGGGAAGCCTAAATTTAGGGAAGGTGGTAGGGAATTAACTAGTTGATTGTCATTGAAAGTTTTGGCTGTCAGATAAAAACTGTATATTTTTTATTTTGTTACTTCCCATAACTTGGCAGCCACCTCTCCCAGTCAACCAGTCTTGATGTAGAGATCAAACTTATCCTTTGAAAAGCTGCTTTGCTGTGTCTTTGCTGACTGAGATCTGCAGATGGAAACTAAGATCCTGGTTTACAATGCAGTGGTTATCCCCACTCCTCTACAGGTGTGAGACATTGGTGACATATTGAAACCATCTTAAGCACCTGAAATGGTTTCATCAGCGTTGCCTCAGGAAGATCCTTTGAATTAGATGGGAAGACCACTGCACCAATGCCAGCATCCTCTCTGCAGTTAACAGAACCAGCATTGAGGCAAAGATCATAAAACATCCACTCTGCTGGGCTGGCCACTGTGTGGATGGCTGACACTCATCTCCCAAAGCAAGTCCTCTTCTCTCCACTTACCCATAGTAATAGGACCCGCAGAGGACAGCGGAAGTGCTACTAGGACAACCTGAAAGCACACCTTAAGAAGGGTGGCATCAACCTTACAAACTGGGAAGTGCTGGCTGGGAACAGGTCTCAATGGGGCTGCACCGTTCATCAAGCTACAGCCCACTTCAAAGAGAACTGTCTTGCTCAAGAAGCTGAGAATTGGCAGAGGAGGAAGGAAAGCGCTCAACATCCTGGTCAACAGTCATGCCTCAACAAGATACCACCTGTCATATCTGTGGAAAAACATGCAGCATGGACTGGACTCCGCAACCACCATAAAATGCACCAGTAATCCCCCCTGGAGGACAGTCAAAAGAGAAACAATTACTTTGTAATAATTCATTACCAGTTATGACATAGCTAGACAACAGCTATTACTGTTTTTCATATGCCAATGGTATCGTGCTGGCAAATTTCTGTACTCTAAATGTTAAGACACATGGTCTCAGTATCATTGGGCATCTATACATGTGCCTGACACCAGCTCATGCGTTGGAGCATACTCAATTAATTATACTTGTGCTAATTATCATACTCATGTTATACTTGGGCATACTTTATAGCATACTCATGCTAATTAGAATGCTCCAGCAGCCTCCACGTCATATGTATTCAGCATCCCCGTGCTTCAAAATGGTGGAGGGGGCACTTTAACTAAAGCTCATCAAACAAATTGTGCTTAAAGCAGCCCTGCCACCATTTCAAAGTATAGGACACTGAATACATGACACATTGCAGATGCTTTAATTAGAGTGGCTCTGGAGAGTCGCTCTAATTAAAGTGCTTCCCCTCACCCCAGAGCATGTGTAAAGATGCCTTATGTAACAGATGCTTTGTAAGGGTCTGATCCTGAGTCAGCTAGCTTGAGGTTCAGTAATAATCCAAGCACATCAAGTGTTAAACACAGAGAAATGGAAAATGTTGGTTATTTCTATCAGTTAAGAACTGCTTAGTGTCTGAATGCAAGGCTACTCCTTAGCTGAAATAAAGCAGGACGCAGAGCAATGTTGCTTTTGCAGGAGCTAAGAATCTAATCTGTGATGTTATTTTGAAATAAATGACGTTTCCCTTCCCTCCTCCCCACATCTTCCCTCACCAGGTTTTCTTTTCCAAAGTTCGTATACTTAAGGTATGTTGTATATCATTTCAGTTGCAAAGCAGTTAGCTGGCTGTATTGGCTGAATATTTTGAGAAATAACAAAGACATTTTTGGACTGAAGCAGTGTCCAAAGAGCTCCATTATCACTATGCGGAGGGAGAGGGGAGGATCATTTTTCCTTAAATTACCAACAAAATATTTCTTTATAACATCTAGAGAGCCATTAAAGAAGAAGAAACTGAAGCCATGAAGCAAAACTTGCATGAATGGATTTTACTAGCATTTGCATGTTAATCCACACATACCTAGGTGTGAGCAGTTATCAACAAGCGCAAGAAGGAGATTTGCAATATGCATCGTCCTTGGCTGTTTAAAGCTGTGATTCAGCAGGTTACTTAAGTACATACCCAACTTATAAACCAGTGAGCAATCTCACTAAAGTCAACCAAAGTCAATTAAACTACTCATGTGCTTAAACAAAAGCACTTCAATAAATAGAGACCTAGAAATTAGACAATCGTGTTAAAATAGTGAATTTGAGCAGAGGTGTGAATAGCCTCATCTTCATCATATTAAAAAGTAAACCTTTCATCTTAAACATTGCTTAGCACATAGGATGGTTTTAGTCTTTCCCAAAAAGATTTAATCTAAATCAAAGAAATCATATTGGGGGGGGGGGGGGGGGGGGGGGGGTAGAAGGGGGTGGATTACATTTTTTATCTGTCACTTTAAAAACTGGTTTGCCTCAAATCTAGGCTTATTAAGATTCTAAACTGCCTAAAGCTTTCTGCTAGATGCTTTCACTGAAGCTTCCTCTTTACCAGGGAATAGAACCATTACTCAGAACACACATCTGCAACTCCTCTTGCTGAGCACATGCTGGACATTGTTTAAACATGAACGTGAATGCTACAAGTGCAAAATGTAATAGTGAAAAAAGGATTTTATCCAGGTAAGGGCTGAACTATTTTTGGCAGCATCCCCTGATTAAAACTAGGGTATGCAATGGTTCAAATTATGAATAAAAAAGAGGTTACAGTGTGCTCCTACTAAGGAACTAGAGCTGCTCACCTACTAGATGTGGTTCCTATTGAATTGATTATGTATGATGCATGCAAACACTTGATATCACAAGAAAGAGAGAGCACCCATAAGTGTAACAACTGTTTTTTATGACAATTATATAAATTGTATAAAGACTTTTTTGTAGGTGTCATGATAACCTAGCAGTCAATCAGCTGTTGTAACTGTTGCACTGAAGTGCTAAAGCTTGTTCAGATATACTATTTATACACTTTTAAAGTAATTTAAAAAAAATCTAATTTAAAAAAGCACACCAGGTTTACTGATTTAACCTATAGGAGTTGCAAACTTGGTCCATTCCTTTAGCAGAAGTTGTTTTTGGAGTTCTCATTTTTGTCTAAAAGTTTTCTAAAAAACAGTTAACAGCATTGCACCAGAAGTTTGTCTGTTATTGTATAAAACACTTTGTCACTGTATACAATACTCTGGACTTTATCATATGCAACCAGCTGTGATCCTTTATGTATCTGAGTAATGTCTTCAACAATAATCCCATATATATATATTTAGACAGATTTGTACCAACACTGCATTGTTACACTTCACTTACTCTTTTTTTTAATTATGTAAAAAAAAAATCACATTAAGCTGAATCTAATTACTGCAATGTATATTAGAAGCAGGGCACCATCAAAATTTTATTTAAATTAATCAGGTTTTGATTTAAGATATTAAATTCAAATTAATCATGTAAAAATGGAAATGATCCTTGACGTGCTTCCAGCTGTGACTTCAGTCTGTTTTCTCGTGTGAGTCACTTTCGGGATGTCTTGGGGGGAACATTACAAAAATTCACGCCGGTGCTATTTCAATTAGAGTTATTTAGCAGGACAGATGTAAAGAATACGGTATAATTAAGAAGGAGCTGATGACACGGCTACAGATTTTCAGGATCAAAAAAAAAAAAAAAGAAGGACCGTGAGTGAAAATTGACTACTGGTCATGTCATCCAAGTTCAAAAACACTGGGGTTAAGCACTCATTAATGAAGGAATGAGGTCTTTAGATCAACCATTGGACTCTTTCTCTGGAGCAATTTGTAAAATTTTGCCCTGGAAATAACTTTGAAGTTTCATTAACAAGCAGATGATACCTGATAATATAATTTTAAACATACTTAAATACTTTTTAAGTATACTCTTCATCCTTTTTTGACTACCTCCCTTCGAAGGCCTTTAAAAAACACAGAAGTATCCTGTGTGGAATAATATATATAATAAAGCATTGTTAAATCCATTTAAAATACAATGGATCAGAAGTACTCTAACTTGTTCTATCACTGTTGGAACAAAAGTAGATCCTGTATTACCCCTGATGCCTGACTGAAACCAAGAGGAAAGAGCATGGGGTTTTCCCACATATGAGTGTGACTTGGCATATATTTATAACACTATACTGTCAGTATGACAATTCAAAGTGTCCCACACATTATTTCATCATCACAACTCTTACAGACACACAACTGTACACATTTTTTTCAAGCATAGATGCAATTTTGGAAATTCTTTCTCTAGAATGCACAATTCAAAACAGAAGACTGAATATCTCAGGATATTTTGATAAAGGCAAATTTGAGCAAGGATTGAAGAGACAAACATTGTTTGCCTCGTTATCATCAATATTTGTTGTATTTTGACATGCTTCCCACTGCTGGCCTCAAGTCCTGACTCTGACTCTCTCTACCTAATCACATGAAAGATAAAAATAATTTATAACTAATATTTATAGGAAAATCATGCATTAGTAAGCATAGGCAACAATGCTTTCCATAACCAGCTTTCCCAGTCTGTTAAATGTAACCGCATTGCAGTGAATTAATCACAGCAGCCATCTCTATACTAGTAATGTTTTTATGATTTTCCCTTTGATTGTAAGCTCCTTGAGTTAGAGACCTTCTTATCTGCCTGTGAAATGATGCCATACAGATAACTGGATAGCTGATGAGTGGTGGAGTAATTAGCCGAAATGAGGATATATTTTGCATGGCTATCCATAATGAATGAAAATTAAAAAAGCATATTACACTTACCACCACTTCCATGTTATGCAGATTGCACTAGAGTGTCTGTTTTAGCAGATACACAGTCTAAACTTTTTGTTATTAGACTAGTTGCTCATGTTGTTGCTACAGTTGTAGGAATAATATGATTCATTGATGGTTTCTACTTCCCACTCATACCATATAAACCTACAGAATGATTGTTCTTTATAGTATTTAAAGATATTTTTAAAACAAACCATGTGGGAGTTTAACATAATAATGGTTTCAGTTTTACAGGAAATGCTTTTTTTGTATGACTGTTTAAGTAATAAAACTGATGCCTCATAAATAACACAAATGTAATAAGCCTAATTTGTTTAAAAGGATGTGATAAAAATCTTTTCAATTTATTTATTTGTCCATTATTTGAATGCCTCATATAACAGCTGGAAAGGACAATTTCTTTCCTTGGGCTAGACTATCATCTGAATTATAGAACTAAATACTTCCATCTAATATACCCACATTTCAGTTCCCATCTGGGTTGCTTTTCTCTCTGAGTGTCTCTCTCTCTCTTTTACATGAGCTGGGAATTTTGAGTAGAATGATAACCTTAATTCCTGTATCATTTACATTATTTTAGGTCCACACACACGCTACTGTTGTTACCCATCATTATACTCTTGGGAGTCTTAACCAATATGGTTGATCCCTTATTCCCACAATTGCAGGTTCAGGGCTCAGCTATATGAGAGAAGACTTCTCTGGACAAAGAAGAAGAAATGGTTCCTTTCTAGTCCTTGACCAAGATGATGGCTGTGACAGTGTGCGCAAAATTGTGGTGGGATAAATATTGGAGAAAATGTTAAGATGAGGTGTAGTATGGAATTTTTTAAATATATGCACACATATACACACACCCACCATTATATCATTTCTTACTGATCTTGTCCTTGTCCATCTGGTAAATGCAACTGTCTCATAAATACCCCTTCATTAGCAAAAGCATCAGGTATCAGAAGGTTTGTTAGTGAAGTGATGATGCATCAAGGAGAAGATTTTTTCATAATAATAAAAAAAGGAAGGGTGCTCTTTTGGCTTGAAGACCAGAGTAGGATTAAGTATGTCTCCGTTTGGGTCCTAACTTCACAAATGTCTTGTGTGATTGCAAGAGATCATTACTTTTGCCTCAGTTCCCGTATGTAGAATTGGGACAGTGTTCTCTTTCATCCTTTCTCTCTCCATCGTAACGCTGTAAGCCCTTTGATGTGAAGAGCTGTCTCTTAGATTGTGTATTTCAGTTCCTACCACAATGTGACTCTGATCTCAGGACACTGAGACACTGTCAGAAGTAAATAATTTCAATAATAAAGTATTCATTTCCAAGGCTCCCAAACTATTTTACAGACATAATCCCTGCCAACATTTTAGATGTGGGGAACCCATGTTATAGGGTGGTTTTGTGCCTTCCCCAACACTGCACCATTAGTCTGCAGGAGACCTGAGAGCAGAACCTCTCATTCCTGGTGTCAGTACACCGAAACAATCATTGCCATGTTGTTCTTTGACTGCAGCATGACATTACTTTTTTCACTACTTGCCAGGTACGCCTTTCCAAATAATGACAATCAGATGGTGAACAAAATACATTTAAGCCTTAAAAATATTCTGTGACTTTTTAGGTGATTATATGAATTCTGCTGTGGTTAACTGGTCATTGCACTAGAAAATATTTAAAAAAATGTTTAGGGCTCTGACATAGCTTTTACAACTAGGGTCAACATGAAATGGATGTATTGCAGAATTTTCCTTAGAGGCTGTTGCCTGAGGTATTTGTGCTGATTCAGTTAGGATATTTCTGGGACCCTTGGGAGAATGCACATGAGAGCAGTGTGCTGTTCAAAGGGTAACGCTGACATACTGCTTTACACAACCTTTGATCCAATGGACAGCATAGAACAGGGAGAAAGCTTGTGACACTGATAGTACATCACCCGTGCCCCACTCACCCTCTTTGACAGATTTAGTGTTAGAGAAGATGGAGATGGGCTTTTCTCTGTGGCTGTAGAGGACAGGACTAGGAGTAATGGCCTCAAGCTGCAGAGGAAATTTAGGTTGGAGATTGGAAGGAACTTTCTGACTATGAGGCTGGTCAAGCATTGAAAAGCCTACCTAGAGACATTGTGAAATTTCTATCCCTGGAAATTTTCAAGAGAAATACTACACAACCTTATGTTCATTTTATAAGTGATTCTCCGGGTAGGCATATCAACTTAGCTGACTACACAGCTCCTCATCAAGAGCTGCATGTTTGTTGCTAACTTTGGAAATCCCTTTCATAGTCCATTGGAAACTGTGCAGAGAATACTGCATAGAGAAAATTGAATGTGACCTACATTGTAACCATCACTTGAATTAGGACTGATCACAGGCATTACAGCAGAGATTAACTGTCTCCCCTCAACCCTGCTTGGCAGTCGGGCAAGTACCTTATATACAGTACAGATGCCAGAAAATAGGATAGTTGGATTGTTAGCAAGAAGAAGATATTATATTTTTTATGTTAAAATAAATGAACTGCACATAGTACACCATGGCTGGGTGCATGTAAATATTTGAAACAGCACATGACCTAAAAAACCCAAAAATACTGACCCCTAAACATTAATCACATATTGATTTTCTCCTCTCAGAGCACTACTTAGTAATAGCACTATATCCGGAACAGCCATGAAACTTAGACACTGAAGTTGAGTGCAAGATGCAGAATTGAGGGACTTGGCCTGAGAATATTTATCTTCTGTCACAAGACATACAGAGCTGTCAAGTCTCCTGGATTTATCCAGAGTCCTCCAGTCTTTGGCAGATAAGGCTCTTTGGGTAAATGTGATATCTTTTATTAGACCAACTAAATAGTTGGAAAAATTGTTCTTTGCAAGCTTTTGGGCACAAACATCTCTCTTCAGGCCTAGCTCCCTGCCCAAAGGGCAAGAAATCAGCTGGGATCAGATCATCCCAGGAAGATAAGCATCCAAGCATTTCTTAAAGGTATCCAAGTAGGTGCTTGCACAATTTCTGGGAGGAGTCTATTCCAAACTCTAGAGACTCAGACAGTAAAGAAGTTCTTCCTTATGTCCAGTCTAAAATGGTCTTCTAGCAGTTTGTGGCCATTTGACCTTGTCTGCCCTTGGGGTGCCCTGGTGAACAGACGTTCTCCCAGTTACTGATATACAACCCTTATATACATATAGGCTGCCACCAAGTCTCCCCTGAGCCTTCACTTCTCCTGGCTAAAGAGTCCCATGCCTCTCAGCCTCTCCTCATAAGGCCTGTTCTCTTGACCTCTAATCATGTGCATGGCTGGGCTTTCTCAAGCTACTCTCTGAACTCTCTCAAGCTACTCCACATCCTTTCTAAAGTGTGGAGCCCAGAACTGGATGCAGTACTCCAGCTGTGACCTAACCAGTGCTGAGTAAAGTGGGAGGATGACTTCTTGGGTCTTGCTTGAGATGCATCGGTAGATGCAAGCCAGAGTTTTATTTGCTTTGCTGGCTGCAGCATCACATTGGTAGTTTATGTTCATCATGGGGTCAATCATGACTCCCAAGTTTCTTTTGGTCATGGTGCTAGTGAGTGTAGTCGTGGTACCAGTGAGACTATAAGTATGATGTGAGTTCTTTCTCCTGAGGTGAATCATCTTGCATTTCTCTGTGTTGAATGTCATCAGGTTTTTATCTGCCCACCTTGCAAGCCTGTCCAGGTCAGCCTGAATTGCCAGCCTATCCTTTAGAGTGACCGGACTTCCCCATAATTTGATGTTGTCCATGAACTTAGCCAGTCCACTTCTGACACCTGAATCCTGATAATTTATGAATATATTAAAGAGTACTGCTCTGAGTACCGAGCCCTATGGGACACCACTGGTCACCATGCTCCATCTTGACTTGGTTCCATCAACTTTCACTCTCTGGGTCTGGCCATAGAGTCAGTTCCTCAGCCACCAGACCATAAGGTTGTCGAGGCCTCAGTTCCCCAATTTTACCATGAGGACATTGTGGGGGACCAAGTCAAAGGCTTTTTTGAAATCTAAATATATGACATCAACCTCTTCTCCTTTGTCCAGGTGATGCATCACCTGGTCATAGAAGGAAATGGGGTTAGTCAGGCAAGACCTATGCACTACAAAGCCATGTTGGCTCTCTCTCAGAACATTGCCTGTTGTTCATGGTTTCTTTGATGATTTTTTCCAAGATCTTTCCATGGATTGAGGTCAAACAAATTGGCCTGTAGTTCCATGGATCTTCCTTCCTACCTTTCCTGAAGATAGGCACCACATTGGCCCTCTTCCAGTCTTCAGGAACCTCTTTTGAGTGCCATGAGTTCTCAGATAACTTGCTATTGGTCATGCTATGATGTCAGCCAACTCTTTTAGCACTCTTGGGTGCATTCCATACAGGCCAGCTGACTTGTGGATGTTCAGCCTCTCACACTGTTCCCTCACAAGATCTTCACCAATTATAGGCACACGATCGCCCTTACCCTGGTAGTCCTGTGTCCTGTCAGGCAGGGTGATCCCCTTAGGGTGGTGGAAAACTGATGCAAAGTAATCATTGAGGAGAATAGCTTTTTCCTGGGTGTTGGTTGTCAGTTGCCCCATTTGGTTCAGCAAAGGTCTGATGTTGACTTGAGTTTTTTTACGACTTCCCATGTACTTGAAGAAAAACTTTTTATTGCCCTTGATTCCCATAGCCAGTTTGATTTTGGTTTCAGCCTTGGTTTTTCTGGTCCACTCCATACAGGTGTGGGCCAGTGCTGCATAATCCTCCTTAGCGGTAGTTTCCGACTTCCATCCCTTATAAGCTTCTCTTTTCAAATTCAAGAGGACCATGAGTTCCCTATTGTACCAAGAGGGTCTCCCAGCCCTTTTACTACCTTCCCTACAAGCCAAAATAGACTTCCCTTTTGTTTTTAGGATTATATCCTTAAGGAGCGGCCACTCATCGTGGACTCCCCTCCCTGTCAGATCATGGTCTCTCAGGGCCTCAACAACTAAACTCCTGAGCTTGTGAAAGTCATCTTTCCTAAAGTCGAGGATTTCTGCATTGCTGACTGATTTGCCAGCTTTGTGATGGATAGAGAAAGTGATCAACTTGTGATCACTGTCACCAAGCTTCCCTTCAATCCTCAGGTCACTGACTAAATCATCCCCTTTGGCCAGTACCAGATCCAGCAGCGCCTTACGTCTTGTCAGCCCGTAGACTTCTTAAGTCAAATAGAGCTCATCAATGCAAGTGAGGAAGCTTTGCAACTGATCATATTTGGCTGAATGCTCCTCCCATGAGATGTCAGGTTGGTTGAAGTTGCCCATGATGACCATACACCAAGAGCATGCAACCTCTGCCAGCTTCCTAGCAAATTTATGGTCAAGCACTTCCTCCTCTTTAGGAGGTCTGTAACAGACTCCTATAGTAATAGCCCTTTCACCACATTCTCCTTGTATTCTAACCCAGAGGGTTTTGACTCACCCTCCTTGGGTGCCTATCTCTGCTTATAGGGAAGTGTACTGCTCCTTCACATAGAGAGCTACACACCTGCCCTTCCTTGCAACACGATCGCTCCTGTACATGGTATAGCCATCAATACCTGAGGTCTAGTCATAGGTGGAGTCCCACCAGGTCTCCGTTATCCCTGTGAGATTGTATTCATTTTTGCTTAGCAGAAGGGCCAGTTCCTCCTGTTTGTTTCTCATGCTCCTAGCATTTGTGCGAAGTCAGCTAAGCCTGCCATTGGAAGCCCTGGGCTTCCCTGTCTTCTTGGAGTCCCATCCTTGGGCTGGGGTAGGAGTGAGTTCCCTTGTGTTACCTGACCTGCTGATTCTGTGGTTGTCACTTCCAGGGCTTGCACTGGTGATTGTCCACCTGTCCCCTGGCAATCTTAGTTTGAAGCCCTGCCAAGCAGGTCAGCCATTCTGGCCAAGAAGAGCTTCTTTCCCATTTGGAGTGAGGTGGACGCCATCCCTTCCCAACGAATCGATGCCTGCCTCTCTGAATGTAGCTGGTAAAATGTAAAGAGGTTACCTGGGTTTATCTGGTGGCAGGCAGGTTATAATGTGCCATATATTTAGTCCATGATTTTTTGTATTTAATAGATTTATGAAGTGAAGTTCATAGGCTCATCTACAAAAAGCTGTTTTGTAAATTCCCTTTGAGGATTAGAACTGAGAGAACGAAGAGAGTGATTATCTTGTAAGAAGTGTGCACCCACAGGTAATTGGCTATTATTGTCTTCAATAGATTTTCAGTGTCCATTCATTCTGATATGCAGTTGTTGTTTGGTTTCTCCTACATATTTTTCAGCAGGGCATTTAATGTGCTGGATTAGATATATTCCATTTCTGGAGGTGCAGGTATAAGATCCATCCAGGAATGGGCCTGAAGAAGGGTGTTTGTACCTGAAAGTTTGCAAAGCACAATTTTTCCAACTATTTATTTGGTTTAATAAAAGATATGACACTCACCCAAAGAACCTTGTCTGCCTTTGTCCTTAGACCAACATGGCTACAACCAACAGCTCCTATCTTTGGTGTTTTTAATGTCTCAGGTCCTGGGGTCATAATTTGAGGGAAGTGCAGGTTGATAGTGGTCTTTGAATATTTGGAATTAGTAGTACTGGATATGGCATATAAATTAGATCTACACAGGTTGGGGGTTAATGGGAAAAATGGATGCTATATATTTAGATGCCACTTTCCAAGGAACCAAAAGGAGATCTCACTGTGATGGTGCACATGTGCACATCTACATATACTGTAGAATATCAGAGAGAATCTACTTCAAACCAGAGATCTTGAAGAACCTATAGACTCTCAATGACAGAAAAAGAAAAAAGCATGCTCTTTCTAACAGCCACCTCTATATGTGCTCTTCACAAACATATTCAAAGTGCAACAGAATGGTAAAGAATTTTGTTCTCACCTGGACCTTTTCATAATCAAAGTTTCCTCCGGGTTGCTCTAGGCCAGTTTAGCACTGATAATAATTCAGGATATTTTTAACAGGTCAGCACCTTCAGTTTTGACACCATTTCTGATTTTTGCCCCTGCTGCAGGGAGATTATGGAAATTCTTCTGCTTTCAGTCTGCAGATCAGGGATATATTGCCTTTCTCAGCCCATATTCAGATGCAGAGGGATTTTAGGTAATAAATTAATTGGGAGTTGTGAAACATAAACAGCCCTGGTGGAGGATGCTCTGTAAACTGGAAAGCACTGGCATGAAAATCTGCAAGTTGTCCACTACAGGGGGTACGGTGGCCATATAGGGCCTGAATCTGCAAACAGGTCCATGAGTCTGTCCAGGACTCTTCAGATTAGCTTGTGGAAACAGGGCTTTAGTTCATGGGGACACCCTCCACATTAGAAATCTAGTTGTTATGAAATCTTTTGATCACTCAGAAATGTTGAAGGATATTGTGAGAATTATTTTAACTACTGGATACACAGGGCTGTATCTTCAGTGTATTTACATCATAATGGCCCAGCTGAACAAGGACTATCAACCCCAGCTAAGGAACTGGCTTCCATTCTCTTTCACAGGTGATTATTCTTCACTAGCTCCACACAACAAGGAGCAAACCCTTACAGTTTCCTTGAATCTATGATATACCCTGGGACACAATATCTTTGTGGGGGGACACAAAAGCAGCCACTGCCACAGTGGCATGTGACAGCGGATGCCATGGGCAGGACCTGCCCTGCTACAATGCTGCCTTGGGAAAATTTCTGGATCCTCCCTTCCTTCTGCTGCTGATCAGTTAACCTAAGGATCTTTCCTGTACTTTATATTTTCCAGTTTAGTAACATTACAGTGCTGTGAATTGTTTAACAAGTGACTAGAACTTTACAGTAGCTTAACCTTAGGCACTAACTTCATTTTAATTACAAACTAACTATAAGAGGCAGCCTACTTGGAGTGATTTTATTGCCCTGTTTGCATCAGGCTTGGCCCCTCATTAGACTTCTTGTAATTTCGGACATTGAGAATTTAACAACTGGCAGCAAGCAGGAGATGGCTGCTTTCTGCTCACAAAAGTCTTGGAGTATATTTAGACATTTAGCCTTCAATTTAAGTTGTTTTGCTTATACTATTGTAAGATGCATCATTTCTCAGTAAGGCCCACATGTTTGCTTTAATCTGATAGGGTTCTTCTTGTTGTTTGTAACCTACTTCCTCTCTGAGAGAGGTAAGGGAACTTTAGCAGCAGACTTAGGAGAAAATGAGGTGGGAGGAAACAAAGAACAAAAAAAAAAAGGCTGGGATTCATAAAATGAATGTAAAAATATGTGCTTATATAAGTATGTACAGTAGATGCCAGTTAACAGAACAGGCAGTGACATCACAGTTAATTTAGCGCACACAATACTTTACACTTTTCTGATCTGAAGGCAGTTTTGAAGCAGTTGGAAGCCAAGTAGATAATCAGTGGGTTACAGGTTGAATGAAAATTCCCAAACACCACGAGCTGAAGTTGGGAAGAGAAAGGCTGTAGTAGAGGGAGGGGGTGATACCTGAATACCAAAGTACTAGGAATGAACTGATTTTTTTTAACTGCAGTGAAGTCCAAATAATGCATCTAAAAAGGATGTAAAATAGTGCTGGAATAAATCCATAAAAAATGGATTTAAGCAAAGACTATTAATTGTGAATTAATTCAGTGACAAGGTCAGAGCACAGGTAACTCCATTGGAAAGCCTAATAGCTCCTAGTAGGAGAAATTGTACCTTTTAAAAAATTATATATTTTACCATCAACAGATTGAAACAAAGCAGAAAGGAGATGTGTATAGTTAAATGATTTTTCTCCTGCTCGGTAAGGGCAGAGTGCAACAGCTGTGACCACCCTCTCCCCAAGCCTCCTGTTTTGCAAAGAGCTTAAGCCAGTAGGGTTGCTGCACTGGGAGCCCACTTGGCCACAGGTGAGGAACCTAGCCATCTTCAATACTCAGTAGGCCAATCAAGCTGGCCCTGCGTGAGGTAAGATGGATAGTCTCCCTGTGTGCCCTGAGCTCCCTCTGAAATTTCAGCAGATCAATGTCACTGTGGCTTTTAATTACCCCTCTGCTTCATCATTATTTCATGGGCTTTAATATGCCCTGCAGGACACAGCATCACAGAATACAGATAAACAACCACCAAGCGCCATTCCCTCTTGAGGTGTTACAATCACCATCTGAAGGGAACCATAACAATATAGGGCTCATTTCCCTTTGCAAACTGACCTCAGGATTTCATGTTGCTTTCATGTACACAGTCTTAATTGATACGCAGGTGTATTACCTCTACCATTTCATTTTGGGCTAAATGCTCTTCTGCTTCAAAGTGAAACTTGTTGCTAACAAAGCAGCTAGGTCAGAATGGCCAGCAGTGCTCTTGAATTTGTCTTAGAACTTGTTTTCAGAAGAGGAAACCAATCTACCTTTGCAGATCCTGTATGATAACCTGTAGCAATTTAACTTAAGTGTAAAGCATAGTCTAGCAGTAGAAGAGGATGATCACATCCTGTGAGGGGCTGAATAGCCTCATGCCGCATTAGTTTCAGATACAGTGCTCAACATGTTGCTGAAAAGAGCGTACAGTGAAGGGTGCACACACCACAGTCTCTTACTAGAGCTGAGAATTTATAGACATGAAACAGTTGGGCCGGATTCTCAGCTGTACCCTGGGAGTACTGGATTCAGCTGAAGTGAGGAGCTCAACGCAGCAATTTGCACTGCTCCTCCAACAATCCTTGGGTATATTCCTTAGTGGCCAAAGCACAAATCACAAGCTGTGCACAGCTCCCGGGCAGCTTACACGAGGCTCTCAAAGAACAAGCTAAATGCAAACAAGCTTTTTCTTTGTGTTTATTATTTTCTAGATTTGATTTTCTTAAATCCTTGCTTATTATTTATTCTAAGAAATAATTTAGAAGCAAGTCCTTATTTGAGCTGGCTGTGTTCTGACCATGGACTCTGGCCTATGCTCATCTCCATAATTTTGAATCCAGCAGCTCTCAGATATGTCAAGGTTTTAGTTTGCTGTTTGAAAGGCTAGGAAGTTTAGCTACCCCAGCATATACTATATCAGGCCATTTTACTATACATATTGAAACAGATTCAGGTTTCTCTAAACTAGATCAGCTACTAATGGTTCCAAGAGGCAGTTCCAGGAGAAAGCAATCACTTGGTTAAAAAGGGTAAATACAGGTGTTCAAGAAGCACTCTAACTTTCAAGCTTTACTCTAAACATCCCTGGTTAGGTCGGGAAGAAGCAGAAGACACAACAGCACTTTGATCCTTGTGTCACCAGTGCCATCTACACACACGTCTCTGGTGATCTGCAGGTGTCCAGCTGACCATCCTGGATCCAGCATCTTGGACTACATTACCAGTTCTCCCGCACACAGATGCAGAGTTTGCAGACAAGGGAGACACCAAGGGACCTCTAGTAAGCCTCCTGTTTGGACCCTTTCCCCCACCCCGAGCTGGAAGCCATGCAGCTGCTCACAACCCAGAACTGACCATCCCATGAAATGCCTGCGTTCTGCCTCCAAGCTGGGAAAAATCCAGACCCTTAGGTTTCATCTACCTCCTGTGGGAACCTGGATAGCTGAGAAACCCAAAGCATCAGGACCCGGAGGCATGAGCCTCCCCTCTCCTCCCAGAGAACCAGAGAGGGAGGAAGGGAGCAGGGGGGGAGTTTTCTAGGGAGAATTCGTATTTCCCACTGCGCCTTACCTGCAACGGTGCTGAGTTGTAGTTGCTCTGCCAAACAGCGCCTGGAGGATTGCCAGTGAAGGTGCACAGATTCACCTGCTGGTTACACCTTGGCTGTGGGGCTTGAAATAAGCTTTCAGTATATATTGGGGTCTGTTTGGGTTAGGGTTTGTGTCAGGTGGATCCAGGTACACATGCTGGCCTCTCTCAGGAAAGCAACATGGCCTTGAGGGATGGGGTGCTCTGTTGACAATTACCCAGTTTTATGGTCCTACTTAAGGTAACACAGATCGATAACCCCCCAACAACAGGAGGGGAGATCAAGCCTGGCACCTCAGCTTCGTTCCAGGCCAGTGGCACAGGGGTTTGGTGGGAGGTGTTTAAGAGGCACACAGTCAGTGGGGAGCATCAATAAATTATTATCATCAGTCTTCCATGTGCACAATCATTGAGCCAAGACTATGCTGAATATCAGAGTAGGCAACTGTATCCTTCCCTACGAGCTTACCCCAGCTTAACAAGGTGTTATATTAGACCATTCTCTCACCTGTAAACATCACATTCATAAGGTCAGCAGTAAAGTCTCTGCATGGGTAGCTGCCTTAAGATGTTTAGCCAAAATAACACGGGATGCCAGTTTAAATGTGTATAGCACCACTGCACTTACAATGGTATACGCCCCACCAGATTACAGTGCTCTTATATGGTCCATAAGTTGTTGCGCTAAAAAACCTGACACTGTATTAACAGCGCAGAGACTCATAACAGGCTGCAAACTTGCACATACACAGATGTACTTCTTGCACTCTAGGGTATTAGACCAAGTGATATAAGAAGACAGACCCTAACCATTCCCTGCTGCAGGTTTCTTGGCCTGTGGAGAGCCCAGCAGGCCAAGTAGTGTGGCCTTGTGTATTACACCAAATTTAGATAAGTGGTGGAGTGAATGGAAATGAAATGATTGCTTAGAGTAATTTGGTCTGAAATCTATTCCTACAGCATTTTATACCAACACCAAATGAGTCCCCCATTGGGCACAACATTGACAGAGAAACGTGGGTCAAGCTGAACAGACTGCGATCTGGATACGGATGCTTCAAAACAATACTGTATAAGATGAACATCTTGGTCAGCCCCCTGAGTGAATGAAGCATCCATAATCAGTACAGCACTTAACCAAATGCTGCAATCTTTACAAATGTCCAGATGGGGTAGAAGGAATCTGCACGCTGAGTGGTAATACCAGTTAGTGACTCATAGCGGGCTAGGGGGGAACTGGAGGGGGTGGAGGGTTGGAAACAGGGGCTTCACTGACTCTTGTTAGTGACAGCCCAGAGGCAGGGCTGATCTGGCTCTGGGGCAGAAGTCAAGCACTGGCCAAAGCTAGACCTCCACCCCGTGAGGTTGGGGAGCAGGATTCCACAATGATCCATGGGATGTCGGAAGAAGGGAAAATAACGTGAGTCGTGATGGGATATGGTACAGATGTTTGTTAAGGTGCTCTAATTTACAGCACTGAAGTTTGATGCCACATCCATCCAGAGTTATTCTAGAGTGGGGTCTGCTATTTTTACAGAGCTCTATGGGCCCTGACCATCTATTTGGTTATTGTGCAATAAGTATAACTTCTGTACCTGGTCAAAGACTCTCTAGAAGCAGAAGACACAACAGCACTTTGATCCTTGTGTCACCAGTGCCATCTACACACACGTCTCTGGTGATCTGCAGGTGTCCAGCTGACCATCCTGGATCCAGCATCTTGGACTACATTACCAGTTCTCCCGCACACAGATGCAGAGTTTGCAGACAAGGGAGACACCAAGGGACCTCTAGTAAGCCTCCTGTTTGGACCCTTTCCCCCACCCCGAGCTGGAAGCCATGCAGCTGCTCACAACCCAGAACTGACCATCCCATGAAATGCCTGCGTTCTGCCTCCAAGCTGGGAAAAATCCAGACCCTTAGGTTTCATCTACCTCCTGTGGGAACCTGGATAGCTGAGAAACCCAAAGCATCAGGACCCGGAGGCATGAGCCTCCCCTCTCCTCCCAGAGAACCAGAGAGGGAGGAAGGGAGCAGGGGGGGAGTTTTCTAGGGAGAATTCGTATTTCCCACTGCGCCTTACCTGCAACGGTGCTGAGTTGTAGTTGCTCTGCCAAACAGCGCCTGGAGGATTGCCAGTGAAGGTGCACAGATTCACCTGCTGGTTACACCTTGGCTGTGGGGCTTGAAATAAGCTTTCAGTATATATTGGGGTCTGTTTGGGTTAGGGTTTGTGTCAGGTGGATCCAGGTACACATGCTGGCCTCTCTCAGGAAAGCAACATGGCCTTGAGGGATGGGGTGCTCTGTTGACAATTACCCAGTTTTATGGTCCTACTTAAGGTAACACAGATCGATAACCCCCCAACAACAGGAGGGGAGATCAAGCCTGGCACCTCAGCTTCGTTCCAGGCCAGTGGCACAGGGGTTTGGTGGGAGGTGTTTAAGAGGCACACAGTCAGTGGGGAGCATCAATAAATTATTATCATCAGTCTTCCATGTGCACAATCATTGAGCCAAGACTATGCTGAATATCAGAGTAGGCAACTGTATCCTTCCCTACGAGCTTACCCCAGCTTAACAAGGTGTTATATTAGACCATTCTCTCACCTGTAAACATCACATTCATAAGGTCAGCAGTAAAGTCTCTGCATGGGTAGCTGCCTTAAGATGTTTAGCCAAAATAACACGGGATGCCAGTTTAAATGTGTATAGCACCACTGCACTTACAATGGTATACGCCCCACCAGATTACAGTGCTCTTATATGGTCCATAAGTTGTTGCGCTAAAAAACCTGACACTGTATTAACAGCGCAGAGACTCATAACAGGCTGCAAACTTGCACATACACAGATGTACTTCTTGCACTCTAGGGTATTAGACCAAGTGATATAAGAAGACAGACCCTAACCATTCCCTGCTGCAGGTTTCTTGGCCTGTGGAGAGCCCAGCAGGCCAAGTAGTGTGGCCTTGTGTATTACACCAAATTTAGATAAGTGGTGGAGTGAATGGAAATGAAATGATTGCTTAGAGTAATTTGGTCTGAAATCTATTCCTACAGCATTTTATACCAACACCAAATGAGTCCCCCATTGGGCACAACATTGACAGAGAAACGTGGGTCAAGCTGAACAGACTGCGATCTGGATACGGATGCTTCAAAACAATACTGTATAAGATGAACATCTTGGTCAGCCCCCTGAGTGAATGAAGCATCCATAATCAGTACAGCACTTAACCAAATGCTGCAATCTTTACAAATGTCCAGATGGGGTAGAAGGAATCTGCACGCTGAGTGGTAATACCAGTTAGTGACTCATAGCGGGCTAGGGGGGAACTGGAGGGGGTGGAGGGTTGGAAACAGGGGCTTCACTGACTCTTGTTAGTGACAGCCCAGAGGCAGGGCTGATCTGGCTCTGGGGCAGAAGTCAAGCACTGGCCAAAGCTAGACCTCCACCCCGTGAGGTTGGGGAGCAGGATTCCACAATGATCCATGGGATGTCGGAAGAAGGGAAAATAACGTGAGTCGTGATGGGATATGGTACAGATGTTTGTTAAGGTGCTCTAATTTACAGCACTGAAGTTTGATGCCACATCCATCCAGAGTTATTCTAGAGTGGGGTCTGCTATTTTTACAGAGCTCTATGGGCCCTGACCATCTATTTGGTTATTGTGCAATAAGTATAACTTCTGTACCTGGTCAAAGACTCTCTGCTGTACTCCTTTTTTCCCTAGTAGAAAAGGCCAAATTATTTTAAAAATCCATTTTTTTGCTATTTTTCCCATAACATTCTTTATTGAAATCACCATCAATATTTTTCATTCTCTAAAAAAAAAAAATACTAGGTTTTTATAAACTCCTCCTGCTAGGCTTCCAAAGTCAGCTCCCCATTTGTCAGCCAGCTGTTATCTATGGAGTGAAGTTTTCTGCACCAGTATAACGTAATCACAAGGAGTAGAAAGTGTGCCCTGGTCCCATAAACAGTACTGAGTGAGAGAAGGAGTGAGGCAAGTACAACATTAAACAGAAAGGAAAAATATCCCAGAACATTTTAAAGAGGGAACAGTACATGGAAGAAACTGTCTGCAGCTCCTTGGTACTATTCTGAAACAAAATCTGTGATGAGGGACAGGAAAACGCAGAGTAAGACGAAGTGCATTGCCCAAGGTCTGCGGGAGAACAAAGGCTTAAGTTTAGGTCTCACTGATCCTAGCTTAATGGCTTAACTGTTTTTTCTGTCTACCAGCGTGTTGGAGTTCCACCAGGCAGGAAACATCCCATTGTAGGTTTTGAACAAGGAGAGGCTGTCAATCAGGAAGTGCTGGAGCAAGCACATTTTTATAAGGGTGAAGAAGGAGGTAGCAGATTGGGCTTCTCCATTTTCCAGAGAGGGGAGGAAAAACCAGACCAGCTCCTGAGCTGCTGGGCTCTTCTGTAGGGAATGCTATCCCTCCTTTTCTGAAAAGTGCAGTGGCCCATCCCACTGTGTCCTAGACAACATCTGCTCATGAGTGGCCAGAAACTCCTGCATAGCCTTGCAGAGAGATAGGACAGAGTACAAACAATCTGTATGAGTTTGGGTCAAATTATTTACCTATCAGAACATGGATGGGAAAGGTGTTAGTTGTATTGGGTTGGAAGGAGGCAAATTAGTTTTATTGGAAGAATATGGATGGAAAGGGGGGTGACTCACATGCTTGAAGTAGTGAGATTGCTATATTAGTGGGGTGAGATAATGGGAGGTTAACATTATTGTGTGAGGACATCTTCGACAAATTTTACTGGGACTGTGGAAGAAAATTCATTGTATTGGGAGTCAGCCTGGTTCCTTGACTCAAGCATTGTGCGTGTGATATATCAAACTTGCCTGTGAAAGACTGGTACAGTCCCGCTGCATTCATTGGCTACATATCCTCCCAAGTCTGGAGGGGCTAGAAATGACTACAGTAGTATATTAATATACAGTAGTATATCAAATGAGATATACTGGCATTTAAACAGATATCACCATAATCTATGTCACTATCACCCAAACTATAAATCCAGGTCCCCTGTGGCTAGCACCTCAGCCCCCCACAATGGAGAGAGGTTATGCATATTTGAAATTTGAAACCGAGCTGTTTCAGTGTAGGGCATATGTTCTTTTTCCCTTGGAAAACAGCATTGTTTTATGGGTCAGCTAATTAAAACTAGTAAGTGATCAGTCCAGTGAAGGTTGAGAGATGGGTTTTGAACCTCTCTGCACACTCCACACTCTCCCTGTGGGGTTCCTGTTTATCTAAGGACAGAAGCCAAGATTTTTTTTTTAATTACTCAATTTTTAGGTCTCTCGCCTGAGGGTAGTTACGTGGTTTTTTTTCTGAAAATTAGGCCTCCTTGTAGGTGTCTCCACTTGAGCACACAGACTCACTACTTACTTTTGAAAATTTTGGCTAGATGCCATTAGCAAACTTTAATATAGATCCTGGTATGTAATTTGGACACACCCTAAGTTATAAATCAGTCAGACACATCAGGGCAATCACTGTAAGCCAAGCAGCAGCAGTTGACAGCATTTTAAATTCTGAATTCTACATGCTGGGGGTTTTAATGAGTAGTTG
Organism: Alligator sinensis; assembly: GCF_000455745.1. Classification (NCBI taxonomy): domain Eukaryota; kingdom Metazoa; phylum Chordata; order Crocodylia; family Alligatoridae; genus Alligator; species Alligator sinensis. The sequence continues at coordinate 1,888,325 of NW_005842021.1, read as the reverse complement.
GCCAACAGAAAGCAACCCCAGTTCTAGAGGGAAAGTTTGAAATTTGGACTTGTAAAGAAGAGCTGTACAGATAGTTAGAATTAATAGGCAAATTCAAGAGTGGTTCAGGTTTCAGGTTCCCTGATGGTTGTATGTGGGCAAGCTCATTGGTGTTGTATTTGCTTCCTACAAAGAATAAGTACCCAAAAGTAACAAGAGCAGGTGTTCCTATCTTGGCATCTGCAGAAGAACTGGTTTCAGGTGGGTATTCAAGTTTTGTAGAACTGCCTACTGTTGAGGGCTAATACAATGCATCAGCCTAACAATCTCCCCAATTAGGGTACATGAAGGAGCTGCAGACACACATGCCAAATTGCAAAAGGCAGGTTGGCATGGACAACTAAGATAGAAGCAAATGTTTGAGGCTCTGGGAGAAACAACAGAATTGATGCTTATTGTTATTTATTATTTACACTTCCGTAGCACCAAGAAGCCCCAGTCGTGGCCCAGGTTCCACATTGTGCTAGGTGCTGTAGACCGAGAAAAATGATAGTTCTTGTACTAATGAGCTTACAACTTGGGGATATAGCAGGAAGGTCCTACACCTGCTGTTCCACCTGTGAAGATGCAATAGTGCTCGCTGGTGTGGGTGGAACTGCCGTTTAGTCATGCAGCATTTTTCCACGAGGTGGTCAAAAAATTCACTATACTTATTTGTCTTGGTGCTTTTACCAGGAAGTAAAGGGTGGAGAATGGAAAGGACAGAGTGATAGAAGTTAATTAACACCTGGGATTTTCACAGATATCCTTGAGGCATTGATAAGTGAGTTAAATATTACTGTGGTCTTTGGGACAACTTGTTTGCTCCTGTTCAAGCTGCCAAATTCGGTTTTCACTAGAATTTTGTTTCTCCATTTTAATCTTTGGTTATTCTTGGATATGTTACCCCTAGGTTGATGGTCATTGCTTCTATCCCATCAAAGATCAGACATATCTTTGTCACCTGCTGGACAGAACTGCAAGTAGCCAGTCCCTTTATTCAGCATGGGACGTGCTTTATGGCCCCAGTGCTTTACATCTATATGATCTGCTGAAGCATTTTGTACTAAACAGCTGGATGGGGTTCTGAGCAGTAGGATATGATAATGTTGCCTTTTACCCCCATGGACCTTGCAGTCGGTCAGTGCATTTTTTCCCGCACATGAAAATTAGAAAGTAACTGTGATTACTTAGTGCAACAGAAATATGGGCCTAATTCTCCATTCAGTTACACCAGAATTACTCTTAGAGATACTCCTTGTATTACTGAACTTATTTAGGACCTATCAGCTTATTCCAGAGGTTTCCAGCCTGAAGGCTGAAGGTTTATTTTGCACATATTGATTTAGTGTAACAACCTCCTCCAGTGCTTTTATTTTTATGCATGGATGTTCTCATTTATACCAAGCTCTGACCCTTTCTATTCCACCAGCAAGAAGGGACAGGTTACATGGCAGCTAATGTTATTGTCAGTTTTGTATAGGTTTGCCAGATGGACAGTGTTTCAAAAATCATAATTCTATCCCTCTAACTTCCATGTGTGTTAACAGTGAATATTCATGGTAAGGCATGTTTTGTGAGAACACAGAAAAAAAACAAGGGAAATACAGTCCTGTACCCTATCTGACCTTGCAAGTGTTCCAGTAACAGCAAAGGCAAAAGGAAGAAGGAAAGCATTTCCCTCACCAGCACTGATGTGCCTCAGTCTCATCCTCCTGATAAGCATTAAATAATGTAAATTTGAAGGGGGGAGTAAAAAAACCTTTTCTGACTTTTCTTTTTCCCCCTGAACACTGATGCCATTGCATAATTATCTGGGTTGGCTTGAAAGAATGAAACCCGGTTCAAAATGTATGAGTTCATTTTTATGTTCTACTGAGAAAATTTATTCAGTGTGACTGCTCAGTAGCGAGAGCAGTAAAACACCTTAATCCCTGGTTGAAGAAAGGTAATACCTTGACAGATGTGTGCCTCCTACTTTCCTTGCGGCCATGTTTCAACAACAAACCTTTATTTCTGCTTCTCGGCTGTAGCAGAAAAAAAAAAAATGAGAGGAGCAATAAAGCAGTCAGACAAATCTCAGGAGCCAGGCGGCAATGCAATAGTAATGACAGATTTTTAATGTGGCGGGAGAGATTGACAGGAAAATGTCTTCAGAGCAAACGCACGCCAGATGGAATGAAAACGGTTTATTGGAGTATGGAGGTGCTGCTGAA
>NW_005842021.1:1879673-1886060 GCF_000455745.1 Alligator sinensis | reverse complement strand
GAACCGAATAGAGGGCGGGTTTAAGGTGGGTGTTTTATCTGCTTCAAGTAAACAACAACAACCAAAAAAAATGCCTCTCACCAGGCATTGCCTTACACCAGTCCTTGCACTAAGAGGATCTTATTTTTTCTTTGCAGAGCTGCACCAGCAAAAAACTTTCAAGTCAAAAGTTCAGTCAGAATGTGCACTGTGCAATGGGATAAGGAAAACTTGTTTAGTCTGAATCTTTTGTTGCATGGCTGTTTGTCCACCTGAATTCAACACTCACAATGAACCAGCAGAAAAAAGTGTAAAAGTTTAATGTGATTTTTGAGAAACACAAATGAACTATCACAAAAAATAGAAGGGGTAACCACACACACACACACACACACACCCCCGCCGGAAAGGCTATCAAATCTAGGACAGATGAACAAGTCTGCACTAAAAATATAATAAAAGCCAAAACAGCTCTTTCAGTATCAGGAAGAGCTACATCACTGCATTTCCTTTAAATCAAATGAACGTAAACTTGGGTGCCCTAACTAATGACAATAAAGTCAAATTTTGTCCTACATCTCCCAGGAATATGTAGCTCTATACGATTTCATACCCATCATACAGAATGAAGACAGAAAAATAGTTGTAAATGGGAGAAAATGACACAAAGGGAAGAAAATAAAAATCTAAACTGTTTAGATTGTGTACCTCTGACACCTTTTCGATATCAATCTAACCAATGGAGGATGGCACAGAAGAGAGGACAGGAGTCACATTATTGAAACATGCCCTTGTTTGCTTTTTGAAGATGTGCTTGTGTAGTATCAGTGGGTAGTTCTTTATCTCACTATACTTTACTTTATTAGGTCTCTGTAATAGCATTGTGTGTGCTTTGGTTTGCATGGAAACAGAAGCAAAGCAGGGCTTTGTGGAAGTGATACATGTGTATTATGTACATTTAGGGGTGTAGGTTATAGCTGTGTTGGTCTAAGGATATAGGTACCTTTATACTTTCTTTACCCAGTTAATCATGATATTTTTGGCTCATGTAAATGTATCAGAAGGGAACCACTGACGTAGTGTATTTTCCTTAAAAAACAAAAACATTCCTTGATGAGGTTTTTCCCTGTCTTGATTAAGAGCATTTACTTACAGAGCAAAAGGATGTTAAACTAATGGTTCCTTCCCCACTACTTGTATATGTCATTGTATATGCTCCAGTGGAATTTGCAGAAAAGGAAAAAAATGCCCTGGAAAAGTAGGCAGAATTTTGCCATGTCATTTCATCTGATAACTACAGTACTATGATAACAAAGCTTTAGGCAAAATGGTTAATGCTGACAGGAAATGTAATTGGCAAAGCCTTGTAACGATCAGTTTATAGTTTCCATTTTATAGATTTACTGATTGTTTTTAAAAATGTAAGTTTCAGAATTTTTATCATGTTCATCCTATACACAGCCTTTATTACAAACTTCCATTTACATCTCCTATTGTATTAGGCTTGGTAGGGCTATCTGGAAAAATCACTTGTACAACACTGATAGAAAACCCCATATTCTTTAAGGTTACTCTCCTACTATTTTACCTAGGATATCCGGCCAAATCCTGGCATCAAACTCTTCCTTCAGATACAAAATCTATTTTTACTTTTAAATACTGACTACACCTTTTTCAGTAAATGAACAAATATAAATTCAGTAAAAAAACTATATAAAGTGTGTTGGTGATATTATATGTTCTTCTGAATATGTCTCATTCCTATGCTCAGAAATCCAAATTCAGCTCTAGCATAGGTGATCTCAGCTTCCTCAGCACGCTGATGAGGAATAGAAATGTTTTAGGAAATAGGTACTGAAAGACAGTTTCAGTGGGACATGGTTTTCTAAAGAAAATATGAATTTAAGATTTTTTCTTTTTGCTAGTCTAAAATACTTCAGAAAATTAAATACACAAACTGCATTAAAATAATAATGTTAAATGTCTTGTTTAGCACAAAAAATTCCCTATGATGGATGTCATTCTGTCCTTAATTCACCTTTTAGCAGCACACATGATATAGAATATTAATCGCTGTTCTGAGACCTTTGCAATATTTAGAGACACGTTGGCATGTTGAGGGCAGAATGGCAGGCTTAACTTCAAACATCTTTGCTTCATTCTGCACCAGAACCCTAACATTATTTTAACATAAATTGCACCTTGTCATACACTGCATTCTGGCCTCACTAGTAAACTGCACAATGTATGAAAAACTACAATGCCTAATGCACATGGACAGACACCAAACTTAACATCAATAGTAGAATAGCATGAGTTTTCTTTTCAGAAGGGAGTAAATACTCACTTTCAACCTCAAATACTATTCATTAATAGCTTGCAATTTTTTATTTATTCCTAAAATCATACCAAGTATATCAGCATGCTCGCATGCACCCCCGCATTGTGGAATTTTGATAATGTATGTCCTAACCGCTTAATTGATTGATTAGCTTACTGCAGCTTTCTGAGGCACCAAATTTATCTTTAATAGCCGGAGTCAGGCACGGCAGGCAATCGAGGGGGGGGTCCCTTGGCGTCGATTTGCTCTTAACTGGAAAGTCATTACCACTTAATACATGTAGATTGTGTTGAAAGAAAATTATGTGTAATGAAATGAGGGAAAAATTAGTGGAGTGTTATGGGCGAAAGCAGATGTTACCGAGGAATTATGCTAGCAGAGATAATCACCTTCGCTAGCATTGTGTGTGCTGGGGTGTTAACTCAGGGAGAGAGTTGGTGAGAGAGCTAAATAAATGCATTGATTTATACAGATTTACTCTTTCCAACTACAGTACATGACTGGCACACACAGACGCACACCCAGAGCTCAACTTTTGTGTTTCTGATGCTTGCACCTCTCTCTGCATTATTTTTTCAGTTTCTCATGTTACATTCGGCTGCCCTAGCTGGAAGCGTAAGGAAAGGAGTTGTCAATTTGCATAGCATTCTGAAGACGCGAAGTAATATCCAAGGGCAGAAGTCCTAGTTATTGCATTGAAGCAGGACTTTGTGTGTTTCAAACTCTGGATTGTTACTGAGGAATACAAGAACTGCCTGTGGGGAGCAACATGGCATGTTTTTGGGAGCTGTACAAATAAAATAAATATTGGGCATTGTGGCAAAAATATAGTTTAAGGGTTTTTTTCCATACCTAGATTTTCAATGAATGGATTAAAAGAAAATGAGAAGAAATTTCTACTGTTTATTCTATATTAAGCAAGTACTAGAAGGTGGGCATATCAATGCAGTCATGCTGTGGTTAAAGCATTTAAAATCATGCCAGAAGAAGAAAGACCACAGATTTTATTATAAATACATTTTTGGAGCTCTTTATTCTTTTCACTTGTCAGCATTCCCGCTCTCCTTTCCAATCCTGACTGCATTATGTGATTTACACTATTTCTCATATTCAGGAATACTAGGTCACTATTAATTTTTAGTCTGGGGTTTATAAATTTCATATAACATGTGTTTGCATTTAGAATTATCCCTGCCTTATCACCCATTTCCTAATAAAAATGAGGCCTTAGGAAGAGATTACTTTGCAAATTTTACTACCAAAGCCATTGATAATTAGGGTTTCCTAATATATTGTTGTGTACCTTTGCCATTAAATGAGGCTTTTTGCCACTAGTTATTGCTGGTGGTAATAAAAATAATAATAAATTAAAAGAAGAAAGATTCCAGGTCTTCTATACCTAGTATTACTGTTCAGATGCAGGAGGTTAGCAAGAGCACTGTCAATTTACTTGTCACTATATTAATGAGTCAAAGAAATGCAGCCAGCCACTCATGAATCAATTGGAAAACTATGATGAATGTTTCAATAATTAAGAGAATAATTAAATTGCTGAATGTAGGATGGCACTAAATGAAATAGCTTTTGTAGCAGCAGCATATTGCTGTTTACAAACACAAAGAGCTACATTTAAATAACGCTGTGGGTCTGACTTAAATTTATCTGTCTAGTTTATCTCTCTGCTGACTGTGGGTCCAATCCTGCAAAGGCCTATCCATGTATTTAATCGTCTGCATGATGGGACTGCTCACCTGTTTAAAGTTAAGCACCTGTATATATCTTTTGCTAGAACAGAGTGTATGTGTCTCCTTACATATCCAGGCAGAAGGCAGGATAGAGATGCACTTTATGGACTAACTAAATAGTAGCTAGTCTATAAGGTACATCTCTACCCTGCCTTTTCCCTGACTTCACTAACACAGATATCTCTCCCTACATATCCATTTACCTTTGCTTTTTAACATGGCCACCATTATGGTATCTGAGTGATAAGCCACAGCCAGTAAATTCACAGTTAAACTTGATGCGCCAATGATGTCTGCAGAATTTAAAAAATGGTGCTTGCTAAAAGTGAACTGTAATCCTGAAGTGAAAATTATGAAATGTGTCAGCAATATTCCCTTAATATCCTCACTAACCAGGCAGGTTTTGGTGTAGCTTTCAGAATGCCTTTTTCTTTTGTGAATTTTTCTGTCAATTCCTACTTTAATAAAGAAGTCCCTAAGCGCATCACCATATGACATCATACATACCAAAATCTCTGATCTTACAAATAAAGCATTTTTGTGACGTGTCCTGTCACACCAAGATATTGCAAAAATTTCAGAGGGCATAGAAAGAAAGGCCTTTAAGGTAGATTAAAAGAAGATTGGCTTGATGTGATTTAAACACCATACTTTTTCATCTATTTTGGGGTGTTTTTGAAAGAAGTGACTATCATTCCAGTTCAATATTTAGACTGTAGTGTGAGCTTCAGAGCTGGCTGCATGGATGGGGACTACACACATCCTTTCCTAGGTGACCCCTACTGGGGGAGCTGTTATTCTCCCTATCATTGTCGCTTACTATTGTCCTGACTCTCCTCTCATTATCTGCTCAGCCTCCCTTTCCTTCCCATTCCCCTGAACTCCGTCTCTTTCCCAGTCCCCTGCCCTACTCTGCCTCTATGATTTTATATCCGCCAACCATGTTCACCCAATCTCCACATAGTCTATCACTTTCACTTTCGTGTTTCTTTTTTATTCCATATCCTCTGTCAGCTTCAGGATCACTCCTGTAATTCACCTTACCTGACACCCCATACTTTGCTGCATCCCCATCTACCTCTTCCACCAGAGTCCCTTGCATGTGAGTGACCCCCCGGATTCCACCTTTTCTCTCTCTCTTCCTCTGCACACATAATTCCCTCCTGCTCTTCTACAGTCCCAGAACTTCCCAATAACATTTCAGTCTTCCTGTTGCACCTCATATTCCACTTACCAACCTCATCACACAAATACGTATGTTCCAGTACCCTTACCACTAACCTCACCACTATATACTTAGCAAACCAATGATTTGAGGTAGACCAGAAAAAATATCCCTATTTTTTTTTATTGGTAAATTAATTAGCTGAGGATTGGCAATGAAGTACAAAGCCTTTCTTTTTACAGCTACAGAGAATCCATTATAAAGAGAACAATTCCATTGTGAGATGAAATCCAATATATGTTATTATCATATAGTTTGCCAATATCAAGGCAAACTAAACACCAATATGTGGTATCTTTTGGTAACAGTATTGTGACCACTGTGTTTCTCTTGTTGGAAACTAGGCCTTAGTGGTAGTGACCAAAACCCATTACCCAGAGAAAGATGTTGCATGCCATACATTATATAAAGTGAGTAGGTTCTGGCTTTTGGTATAAAAGGGCAATAGGACAAAATATGCCAATGGAAAGGTTCTAACTGGACACCTTTCTTGTATACCTGAGTAGAAAATCCAGTCATTTAATTATCATGTGTATAGATCTTCACTGTCACCAGTAGGTTAGGAATGGCTGATATTGGTAAATGTGGGGAAATTAGCTCTGACAGTTCCTGTATTACACATATATGAGTTAATCAGAATACTTAACTTCCAAGAGTTGTTAATTAGGCTTGTGCGAAGCAGCTAGTATTAGCTTTCGATTCGGATTCGGCCAATTTGGGGGATGGTGATTCGATTCAGTGACTCGAGTCACTGTCCCAAGCTGATTTGGCCAAATCTGATTCGGAGATTCAGCTGCTGCCGAATCAGCTGAATCTCCGAATCACACAGGCCCCATCCCCCCCCACTCTCCCAGCAATGGCTGCCCTGCCCGCCCCAGCTTGTGGCTCTTTGGAAAAGAAAAGATCTGACTCACCAGATGCTCCCGGGTGGGGGAGCAATCCCCACTGCCTCACACTGCGTGGGGGGCTCTGCATGAGCCCCCAGAAATCTCAAGGCTGCTGCAGCAGCCGGTGAGCCTGGGGTTTTTTTTTTCCTTAAAGGGCCAGATCTGGGGCAGGCGGGGCAGCCATGGGGCAACTGGGAGAATGGGGGGGGG
>NW_005842021.1:1871773-1879599 GCF_000455745.1 Alligator sinensis | reverse complement strand
GGGGGGCTGGGGGAGCAGGCAGGGGTCCCCCTATGGTCCCCTTCTGCTTCCTCCAGCCTCCCCTCACCTGCCCCCTACTTACCATATCCCAGTCCAGGTCCAGCTCCCTGCTGCAGCAGGCGGGGACTGCCTGAATCTCTGAAGCTCTCTGAATCTTTTCCAAATCGATTCAGAGTGCTTCAAATTGATCTGGACCTTTTAATTGGTCCTCTGATTCAATTTGGATTCAGAGACTCAGCCACCGAATCGGGTCAAATCTCCTCCGAATCGAATCAGCACCTGCAGCTTCACACAGCCCTACTGTTAATCCTACACCTTTCTTTAACATGAAGTTTAATTACAATTTTATAATTCAGGTAATAACACACATACTTAATGTTGCCTGATATATTCTATATTAGAGTCTATTTTCAGTGGTGATAGTTTTGCCAAACCTTAATCAGTGAGGAAGAAATGTTCCATGCCTCAGGCTGATTTTTTTTAGGTAAATGGTTCAGCCACTTCTGAGAATGTGGTTAGTGCAAAATACATTGTTTGATTATATTAAACATTATTTTGTTTACAAGATGAATGGCCTCCATATCTTGGAACAGGAACTTGGAATTTGGCACAAGAGTTGCCTGAGATGTGCCTGTTGCCATCTCCTTGGAACTTGATTAACTTGGCCAAGTTAGAAGGCTCTGAAAAAAGCAGTTCACTCATGCTCATTGGGTGGGGGTACAGTCCTCCTGCTCCCCTATTCAAATTGGATTTCATGTACACCTCCCCCTGAGAGTGACTGAGCATGCACTATGCTACAGGTGAGCAGGACTCCTTCCACCTTCTGGTGGCCTCTGTGATGGAAGGTATCAGAACTAACAGTAGGGACACTGCCCATGTTGTGTTCTCAGCACTCCCTCTCCTAGGGGCCAGTGAGTGTGGAAGTAAAGGAAACAGTCTGATTTGAATGCATCAGGATAGAAAATGAGGGTGGGGTAAAAAGATGCATAGTAAGGGATGTTAGGAGTAGAAGAGTTTGGAGTAAAGGCAGGAAAAGATAAGAGCAGAAGACCAGGAATGGAGATGGAGAAGGTAGGATTAATGAGAAGTCAGGAGCCAGGGCAGTTGAGGCCAGTCAGAGGCAAGAGACTTGAGGAGAAAGACTAAACTAGAGGAGGAAGGGCCTGAAATCATTAGGCAGGAAGCATACCAGAAAGGGAAGAGAAAGGAGTTGTGGAGGTAGGAATTGGAGGAGGAGACCAACATTGGAGGAGGAGACCAAACTAGCATTTGGGAGACCAAGTCACAGTGTAACATCCACTAAAGCACATTCTCGTTTGACCTGGAAATAAACCCATTATTCCTAAGTCTTCATTTATAGCTGTGAAACTCACTGATAAAAATTATTTAATCCCACCTCTATGATAGGTCTACACAGAAGATAACAACTTTCCACTGCTTCCAGTTACTCGATTAGCTGAAGAGGTAAAGGACAATGCAATTTCTATACTGATTCTAACCGCTGGTGAACTATGTGGATGACAATATAGGTTCATACTATTAAATTTTTGTCTTTCTAATTAGGTTTTAAGGTTTTTTAAAATACTAGGGAATTACATGCAAAGAGCTATGTTAAAACAGTGAATTTTCAGTCAAGTACACAACAGTTTGGAAATGCCAAATTTAAGATTGGCTATGCAACCTTGACATGGATCCCCTGCATGTATGTATTATGATACAATCCTCAATTACATTTTCATATATTATTTTTTTCTCAAAACACCATTATTCATTCAGTGCACAAGACAGACTGTCCTGTAAAAATGAATCACGGCTGTGCTCTGAAGGAGGCTATTATCTGAAGTTTTCTGAACCCTACTTCACTTTCTGAGGCAGTTGAAAAGTGTGTGTTGAATGAGGCAGGGAACTGGAAGAAGGGAAATATGCTCTCATCATTGAAACACTTGACAGTTCCTTTGAAGAAATGGATTTTACTCCTGCCTCTATCACAGGCTTCAGTGTTGTAGGGCAAGTCACTTAAACCAAAATTTTTACAGGTGGCCACCATGTGCTCTCATGGACTTTTCTGTGGTGTGTCTCGGTGCTTAGGAAGGAAGCATACATTGATCTTCACAACACTCTTGTGTTCTCCAGTTTAGATATGAAGAACTGAGGTACAGAAGATTAATGCCAAAATTGTCAAATCTTAACCATTGATATTTTTGGATGCCTAGCCTACAGCCTCATTTTCTAGCTACCCAACCTGAGGCACCTTTTCTCTGACTTGCACACATCTAGAACACTCCAAACTGCAACCAGGTGAAAGGGATCTGTGTTCACAACATAAAATAATGCTGTAATAGTCCACAGATTATAAATTAGGTATCCCAAATTAGTTAAGATCTGACAAAGAAAAGTCCACGAGGATATTTATATTCCTGTGTTCGGTGCAATATTTTGATTATGCTCAGTAATCATTGCTATTCTAAGTAATACACAGTTTCCATTCCTTTCCAAAAATACCAAGACAAAAAAGTAAACAGCTTTGTATGGCTGCTTGTATACACCATGGGGGTTTACTTCGTTTTAATTCTGCCTAAATTGAAGCAGTGGGTTTTTAAAACCCCCCGTGGCATGTACACAAGGGTCAGGCCTGATCCTTAACTGCCTCTCCGGCAGCAGGAGGAGAGGGGTGAGCTGCTGGCGGGCTGAGCAGTCTCTGAGCTGCAGGGGGGCCAGTGCTTCCCTCCGCAGTGGCAGCAGCAGCCCCCAGGTGGCACCCTCCCACAGGCACCTGGCCCGGGTGGTCCTGGGGGCACCACAGTCATGGAGGGAAGCACTGGCTTCTTTTCAGCCATGGAGGGAAGCACCGGGCCCCCACACAGCTCAGGCAGGCAGGCTCCAGGGAGGGGAAAAAAAAAGATTGGGCTCACTGCTTTTTTTTTTTTCTTCTCTTCAGTGGAGCCTGCCTGAGCTGCACAGGGCCCAGTGCTTCCCTCCACAGCTGTTGCACTTTGTTAGGTAGTACACCTTAGAGATGTTTTATTTTGCTATGTCCCAAAGTCATTTAAAGTGCAATACATTGCTGACAATGTAAACAGCAATGCCATTAAAGCGGTGCAAAAGAGCATTTAAGTCACTTCAAAGGCCAATTTTGTGGCATGTACAAGGGCCCTATAAGCCCATTGCCTGCTGGAAAAACCAAGTACCTGTTTCTAAGAGCTTGGTTCTGTATTCCTTGTTCTGTTATAAATCCCACTGACTTGAGCAGGAATAAAATTACAGTGAGAAATGCTGAATTGGGTCCTGAAAGCAAAAATCATCTCACATAAAACAAAAAGAGGCAGATTCAGTCTTCGGTATAGATAATGTATACATAGACTAATGTAAGGGGCCAGCATTGATTAGGCGACCACTAAATGGTTGCAGAGGTGCAAACCGTCATCAATCTATCATCCATTAAGGTGCTTGTGGGCAACTAACAAAGCTGCAAGTGTGCTGTGTAAGGAGGCTAAGGAATGGCTTGACCAACATAGTGGCTTGATTTGCTAATGCACTGCTAATGCAGTAGACATCCATGGATGTAGCATCATATGCCTACAGCGCAAACTAAAGTTTCCTTCTCTGATCTAAGCTCCAAAGGAAGATAACATGGCACATACACTTTGTTCTTTGTGGAGATAGCTGAAGTGTGTGGGGAATTATGGGACTGGTGGGAGTCAAGCTAGGTTAGTTACACCCGGAAATTTTACAATACTCTTGTAATTAATAGCAGAATTGTCCAAATGACAATTTTGTCTGCAATCTGGAGCTGATGGTCACAACATAAAAGATTTTCTGGCTCCAAATAATCTTTTCTTTTACTTGATTGAATACAAAGACTAGGCACTTAACTACTTGAGTCCCCTAGGTGCAAGTACATCATACTTGTTGAAAATGGAAAACTGACTAGTTAGTACTCAAAAAAAAAAGTATTTGAAATCTGTTTCTTGACTAAGTATAAGTATTGCTTCATTCCCACTGCTACATGATGAACAGAAAGAAAACACAGGAGGAGATGAAAGGCAAGTGGTGAGAAGGCAATATTATTCCTGTAATCTATTAGTATCTACTGGAGCTGGGTAAACATAGAAGCTTCTTTGTACTGGAATTTTGAAATGGGCTCACATCAACCACACTGCTGTTTTTGTTCTCTGTAGATAATTGTGTGATGAAATTAATGTCATGACTATTCACAGAGAATTTTAGAGCAGCCTGTATAGATACTGGAGGAAATCAGATTTTTGATTCACTCACACACATGTATTTACCCCAAATGTTCTTGTATGTCCCACCATTACCACACAACACAGCAGTCACAACTAACAAACAAAGGTCAAGTAATGATTGGTGAATATTCCAGGAAAAGGTTTCCTGAGCAATCCATAAAATTACAAACATTTGCCAAAAAGAAAGAAGAAGAAAAAACACACCAGAAACATAAAGTGGTGGTTGAATACTTTTATATAACAAATAAACTCAAGGAAATCTCAATCTGCTCGTGGAGGTCCCATGAGCAGAAAAAGGGCTAAATTCACTGACTAAAACTATTCATTGTGAATTATTCCCTTAGCTCTAATGTCTGCACTGCATGGAAGCTTGGTGCCAGTTTTGCTACACACTGTAATCTTACTCTTCTAGGAATAATGTGGGAAGATACTGCTGGGCATGTTTAAACAGTCTGCAGAGGACATTATATATATTTAACATGTCATTTTGCTTATGTTGCTTGTGCTGACAGTCTAGGGCTACCACCTTTCACAAATAAATATCAGCCACAGACAGTGAAATAAGATGATGCCATTTCCCTATTTTAAATCAACATTTGATGCAGAGAATGCAGCTCCTGAATGCATGCTCCTAGCTTCCATTGAAGCGCCATAACATCCAATGGTCCGCTTGTTTTTATACCACACCAGAAATTTCTGGACCACAAAATGTTATAGCATACCAGCCATCAGGGTGTATTTGGGGTGGGGGGGGGTGCAGTGGAGAAGTTGCACCCACTTTCTGCAGTGAAGGTCATCTGTCTGTGGCTCCATTTCCACATGGCCCCAAATACCTAGGTCCCCTGCTATGTCCAAGACATGGGTAGAGCCCTGGGTTGGAGTAGGACACCTGGGGGGACCAAAAGAAGAGTAGGTGAGGAAGGAGAGGCCTGCCTGCTGCTGTCCCAAGGGAGCAGGAAGCCCCAGGACTGTCCCTGCCACATTGAGGATTATGGGCAGTGGCTGCACAGGGTGCTGGGCCCCTGTTCCCTCCGTGTCCACCAACTTTCCCTTGTGGGTCTCAGGGCTGTGGCTGCAGAGATCACCTGTGTGGAGGGCTGTGCTGGGCTAAAGATGGAGACCCTCAGTAGGCAATCTCCCCATCCCAGTACCTGATCTTGGACTTCAGGGGACAGGGAGGAGGAACATCTGGAGGCAGGGGAGCACCCGCTGATGCCTGGCCCTCCGTGCAATTGCTCCCCACAGCTGGATCCATCAGGACAGAAGGGGAAATGTGGTGTAGAGGGAGGGAGCAGGGACCCAGTACCTGTGGAGCCACTCCATTCAGGCTCCAGCTGGAAAGGGACACAAATGGTCCTGGGCACCCCCTCCTACCACAAAGTCTGATGGAAACAGCAGTGGCAATGGGCTCCCAGATGCTCCTGCTTCCTACCCAGCCCCCAGGCATCCCCTGTGGTCTGGGAGCAGGTACTGGAAGGGGGGCCCACCCACTGCTGCCACTTTCCCCATCCAAGCCTGATGCCCCAGGCTGCTGCTTACTGATGTTTCCAGCTGGAGCAGGACAGGAACAGCCCTGGGGCTCCCCTGCCCCTGGGGTAATCACAGACAGTGGGGGCAGGAGGCAAGTCTACCCTTCTTGCATCCACAGGCAACCCTTAGGCAACCCCTATAGAAGAGTATCAGAGAGGAGGGGAGTGCCTGTAATGGAGGGGAGAGGCTGCTGAATAGTGGTGGGAGAAGTCTACCTGTTTTAGGGACTCCAGAAAATCCACGGCAGCTGCTACTATGGTACAGTCTGCCCATGGGGGTGGGAGGAGGCGGAGGAGGAGGAGGAAAGGGGACAATGGTGACATCTCCTGCACCCCCATTTTTTAGTTTCTAGATCTGCCCATGCTAATCATGTATTACTGTTGCTGACTGTAGTGGCAAGGGAGTCTATCTGTCTCTTCTGCCCAATAAATGGCCTACTCTGTTCCCTATTAATGTATGATTCTTGCCTAAAATTTTAACTGTCTGAGAAGGGTCCTGTAAGGGGTGTGTCCTTACAGATCTCACCATTCAGAAGTTTTTCCTGGTATCAAGTCAAGTCAAGTCAGTCCTGAGGCTGCTACAACTGTTGGGGCAACTTAGATGCTGCAACAACCCTAGGTTAGCTGAGTTGCTATGCACCATTGGTGAGTCTTCAGGCAGAGTGACCTGGTGGCATCTATCTCTTCTCCATGTATGTATGGCCACTGGATCTCAGGGAGCTTATCCACCCTTTGACAGGTCTTGTTTTTAGTCCACACACCCTCCTTACCCAGGCTAGCCCAGGCGGGGGCAATGGTTTAGTCGCTGAAAACTCAACCATGGAACAGACTGTACTGGTTTACATAGTAACAGATAGCACACCAAAAGAGGCCTGGACTGACAGCATTTCCTAGTATACAACATAATTATGCATGATGAGGTATGGTATCTCCTCCACCAATGGTCTCTCCTTCCAAACTAAAAATGACCTAAAAGAAAGTTGTGATCAGTAGCAGGGATACACTTTCTCTCTCTCACTTCCTCAGTTTCCATAGGGTGTGTATAATATTGCCATCTCCAGTAAGCCTGTTTACTATTGTGGACAAACATGTAGTGAGTTATAGAGGCAGAATTAAAAAAGCTCGAAGGGAGAATCTGAAGTAATCTAATAGGAGCCAGAGTACAAATGCAGAGACAAGCGGTTTTAGTGAGTGTTTACTGGGGGACAGAAAGGAAGGGATGGATTGGGTAGAAGTTATAAGAGTGGGTTGACATGCGAAGGCCTCTATATCAGTAATAAAGGATTAAGGAATAAGAGTTGGGGGTGGTGCTTATGTACTATTATAACAATGGAAAAATCATTTCTTACCATGATGGGAAATGAGAGTTCGAGAGGGAAAATGAAGGGTTTTGCTATGTTGAATTTGCACCCAGACACCCAGAAAGAGGTGAGAGAGATAGAGTTGGACATGACAGATCAGACATACAGAAATGGCTGAAGGTAAAGAGACAAATTAGGAAGTTATCCACTTCATGATGGTTATTCAGCATGGATTAAATCACTCAGGGGTAACATGCTACTGAAGGAGAAGTAGGAGCCTAACTTAGAAGCTTTGTAGGGACAGAAAGTGTGTGCATGTGCATGTGCGTGTGCATGTGTGTGTGTGTGTGTGTGTGTGTGTGTGTGTGTGGCAAGAGAGATACCAGATAAATGGTTGGAAAGTTAATTAGAGAAACAAATCAAGAAGAGAATTATGGATACCTAAGGTGGAAAAAAAAGAAGTTGAGGAAGCTGACATGACAGATAGTGACAATTTTCTCTTCCTCCAGACCTTTTAAAGCAAAAGTAGCAAGGTGTTCGCTCCTATAAATGTTGATATCTCTGCATAAATTCGAGCACAAAGCAGCAGGAGCTTATTAAACTTAACTGAAACAGAACTGCAATGTAGGGAGATAACTAAAGGCAATTATTGCGTGGACAAAATATAAAAGATATCTGCTGTAAGTAGATAGACAGAGATAGATCTATTGAAACCTAACACAGAAGCAGTCCCAAGAGGAAGGCCTGCA
>NW_005842021.1:1816773-1866773 GCF_000455745.1 Alligator sinensis | reverse complement strand
TGTGGCATCCATCGAGGGAATTTTTTTCTTCATTCTTCCTTCCCCTGTCTCTCTTGAGCAAAGAAGCAGTGATGTTTCCTGGCAGCTGCCTCCTGTTTCAAGCCATTTCACATAATATAGGAAGAACCTGAAGTTTAGTGTATTAAGTAAGTGAGTTAGTTTGCTGGTTTTGTGATATATACATTGCTTGTGTGTGAACTTATATTTCAAATGCAGGGGACTGTATTTTTATGAAACAAGCCTTTTCCTGTCTGAAGAATTATATGAATGTGATATATAATGCAAGGCAGTGAGATTAAAAACAATGCATCACATAACACACTGTTTTATGACTTGCATCCTTTAATTGTAGCTTTCAAGAATAAAGAGAGAGGACTATGTTCTTGTTTATAATACAGAATTAGCTTTCTCTCTTTTGACTAACAGTGTTTACTGTGGGGGGGCTAGTGCTCTGTAGAGATTCTTCCATTTTCCCCTTTAAAAGCTGCAAAGTTCAAGCTTTCTTTTGGAATTCCTCTAACAACTTCACATCCAATCAGCCCTAGTATTTAACCTACAATATGGGAGGCCTTGACTTTAATCCTTGTATTACTAGTGATGTTTAAATGTGGTACTATTGTAACTGGAAATGTTTTAATTATTTTAAAAGTGTTAACTCTTGTAACATGATGATATAATGAAAGCAACCTCCTGCAGAGAAAAATTATTAGATTTGTACTTCTCAGTAGAGTACCATCTAAAAAGACAATGCGTCTCTCATTGTTAGTTGCAGTACGTGTAATAATGATGTTTGCATGTATCAGCTGATTAGTACCTTCATATGCAGACATCTCTCACTGTGATGTCAACTCAAGCAATGATGTATCACAAGAATAAGAATGAGCCGTGATTTAATGATTTCCGACCATATTAGACCCAATGGTCAATCTTTATCTGGTTATACAGGGCCTTTGATTTGAAATTCACTACATTAATTCTGCTTCAAAAAAGCCTTTTATGATCAATATTGAAATTGTAATTAACTGCATAAATTTGCCATTATTGCACTTCTTACACTCCTTTCTTGTGGCTCTAAATCTGTTTCCTAGCTTTTTATGCTATTTCCCTCATTTTCCCCATCTCAAGTGTCCAATCAAGTTCTTTGGGCACAAACTTTGTGGCTTTAGAGAAGGTTCACCAGCTATCAAAACACTCGATTAATGATTCCACTCAGATGCTGATTATCTGAAAAGTTTTTACCTCTTTTTCCCACCCCTTTCTGTGTGCTTTTGACTGTCACATAGTAATGCCCAAGGTTAATGTAATATTGCTGTACAGTGTGGGTTCCTTTGCCAACTAAATAGCTTCTATGCAGCTTGTACATTCTGTCTGCACAAGGGCAGAATCAGGTGATGTTGATGAGAAGTGCCTGATCGTGTCAAGTCCCTCCAAAAATGTACCCATACTATTTATGGGATCAGTTATTTCTGCTTGCATATTCAGGGGCAGAATGCATCCATACAATGCAGCCATTTCACACATGCAAAATGTCTGTTTTGTGTACAAAAATAGTGAATCTTTGGGAGCTTTTTTTAAAGGCTCTTTTCAAATTTGGCCTTCTTGGTTTTGTAATTTGTAATGAGTTCAATACTCACATCACAGAACAGCTCATAGATTTTCCTTAATTATCAGCATTTATAAAGTAAAAGCTGTGGTTTCTACCGGGGAGGGGGGTGGGGAGCTCCTTTTAATGACACACATACGCTGTAGACTAGAAGTGAAAATCTGTACTTTCTGATATCAATGGCAAAACTCTCATGCACTTCAGAAAGGGCAGATTGTCATCCTTGGATGCAAATCACATTGATGGACACTTACACACACAGGAAAGACCTGCTGACCTCTATGAGGACCCTGTATGCAAAGTGAGTGCTCACTTCTGTGAGTGCTGCTTACATGGAGGCATTTAATTAACCAAATGTCTTCATAAGCCTCAATTGTCCTGAAAAATCTCATTTTCAGAAAGTTAAACTTGATGAAATAACATTAAATCCACACAAGCCACAAAGGTTCTGACTACCAAACACTGCAAATCTAATTCAGTTCACTAAGGGAGGGACTGGGAAGGATTTTGTCACTCAAAATGGGGCAAAATAATCATAACTCTAAGCAGCCTAGCGTGCTTCTTGGGCCAACTTGCTTCAGCTGCCCAGTGCACTGAACCCAAGTCCTTCATTTACCTATCACATGGGAGACTGACATGCACCCCTTCTCTGAAAGCTCGTACCTATGATATGAGAAGACCTAATGAAGTTGGACTGAGTAAAAAATACAGGCTGGTGTAGTCATTGTTTCCCACCCCAGAGCAGTCATAAGCTGGCCCTACATTTTTAAATCTCATTCAGCTTGCTGTGAAAGTATTTTTCAGGGACCTGATTGAGAAAAAGAGAGATTCTGTCTTAATGGACAATAGCTGAGCCTTGCTTTAGTCATATTATTTTGCTGCATACAGACAACATGTGATCTGTTAAATTTAGAAGTCTGAGTATGAAATGTTCCAAACCTGAAAAAAGAAGTGTAGTGAAATAAAAGTTAGATTCAGAAAATGCATGGAAAGAAGAAAGCTATCATAGCTGGGAAGAATGAATGGGTGGAGTAATGATGAATATACCTGGAACAGGTGCCATATCAGACAGAACTCCAAAGAGGGGCACTGAATGTGTGCACTGAATTAAAAAAAGGCAAATTAGCAATGATTAAACTCAATCAAAGCCCTATGAAGAGCATTTTCTAGTATTATGTCCTTTTCATGATCATATACGGCTTACTAGAATCTAAGAAAATGGAATCTCCATCCAAGCAGGCGAAGAGAATTCAAAGAGAAAAGCCTCTGCTACAACACATTTCATGGACATATGGAGTGAATTACCAGAAATGACCACTGCAACAAGAAGAATCATCCAGTTCCCAAATAAAATAGAAGAAACAGTGGGAGGAAAAGTGCATAAGACTTGGGGTCATTTTCCTGGCCTTAGAATTCCTTACAGCATGTCCTCCTGAGCTGAGAGACGCATTCGAATGACCCAAGAAAAGTTTTGCAGCTAAAATTGCTGGAAAAAATCAGGAGGAACAAATGGAAATCGGCAGAACGCATCACCAAAAGGACAAATAACAGATGGACAAGCATAATTCAAAAGCAAATGCCAAATACTAGAAGGAACAACAGAGTTGGGTAACATACTGGCAGAGAGGCAAAATAGTTAGATTCAGAGGACCAGCACAAATGCAGAAAGGGCTTCAACAGAGGAGAATAGGTGAAATATGGGAAAAGCTTTTGACAAGGAATGATAGAAGTCACTGCTTATTCTAAGAATGCATAAAGAAAGCCATATTTCATAGTGAATGCTTCCCTAACACCGAGGGTTTTCAGGGCAGTTTAAATGTGTGATCTGTGCAGTAAAGCTGAGCAAGGACATTTAGTATGTAGGATGAGGATTACACAGGGATGGCCAGGTTACATTTTAATCAAGTAGTTCACCTAAGTCAGGGCTGTCCAACTGGTGCCCTGCAAGCTGCATGTAAGCCCTGAAAGGGTAATGGGCAGTCCCCAGGCGCCTAGTTCAGGCACAGCTTCCCCATTTGCTCTGTGGCCAGAGTTCCCAGGCTCCTACTTCCTCCTCAGTTTTTTGCTGCTTACTCTTATCCTTGGGGGTAGGGTAGCCTGGCCCACAGAGAGCCCATAGCCAGTGGGCTCAGGGACCTAGCACAACATCCATCTGTGCAAGGAGAAGGGCATGCAATGTGTTTCAGTGCATTTGCATGGCAAGGGTAAGGGGCTATGTGGTGCATCTATGGGGGTAGAAGATGGGGGAGAAGGCTTATGGCTTCAGGCAGTCATGTAGTGCGTCAGCAGATCAGCAGCCTCTGTGGTGTGGCAGTGCGGGGTGGGGTCCCTGGTGTGGTGCGCGGGCCACGTAGCACTGGATTGTGTGTGGCCCATGTGGTGTGTGGCTGCAGGGTCCTATAACCCCCAGTCACTCAGCGATTAGATAGCCCTGACCTAAATGCCAAAAATAGTGCATTAATCCACTATGGTCCACTGGACCTTAGCCAGGAATAGCCTATAGACTAAATAGGTATTACATTCTGCCATACACCTACCTTTGAGGCTCATTCTTCCATTATATTGCTGTTCATATACTTTGGCAAGAGTTACTCCCTGTAAGTTGCTGTTGTTCAAAATGAATTCAGTGCTCTGATTAGTTGTATCCTAAGTCACTAAATATGGGACCATACATTACCTTCTGTCAGCTTTGTGCCACTATAAAGTGCTTATGGTAGCATGAAGTCCAAGTAAACAGATGTCCATTCTCCTTGTTTCACCAGAAATGCCCAAAATTTGTGGCCAGGTCACCACTGTATGCAAAGAAATGTGGAGTTTCCCACTTGCAAAGATATACCCCTGGGATCTCTGGCTCATCTCTCTGTGTGCAGGGAAGGTTGGGATTTCCCTGCTTACAGAGACATGGCCCTGGGCAGTAGAGGCCTTAGGGTAGGGCAAACCAAGTGACCACCCAGGGCCCCACACTTTAGGGAGCCCCAAAATTTTGCACCTAAAATGAACCTAGAATATAGCTTAATGTTAAAAAAAAACCTCTTTCTCTGTATTATCAAGATTCTTTCAGATGCTTTCATTGCAGTTTCATGGATAGGGCAAAATGAAACTGAAATAGAAAATGCCTGATTTGCTTATAGGCCATCAAAATTAAGCCTCTAAGAGGCCCCAAATGACTCTCTTGCCCAAGGCCCCAACAACCCAAAGGCCACCACTGCCCTGGGAATCTCTCGGGCACCTGTTCATAAGCAAGGTATTTCCCCCCTTACAGAAATGCACCCCAGAGATTCCCAGGGACATGTCTCTGTAAACGGGGAGACCCCAATTTCCCTGCTTACAGTGATGACCCTGGAAAGCCCAGAGGTGCATGGTGTCTCACTGTGGCAGGTGCTTCCAGGGTTTGAGGGACCTAATCCTGTGTGATAATTTCCCGGAAGCACAGGTCTGGGCCCCTCAAACCCAAAGAGAACACGTCCATTGTTCTGCAACATCAGTGTGAAGGACTTGAGTTAAATGTTTTGAACAATGAAGGGATACATCCTGGCACAGCTGATCCACTTCATTTGCCAATGTCTACTTCTAACCTAATACAGTGGTAATAGTTAAACTCAAGAAAAGTATTTCATATATTGGTCTACCTTGTTGCTTCCAGTTATTTCAGAAAATTAGGGTTCATCTAAGATCACCACTGACCACAACACGAACTGTTTGTGACTCTGGACCTTGTTCTCCCCACATGTTGCGTTCAAGTGTATTCTAACATGGTGAAAAGCAGAATGAATACCTACTGTTATGACCCTTTAATCGAAGCTCATCAGATCATATGGTGTTTCAGTTTCTGAACACATTCTGGCAGACATTCTCACTTCAGCAAATAGGAACGTGAAATACTGGACTTCCTTCCCCCTCACCCCACATACACGCACCCCGTCTTGCTTTCGAAGATTCCTGCATGTCATTAGGGATGAGAAACGCACACACTAACCAAGTAATATGCAGGACCTATGAGATCATCTTATTTTTGTTTAAAAATGTGGTAGATTTCTTCATGACCCTGTCAACAAGTATAAGAAGCTAATTTGCTAGCTCAATGACTCATCATCAGTTCAGTTTACATGGAGCTGACAAAGGTCAACCATGTAAAAAAGTATTTAGTTGCAATAGTTAATTCAAGGAGGTGCAATATTTCTGTTTCTTTGATTGATTTAATGTAAATTCACCTAATTGCAGAACTACCAACTGAATAGTTATAGATGCCCCTGTCACTCACTTTAAATTACATTGTGGAATCATTAGATAGGTTACATGAAAGAGTCTGACCCATGGTGGCTGTGTGTAGTATATAAACACAACTTTGGACAAGTGATTCTGCAGTTACAGGTCACATGTTTCCATTTGGATTCTGCTGGTAGGGGTCAGAAGATGCTCTTTCTGACTAATTCAGCACAGTTTCAGGCCTCAGCTGTGCTGCCGGGGGTCACTGTTCTTGGTCAGGTTGCCATGGGGAAGGAATAAGGGAAAACTGGACTTTGTTCTTCCTTCCATTTCACTGCACAGCTTGCTGTTAACACAAGGCAGCTTGACAGGAAGTGGCTGTGAGGAAGCCCACACTTGTTCCAGTTCATCTATCATAATAAGAGTTATTCTGGAGTGAATGACTACAACCTAAGGGATGCAGAAATTTAAAAAGATCAAACTGAGCACACACATGATCACAGAGGGAAAACTTCCATGCTATGCACATAGTAGAACAAGGAACAGATTTGCATTTGGCTGTTTTTTGTTGTTGTTTTAGTTTTAGTTTTTCTTCCTCTTTCATAGATTTTTGTATATCTTTAGTTATCTCAACATACATGAGCAAATATTCACTGGGCAGGCAGCTAAGAGCAAGGCTGGTGATGATATTTTGTTCCAGAATCTTTACTTCTTTGCATCTCCTGCAATCATTTACACCTGTGCAAAATGAGTATACCTTGCAATGCAACGAAAATGGTAACACGTAATATCCACTTTGCACTTGCCTTGTGGAATAACTACACATGCTGCAGGCCTCCAGTTGAGAATATAATCCCATATGTAAAAATACTGACCTGCTGTAATGAAAAATGAAGTACCTATGAGGCATACACATACATGGCTTCCACTGCATATATAAAAGGTCAGATTTCAGATAGTGCAAATTGGTATATTGCCATTATTCACACTATGCCCAAGCTTTTGAAATAGTCCCCCTACCCTTGTAATTCCACTATATGTTATTCTAAAGGCCTACTTGTCTTACTGTATACATCTCTTGCCTTGCCCCCATGTCAGCAGTCATTTTCAGGATGCACCAGAGACACCATTTTACATCAGTGAAGCATCTGGCTCTAAATAGATTCTCTCCCAAGGCTTGTAGGAGGAATATCCAACCTAGTTAGATATTATGGTGATGACAGCTTTATAAATACAATAGGAAAGGAGTAAGTGCAAATAATTATTGCCTTACCTAAGTTATGTTTGAATTTGTGTTTTTGGAAAATTATGGTGCTGAAGACCAATATGTGCCAGGCAGGGATATATGTTTGCTGAAATATGTTGGAAGTAATTTATCTTAGTGTCTGTCACGTTTTAGATGCTCCTTTGGGTCAGGTAATTAGATTTAATGGGTTTTGGCCAAGCAGGGTATATAGGCCATACTTAAGCCATACTTAAAGTTAGTTTGGCTATTAGCCTATGTGTATGAAAACTTAGTTTTCTGACTATGGAACTGTACATAGGATTCTCTTCTACTTGAAGGGCAAAAAACATTCATCAGGTGCTGTCCGCCTAGAACGCAGGCATTGGTATCAATAAGAGGATGGCAATAATTGCCATTACAAAGTAATTGTACTCATAGGTGACTGTTCATAGTTAGGAGGGGGGAGGGGGGGCATAATTTAAAGGTTCTGGTGGTATGTAGTGGGGTTCAGAGCAGGTACTTAAGAGACTAAGGAGTTTTGATTTCTATTCTAGAGCTACTTTTAATGCCATGTTTTATGCTACTATGTAATAGCAGATGGAGACTAGGGCTGTGCAAAGCTTCGGTCCCTGATTTGATTCAGTGGAGATTTGGCCCAATTCATTGGCCGAATCTCTGAATCTAAATCAAATCAGAGGACCCTTTAATCTCTCTGAATCAAATTGGAACCCTCCAAATCAATTCGGAGAGATTCGGAATTATTCAGCAATTCGGACATGGACACAGTTTTATATGTTTTTTCTACATACCTCTAGGTAGCAGGGGCTCATGAATGCTGTGATGCTGGGGCGCATGGAGTGTCCCACAGAAGTGTGGGGGGCTCCCCAGCACACTCAGCAGCAGACCTGGACATGGGCCAGAAGCACTTCCAGTCCACTTCCAGGTCCACTGAGGAGCATGCAACCCTCCCCCACCCCTGCACCTGCCTCAGCTATGTGACTGGTGCCTCCTGGGTCCCCCCACATCTGATTGCTGAGCCAGGGGAGTGGGGGGGGCTGGGCCATGCACTCCCCAGTGGACCCGGAAGCGGACCATAAATACTTCTTGTCCACTTCCGGGTTTGCTGCCAAACGTGTGGAGGACCTCCCTGCGGAGGGCCTCCCTACACTCCTGTGGGACTCTCCATGTGCCCCAGCATTACAGAGCATTGCAGCAGTGCCACGAACTCTCAGCAATGGAACAGCAAATGTAGGTATTCCAGCTTTACACCAATAAAATAAACAGGATGCCTGGGTTTGCTTGGTTTTATAATATTTTTGACAATTACTCTTAGGCAAATATTGATTTTTTAAAAGCTGTTTCTTTTGACTACAGTGAAACTTCTATCACAGTTTGTAAGTAGAAGATTTAAGGGCTCTTTGAACCTTGCTTTTGAATACTTCTCAGCATTTAAAAAAAGACAAAATACTTAATTTGGGATTAGATAGCATTTTTATGAGGGGGTCATACTGCTTTAACCAAGAATCTGGAAACTATACATGAATTCCTACGCAATTGGATGAAAAATCAGAGTTACTGGCCTGCATGGGAATAAGAATTTGGGAGCTGACATCCAGCCCCTGCCTTGGATCAAGGGTTCCTGCCTTACTCATTTGCTACCACTACTTCAATTACTGTAAGTTCAGGTATTATCTGAACTCTCCCAGTGCTACTATATTATGCAACCAAAGAACCTTCAGCTCATCCTTGGCTACTTTCTCCATTCATAAATGGGTACCTATTTAGTCTCTGCTGGCATTCTTCTTTAGTTTGGTCCTAACATGGCATTTAAATAGTGCATAGTATCCTACATAGGCCAATTTATATCATGACACATTTCATAGGCAGCATTTTCCTTTCCAGAGCTTGCACTTGAAATATGTGCTTTACCACACAGTAAATTTGAATACATAGACAAGTACCAGCAAAGGCATTTGTGTAACGCAAGGAATAATGCTTTGTAATTCGACACAAGGAGCATATATTGCATTGCATGTACTTATTGAGATTATTCCATAAGAATTCATTACAAGCATCTTATTGACAAAATTAGTTATTTCTTTTCCAGTCCAATATAACATGTAAAATTTTGTTTGTACACCAAACAATTAAGATGGAGTTTATTTCCTGCCACTAATGAATGTTCTCCCTTAGAACCTCTGCAAATTCTATGGACTTCTAGCCTGTCATTTTCTTCTGTTTGCTTCATTGTATTTTGCAACAAAGAAAATTGTACCCGGCTGTGCATAGAAAAAGAAAACCCTTTTCCAGACAAAAGAAGCAAGGATCTTTTGTTAAAAAAAAAATAGTACAACTTCAGAAAAGATATTTCCTAATAGAGATCACTCATGTATTTGACTATTTTAGCACAGAAAGGGTTAAGCCCAGTTGTGAATGCCAGACATACCTGTATTCATTCCATTTTGAATAAAGTGACAAATTCCTATTCTTGGTCACTGGAGCACAAAATTAGCCTTGTGCTTGAGTGAAAGGTCAACATGGGAAGAAATAAACAAGAGGTTAGAGGTCACGACCTGTGTATGGAATAGTAAAAATGGCTGAATAAAAAAGAGTTAAGTCTACTGTATATTGTACTTTCCATATAGTCAGGTCCCACTGGGAAATATAGAGCATTCTTAGAAAGCTGCATTAGATAATACAATGAAGAAATGTACTTATATTTAGTTATATTGGTATTTTTCCACAAGCCAAGTCAGTTTTGTTTGATATCTCCAGAACACAAATATTTCCTTATGGGATCCATGACATGATAGATGACGGACGGGCGGCAGTTGCTTTACGAATATGTTGTGCATATATATATCTATATGTAATGTTTGGTGGAACCTGTGTTGGAGCCTGTGACCATAAATGCATGGGATCTCAAACTACATAGTCCTCAGTTTGTCTAGCACTTAAATGGGAGACCACCAAACAGCCATAGTTAAACACTTGGTGAGTATTGGACCACAGAAACTAAATGACTTTATCGTCACTGCTGAGCTGCTGGATGGGAATCAGTGGCACCTCCAGTGTGTTAGGTGCTGTGCACACATACAGGAAGACACATCCTCCCCGCGAAGGGTTTGTAAGGAGGGAAGCACTGGAGTTATCAGCATTCTGGCATTCATTCAGCTCTATTTCATATCAAGCCATAGCTGCAGGGCTAGGAATAGTGTCAGTGTCCACTTGCTTCAGCAGGATTTAGAAGCAAATACTGTTGTGCTGTTTGTAGAGGAGACAGCTGGGGTCTTTATTGTGGTACAGAAGTGGTTTGGGCTATGAAAGCTGATGACGTATTGGAGGATAAAGGTAATGTGAAATAAATTAATCTGCTTGAGACCACACATATACACAAGTGATTCTAGCATCACATCTAAGAATGGGAGTTCATGAGGACTAAAAATAACGTGCAACAGAAAAAGAGTCTGCTTCTGTATGTGCATATTGTTGACAGAAGGGCCAGCTAGGAAAGAACAAGCATGCCAGAAATAGTTGTCTTTTAAAAGAAGCAACACAAAATCAAGGTGTTAAACTGAAGAACATCTCCCTGAACAATGCAGTATTGATTTGTATGGTATTTGGCCTTATAAAAAGAAAACAGTCAAGAAAACGAAAGAGCCATTGTTCAGTCTGCTGTGCTAAGGGAAGTATCCCTTCTCCTCCAGCTCTTCCCATCTGTTAGAAGTAGTAATTAGAGCTGGTCAGATATTTTTTGATGACGTGTCTTTCCATCAGAAAGTGCTGAGTCATTGAAGCTGAAGCTTTCATCTGGAAAGGGTAAGAGAAAAGTCTTGACATTGTTGCAAAATCTTGGATTTTTTAAATGAAAAGTTCCTTTTTTGTTTTAGATTTACTTTAAAATGTACCATCATTACATTAAAAGGAAGGTGGGAAGAAATGGTCAAAATGAATTACTGTATTTACTAGTATATAATGCACCCTGGAATAAGATAAGGCACCTTGTGTTTAAAAGGTAGAACGAAGAAAAAAAATCTTTCTTTGTATTAAGTAACTGAATAGCAACAGCTAGGAAACCAAGCCTGCACATTATTCTGTTCCCTTTGAATTGTGTGCAGTCTTTACTGTTGCTTCAGCCCAGTAGGTGGCAGAAACTGCTCTTACCATATATCCTTGCATATAGTGCACACTCCAATTTTCAGTATCTGATTTTTGGGAAAAGGTGTGTGTTGTATGCAAGAAAATCATTTCCTGCCCATATCCAGTGCCAGTAGTGACAATTTTCTTTTCAAATTCATCTGAAAGAAGGTAATTTCACACAAGTAATCATAAGTGTATGCATAAATGCCCGATCTTCCTCTATATAGCATACATCCATTTCGCTGGGGGTTAACCCAACAATAATATGACTAAGTTTAAGAAAATGCTGTGAAGAAGCAAATTGTATATCTTTTGTCTCTGAGATTTAGACTTTAGGTTTTGTTTTGAGAAGAAGGACATTTTTCAGTGCTTACACCTTGGAGGGACATGAAAGTTTGGTACCAAATTGCCTTGAGGAAAAACATTTTTCCTGTGATTTACCATTTAATTGATGGATTGATAAGGCATTGTCCTTACAGATGAACTGCAGTGGATGAAGCAGGAGGAAGAAATGCTATTAGTGCAGCATTGTCTCATGATTCCTGAGCTTTTGAGGTGTTATGCTGTGGCTAGGTAAGAAGCGAATAAATTATTTTTTATTTTCACACTAATATTTGAAGAATCTTGAATACTTGAGCAGTTTCATAGTGATGAATAGATTTGGCAATCCAGGCTGCCTGTGTCAGCTAAGAGTTACATTTTTCTTATTATTAGAACTTTTCATGCTCATAAATTTTCAGGAGACCCTGATAGCAATGACAATGCAGTATCCTTCTGGTGTGAGTAGAAAGGCTTGCTCTTGATTGACTGATTTCCTTTATTATGGTCTCAGAAGATAGGTATATACCAAGAACTCATGAGGCATATCACAGAGGCCCATCTCTGGATACAATGTGTATGTAAGATTGCTAGTCGATAAATGCTGATGATGCCCAGCTCTATGTCTCCATCCAGTGGAATGAATGTCTGCATAAAACTGAAGATGAGAATGAGTGGATTACGGATCAATCCTCGTAAGGCTAAAATAAAGGCAATAGACTAAATGAAGCCACAAGAATTGGTGAAGTGGTGTGGCTTATATTAATGTCTCTGATTTAGATAGCTTGGCCCTTTTGCATCACCAGTTGCAGTCCAGGGTCCATTTTAGACTTATTGATGCTTCTGGATGCTGAAATAGAAGCTAGGATAAATTGCTGTCATCTTTGTCTGGACTTATTAATGTGACTGATTCTCTCAGATGCAGACCCTGCAATTGTTACCTCTTTCATGTTTGCCTTTGGAGTAGAATACTGCAGTGTACGCTACATCAGCTTCACCTTGAGACTGAATGGAAACTGAAGCAAGTGCAGCTCCTTGTTCATTAAGTGGAGTTTTATGCCAAGAGTTTGTAATACTACTTGAGACCTTTCCAGGTGCAGAAAGGGTCATACAGGCTCAGTTCTAGGCACTTCATTGAAATACAGCAGTGCTGACCCAGCAAAAAGTCAATATTCAGTGTCTGAGGAGAGATATGTAGGTGGTATAATGGTCATGCTTCTGTTATATGCAGGGTTGTTATACATGTATTAACATACAGCTATGTAACAAGGAATTAGTGTGCTTTGCCCATCAGGACAAATTCTGTGGCCTTTACTCAAGCAGACCTGCCCACTAATTTTGGTGCAAATATTTGCTTGGCTAAGTAAACACACAAATGTTTCCCAATTGTTCTTGAGGGTGTTACAGTGGTTCTAGCACAAAATAGAGAGGGTTTTTTTCACATTGTGGGGTTATAATCCTTGACCTGTGAGGTTATAAGTAACAGCTACTTTGCAGACTTTATTGATTCAGAGTAATAGGCACTCCACAACTCATAGTTTAGGGACTCTAGCTTGTATCCCTATTGGACAAAAAGCCACCCCACATATTGGGAAAATGCATGCATCCAAGTACACTCCATTGTACATTTCCAGGCTTCTTTGTTGGAATTAAGCGCGCTTCCCATTTCAAATAGGATGCTTTTCACACCAAAGGATTTCCCTGCT
This sequence comes from Alligator sinensis, assembly GCF_000455745.1. NCBI lineage: Eukaryota > Metazoa > Chordata > Crocodylia > Alligatoridae > Alligator > Alligator sinensis. The sequence goes on along the minus strand of NW_005842021.1, from coordinate 1,853,575 downwards.
GGAAGGGAAAACATAGTATATTATTTATGGGCCAAGTCCTGAAATTCTTACTCAGTTGTTACGCTGTTCATACTCAAAAAGAACGGGACTGTAGCATACGAGTGGTGTTGTAACCATGAAATTGAATGGGAATGTATTGGATTAGGATTATGTTAAGTAAGCACAACTGAATTCTTTGTCTTTCCTAGGTTGGTGTGCTACTGATTTCATTCAGCTGGGAAAGGAGGCTGAGGTGGGAGCATGCCGAAGTAATATGATTGCTGTGTTATTCTACAGGGCAATTTGCCAGTGTGTTCTGTCAGATAGTCACATTGGGCTAACACTATCAGGCCCCTTGATCATATAGTCATAAACCTCTTATTGCTTTAAAGACATCATCAGTTTCATTTAATAAACCAGATTTTCTCCCATTTTTTTCAATTAAGCAGTTGTTTGAAGAACTAAAAAGAACTGTGTTTTACTGATCAATGTGAGCTTTACTAAAGTTAATTAGGGGAAAAAAATGAAGCTTATTGTACTGCTGTGAACTGACATGTTGTTTTGTGCCATCTTAGTAGACTCATGTTCCATGCCTACTGGTGTTTAATTGTCTGACATTTTATTATATAGGTTTAATAGTTATTTATTGCAAAACTGACTGGTTATAGTGAGGAAAAGACCATTATTATTGCCTTTACCATAAAATACAGGCAATAATAAATGAAATGAAAAACTCATCTCGCTAGAGTGTTTTGATTATTAATTTTATGCATTATTTACACTAATACTAAAACATATTGATTGTAGCAAACTGAAAGTGTTGGTACACTAGTAACTCCATTTAACAAAGATAAAGGTATTAATTATCAATTAGCAGAAATTGCTGTTAATAAGGCAGGGGGTGGGGTAGAGATAGACTGATCAGAAATAGTTGACACTTTTACAGTGTTCTGTAAATTACCAGTACTTTTTTTTAAATATCTGCTTGGGATGATATGAAAAAGGTGTCAGGAACATAATTACTAAATACATCTAAGATACAGCCCCTTTTTGTTGTTCTTTTAATCATTTGAGGAAAGAATATTAATTCCTTGGAAGAGTTTTGCCCTTTTCTACAGATAATAAGTAAAATTAACTAACAGCTCAATTATTCTGTTAATGAGGTAGCTCCCTTTCCCACTGGCATGAATTCAGCTTAAATGTTTTTTTTTCCTCTTTCTCTTCAAATGTCTTCTGTTTTACTATCAATCAAATATCTTTTCACTGCATAATCAGGAAATACTAGTAGAAGGAAAAACAGATTGGAGTTGATGTCAACTACATTGGCGTACTGATAACCACTGCCTGTCATGCAGACGGCCTTACCAATGATTGCAGGTTGACTGAGGAAATGGGGAGGTAAGTACTTTGCCAGAAAAGAATGCAATACTTGAACCAAGCTGAGCATTTTTATTGATAATTTCATTATATGTGGTTAATAGATCATATTTTAAAGTAAAATGAAAATATGTAGCTATATGACTTTGTGCCAGCAGGTGTCTTCAATTATTACGTTCTTGTAACTTTATTTTAAAAGAAAGATTTTTCAAAATAGGTATCTAACATTCAGCTTCACAGTTGACATTTAAGTGGTTAAATGGCATCACTTTGGGAAATGTTCTTATCTAGGGACTTCCAAGAAATAAAAAAATGTACTGTGACTTAAGTGACCATTCATGTATCACCCACAACAACTAGGAAACAGGTTAGGTGAACTGTTTATAAATGATTTAGGCTGAATTTTTAATAAAATATTCCCTGATTATTTTCAAATAAGTATTTGTACTTATACAAATAAGGAATACAGCAATAGAAAAGTGATCAGTTCACAAATGGTCTACGAATTCTATACTAAAGAGTAAAGAGTCTATAGTAGTCATCTATACTAAAGGGTAAATTTGCTATAGATACTACTGATGATAGATCTTTAGTCTGTACAGTACCAATGCCAGCACCTGATATTAACATTGAGAATGAAATCTCTTTTGCAGAGAGATTCCTAATGGGTTCAAAACTACATTGGCAATTTCATTCTGTGATGGCTATGATTCGAAGAAATGTGCAAATGAAATTCTATCTTTTGGTAACATACGCATGATGCAGGCATGGTCCACACCCAGGATAAATGGTTTCAACCTCCTGAATGGAAATAAAATAAAAAGCACTGGCTGCTGCTTCTATTTGGACATCAAGTGGTAGCTGAAGACATACAGGGAACCCTACAACCTGCAAAAGTCAGGAAACCACAATTAAAGGGAAAGCTATTTATCATTTTATACCCAACTGACTGGCATTGTTTCTGTCTTACCAGGTTTGAGCTTTAGTAAGATCATTCTTGTTCAAATCTCTATTTCAAACAGACTCTAGGAAAGCAGGGTAGGGAAACTTTGTGAATGGAATAGAGCCAATGAAAGAGAATCATCGGGTGCATCTACACGAATTAATTTAAGGTGCATTAGCCATTTTTAAGGTGCATTAAGGGAACAGGTCTACATTAGGCAAATGCACATTAAGTTTAGACGTGCGTAAAAGCACGTGTAGACACACCCATTGAGTGGTATGTTAGCTGCCTAAATATGCAACTGCAACATAGTGCTTTGAAGACTAGCTGTAACAGAATAAACTCCTGCAACACTGCAGGACCTTTAGCCATGTTGCAAAAACTTCATAGGCCCACGTGTTGCAGGATGCCACTGATGAGAGCATGCTGATATTCTTCAACCAGCATATATGATTTTAAAAAATCAGTTTGTTCAAAACCCAGCCTTTTAGTAAATAATTTATCTTTTTTAAAACAGTTTTTTTAGAAAAAAATGTGGAAAAAACAAAAGAAAAATGTAATTTATCATTCTGAAAAGAGTTCCAATTCAGTTGTCTAAATTAAATAATAATTGTATTTCCCCTGCCTTTTTTCTCCCCTTGTCAGTTCTTCTAATCTTTGCTCTGTTGGAAAGGGAAATGATGAATGAATAAGTAGGAAAGTTATGGAAAATGAAAAAGAAAAACTCAAATTTCTTGTTATTCCAAGTTCTGCTTCACTCTCTTGTTTGCTTTTATGATTCTGCCATGGAAATTTTAAAATAGTAAAACTTAAAAAAACAAAGATGGAGCAAAGAACCAAATTCATGGGCTTGGGGGGCGGAGGAGAAGGGGGGAGGTTGTTTTGTTTTTTTTTTTCATTTTCAAGCCCCTCTTCACAAAATGTTCAAATTTAATCCAACCTTTTTTTTCATTTTATTCTAAAAATGTTTCCATCAGAGACAGAATTTTCTATTAAAATTGTTCAAATTTAAATGTTTGATAGAAATAAAATTGTATTTTCACATCAGTGATAATGCTGATACTCTTAGTAGGAAGGATTAGCACAGTCCTGCAATATTTATCCTTCATAGGAGATCCTCTTATGGTAAAACAATTGTTATGTCCATGGTCTTCCTAGGATTAAAATTAAAATGAAAGGGGTTAATCAGGGCCTTGTTACACCTTGCACTTTGAAGTGCCCAAATGTTTATTTGTGTTAGTGGTAGCTTGAGTTTAGAGCAGTCACACCTTAAGACTAAAACCCCTCTCTTACCAGGAGAGGGCGGGTGAGTAGGGCCCTGACTAGGAGCTACAGCGGTGAGTATGCCTCTACCGGCTGGTGAGTCAGGACAGGCTTCTATCCTTGCTCTAGGTGGAAGGAAGGAAGGAAGGTCTCATCCTTTAATAAATTAGGATTTGGGATTAGTGTGTAGAAGGTGCTGGTCAGGGGTGGCTGGGAGGTGGGAGCAGTAAGGGAAGGCACTTTTAGGGGAGCTACTGCCCCTGCCTCAGGAAGGAAGCCCCAGTTCATGGAAACCTGATCCAGCTCCCTATCTTGTTCCCTGCCGCCCCCGACTCCCTCCAGGCCCCACTTCTGGACCTGTCCATGCAGGCTGCTTGTATGGGGTCGCACCCTTGGGGGTGGGAAGGTCACATGCCCAGGGATGGGAAGTGGAGTTGGCTTGGTGTCAGAACCACCCTCTGACCAGTTGAGTTCAGAGGGTGGAAATTTGTCCAAGCAGAACAGGAGGGTGGGGGAAGGGACTGCATCCTGGGATGTGGGAGGACTGCAACTTGGGTGGCTCATCTGTGGGGAGAGGCTGCACATCAATGAAACACGAGCTGGGTAACACAGATCAGAAACAAACTTGCCCTAGAGTAATGTAACCTTAAGCCACCTAAAGTGTGCTTAAAACTAGTTTCAGGTGTTACTATGTGGATAATTCAGGGGTTTAGAGCTCCAGGATCTAGCTAAAATTAATGTGTAACAAGGCCTTTAAATGTGAGGATTCACAACATTTCCAGGCTTTTTTTTACTACAAACTTATCAAGAATCTTAACCTAGAAATTCCAAATTGTGCAATGTTTGATGCACTGTCCATCTCAATATATTTTTTACTTGAGGGTGGACCAAAAGTCAACAACATGAGGAATCCTGGAAATGTGGCCTCCCACAGTACACATCTACATGAAACACTACTGTGTAGTCATTTTTGTGCATTTATTTTGTACTTGTACTACCCAGTACTAAATAAATGTGCAGTAAATAGAGTTACTGCGCAGTAGCAACGGTGAACATCTTTTAGATGATGCTACTGCACGGTAGCCTAATAATGCTTCACAGTAGCACATTAGCACTGTCTGTAAAGTATTTTACAGCTACTGTGTGGTCAGCACCTTATGCAGATGCGCCCACTGGGAGGAAAAGTTTTGCCAAAAAAATCCTCCTAATCCATTAACTAGTATCTCTCTAGTACATTTTACCAAACATGATGGATATGGGTTTGTATCATAAAGCTGGATTGTATTATGAAACTGTCTGAGCATGTCCAGTATTGGAGTTGGAGTACCACGCTGCTAGTATCTGAGTAATCTAAACTGGTTGGCTGTAGGTCACATTGCCTTTATCAATGCTGATATAGATTTGCCTCTACAGTGGACTTTAGTGACAAAGATGTGTTGAATTGATAGTCTCTGGACAATGAATTAGCTTCATTTTTCCCCTCACAAAATAGGCATACCATGGGCAGCAATGGGTAAAGCATGGTCAGTAATCATAGATCACCAATCTGCCTGAAAGCTGACCTGAAAAGAAGACTTGAGAAAATACTTCACTCTTTATGATCCAGTCATATTTTTATCTCTTAAATGGAATAGAAAGAAAGGGTCCAGAATGGTGAGCTTGTATTCATTTGAATACATATGTAATAGTAACTGGACAAAACAAATTTCATATGAAATAAGAAATTGCCTACTTGTAAGTGTGAATGTCTTCAGGAAAGAAAGCTGCATTTTATGGTAGCATACTGGAAAGGCAAAGTTCACAGGAAGAATAATGTCTCTGGAGACCTGAATTGTATGTACATTCCCTTGACATCAACCTAAGTCAGTACAAAATTGAATTAATATGATGAAAAAATAATATGGATTATTTATGTATCACACACTGACCCAGTTCTCCTTTGCTAAGAGACACATGAACAATTACAACCTAGTTACAGTAGCAAACTCTTTATAACAAAGACCATTTTCACTATCTTTACATGTACTATAACAGGATTTATGCAAGGGCTGTCCAACTTCGTAGAGGCCATAGGCCACAAACTCTGCACACTATACCGGTGGAGGCAGCTTGTTGTACAGGCCACATCAGCATGTGGACACTGCCTGCCACACCAGGCACCTGGGTGCTTCCAACCTTGGCTATACCAAGCATGCCGGCATTCCCCTGTTGTATCAAGCATGCTGAATGGGGGGTGGGGGGACAACACTGAATGGGGCATACAAGTGCTTCACCACCCTGGCCCACCCAATGCACCATGCATACAGGCACATGAGTGCAAGTGCCCGAGCCCTACCTTTGGCTCTGTAAATGCAGGCTCCTGTGCTGCAGTGCAGTGCACTGGTGCCCCAGGCTGTAGGTTTCCCCAGCACCATGGGCTGTGTTATGTACCTGTGGGTACAGGGGTGAGGCAGAAAGCAGAAGCCAGAAGAAAGGGAAGCCCTGAACCTCCAGATGCCGCTGCTGCAGCCAAAACAATGAGAGAAGCAGCAGCTTGGTGAGAACCTAGAGACCTCAGACTAACCCCTCTTGGCCCCATAGGCCAGCAGTTGGACAGCCCTGGTTTTTGCAATTCAGTGGTAAAGCCATTGTGGAAAACAATGATAAAAATAGCAAAAATGGGGGGGGGTTGGTGTACATTTCAGTACCCAGAAATAAACCATTATTATTAGAGAAATTAATCAGCTAATCTCTGGTCACAAACTTCAAGAGTTGCATCAGCTGGTAAAATCTACCCTAACGTGAACAAAGATACATGATGGTAGAAAGTCTTCTAACATGAAGGTAGAAGACTTTTCCCCATAATGAAAACATACACTGTGCAAAGAAAATTTCAAGGCCTCTTGCTGTGGGATTTGCTTTCTGATGAGACTAGAAACTGAACTTTTAAACTTCTCTAGAAAAACCAGAAGATGAAACTATAAGTTTTTATCCTGTTTCTGGGAATTTGTGGGAAGTTATTAAAAAAACTCATACCCATATTATACATTCATTGTAGCCAGCTGTACATACTCAACAGATTGAAGGCAAAAATAAAAAACATACACCAGGAAATCTCAAATTGATACTCTCTTTTTAGAGGCATTTCGCAGATTTGTATGAATTCTTATGGCAAAAGTCTTGACAAAAACATTGGTTGGGATGTGGGTACCTTGCTAGGGTGCCCAGTGAATAAGCAATTGTTGTCTAATTTTGAAATCATTGGAACATAGTGATTCAGCTTATGGCCAGAAGAAAGAATTATGCCAATTGATGAGAAGGATTACTTAATACTGACCTGTTGTAACTATTTTGTGCGTCTACTCTATCCTGCAATAAATGGAAGTTATGCTATGGTAATTTAGCAGTTGTTTCATTCCTGTATGTTGTTCTTGTTTAACTTTACTGGCTTCAGGAGAGTGGACACACATAAGTTACAACACGTCAGCTGATACATGCTCCCAAGCATTAAGTTTTCCTCTGCTTTACAGCCACAAAGTTGTTTACCATGTCCTATCCTCTCCATTTTATCCAGTCTCTATTTATTTTAATAGGATTCATGATAGTCGAGCATAGCGCTCTGATTCTCAAGACAAACCCGAGGCTCTAATCTTGGAAGAGGCATGTGAAGGAAATGTGAAAACTTTTTAATAAACATAACGCGAGTTTCAGGTTTGTGATGAAAAGACCAAGCAAGACAAATTTTGCCTTGCTTCAGGTTTTGTTGGATAATGTTATGTTTTCTTGCTAGTTTTACACAGCTGTACCAATGACCTGTAAATAACATTTTGATTAAAGTGTAGATGTTGTTTGACAACAAGCGTACATTTTACTTTTGCCTTCACTCATCTGGGTGTGTAGCTGGCTAAAATAATAATAATATCCATTCATTCATAGTAGATATACATTGCCCTTCCTTGTGACCTTAACACCATATCGTATTGGGAAGTGGCAGCAGAAATAAGGGGGCGGAGGGAATACTTTCAGGTAACTACTGTAACTGCTAAAAGTAGCAGCCCAAATTCTTGCTGGGAGTAAAATAATGTATTTCTGTTGACTTCAATTGAGGTGTCCCAGTTTACACCAGAAGAGAATTTGGCTTAATTCATATAAAGTATTCTAATCACCAGTTATATTGCATCCAAACAAAGAAAAAATATTCTTTCTTCTACTTGTGAAAGAAAAATCAGCTCCATGGTTTTATCTTTCTCCTCGTTCTTTTCCCTATGAAAAATTGTGGAACGAGGAAAGACTCCTTCACATAAACAAGAAATAAGGTAAGGTTAGGTGCAGATAGGCAGGGATAGAATGTTAATAATGTGGAGCTGTGGACTCCGGAGAATAGTCATTCCTCTTTTGATTGAAGATGAGGTGCCAGAGGTGGTTTGTTATGGTGCTCTCTCATAGCTGTAATGAAAGAGAGAGATAAAAATATATATACATTAGTAGGAGCAACGACCGGAATACATTAATGAAGAAGAGGTGATTGACCTAAGAGGTATAATAGATAGTCTCTGTTTTCTCTAAAAGAGGCTGGATTTTGATAGCTTAGTAAAATGTTGTCTAGGTAAAATTTTATGCAAAACCTGTGTGCCCTTAAGTGCTAGATTAACGCATTCACAGGGATTGTGAAAGCAAAAGGGGCTAGAAGGATGCCAAAAATTAGGCATCTATGACCCGACAGAGCATTTCCATACCAGAAGGGCTTCAAAACTATGAAACTGTAGGCGTACTTCACGTAAAACCATTTTGTGTTGTTACAAAAACAGCCTTACCTTTTTTGAACAATAGACCAAACATACTGCTAAATAACAAGCAATGTCAAACAGTTGTGACTTGTGAAGGAGCACACATCAATCAAACACAGAAGGGTTTTCTTTCATATTTGGAAGGAAAGGGGGCAGTTATTGTTGTTCCTTTGGGTATTAGTTTATGTCTTGCTTTCTAACTGATTTTCATCAAGTATTATTTTCTAGATTTTAGGGTGTCTATACATGAGTGGGGAGGCTGCTCCGATGCGCTGTAATTCTAGCATGTCAGAGCAGACTTGATTAATTGAGTCTGTTGGAGCATGGCAATTACCACACTCCAGCAGCTTCCCACGTCTTGTGTATCAGCATCCCTGTACTTCAAAATGGTGGCTGGTGCATTTTATCTAAAGGTTGTTTGACAAGCTTTAGTTCAAGTACCCCCACCACCATTTTGAAGCATGGGGATACTGATACACAAGATGCTCTCGGTACCCACTCCCATGTATAAACTCCTTTAGTGTCTCAGTGAATTGCAATATGGTAGACTTGAGATCTGTCAAGGCCCATAAACTCCTTGAGGATATGTTTGGCCCACAAAATAGCATGTTTATTAACTGCATAGTTATTATCTGCAAGACGAAGACACTAGGTTGGGAGTCAGGAGATATGGCTTTTCTGTACTTCAGCTTTCCATTTGTAAAATAAACATGGATGATAATGCTGCCTCTCTCCCACCCTTTTCCAGAATGATATATTCAGACTATAACCTTTTTGCAGCAGGGACTATGTCATATTATGTCAATGTCCAAGTTTGGTTGAGGGTTCTAGATGCCATTAAAATACTATGACTACAATGACTACTGTAACAATAATGACAACTGCTGCTATTACTACTAATACTGTTACTATTAAATAGATGCTTTTAGTGCTGCTGTAGTGCTATAAGGATAAAGATTTCACATGCAGTTGATTATAGTTTAGGTTGCAAAAATTATGAGACTAAACAGTCCAATTCGTAGACTACCACCTCTTTGGAATAGTGTAGGGTTATTTAAAAAATGTGCATAGAACTCCAGACAGACCTGGGTCCTCTTTAGAAACTTCTAGGAAAGGCAAGTTTATATAGTCTATAGTTAATGATGAATAAACCCTTTCTGAGTGGAGCATGGAAAATAGAAAGGAAAATTGAGAGGTTATTCTCCTGGACTAGAAATCAGCAAGCAAGCAAAGAAGGCACAGACAAAAGAACAGCTCTCCACTGTAACTCATAGCACTTCACAAGAAGCACTATGAGTTGCAATGATCCCCCAGACACAAGAAAAGTTCACTGTTGGGTCTGGATGGTTGGGAATCCAGCTGCTAGCTGAAAGCCTGGAGCCAGTCTTGCCTAGCAATGCCCCTCCTCCTCCCTCCCAGTCCCAGTGCTATTTTTAGAAAAGGAAGGGAGGAAAAGAGTGTAGGGAGCTTTTTCTAGAGGTTCCCCTCCAGCGTTGGAGAGTGGGGTGGGTAGCTTGGAGCCCCCTCCCGAGTTGTGTGGGCTCCATCAGTGCTGGCTGAAAAACCCCAGACCAAACTCTCTGCGTTCCCTTTCCCCACTCCCATTCTGAAGAAAATGCTGAAACAGGACTGAGCTGCAGTCAGGTGAGCCCTGTATGCAACCAGAAGTTACTGAAGACACTGCATTTTGGAACATCTTCATCTAAACCCTCATACAATGAGGGTTCAGATTTTAGCAGAATTGGGCCCTTTTAAAGTGCTCTGCAGCCGTGCACTTCTGTTTGGTCACAGCTGTAGGGTGCTTTCAGGGGCCAGATGAGGTGAAAAGTGTCACTTCTGCCTATGCCTTGAGGTTCAGTTATTCAGGATAGACATAACAGTGAAACCATAAAGAAATTGTTCATTTTGAGTTTGACTTCGAGCCCTTCAGACCAGGCTGTTTGTACTTACAGTGCAAAGGAGAATGCAGTAACTGAACTTCCCAGAATATGTACAGAAATGAAGGGGCAAGATGCACTTATGGACTTCCTTTTGTCGATAAGTGTCACATCAGAACTACTTACAATATGGAAGTACCACTCAGGTTGCCCTTTGTAAATGTTGTTGAATGAATGCAAAAGTAGCAGATTTGAGTTGGCTTACATGTGATACATTATAGTCCTGATTCTTGTTGCTTACACTTGTATTATTCTCATTAATACTACTACATTCCACATTGGTCCACATTCAGACCTATGTGAAGTTGAGCTGAACTAAGCACCCTTATTCTAGGAGCTGTCCCATGGACCAGGCAATCTTACAGCAGTAGTTGTGGTACTTCAGATGGAAAAAAATGTGTTTTGCTATTACAGGCTATGAACATGAATAAGTATAACTATGGGAGCCATCACTTGTGCTGCAGTATTATTATTTATTTGTACCATTATGCAACAGTTATACCCTTATGGAACCATTTAGGAGTGGGCCAGATATTTCTTATGATAACTGCAAAGCCATAGGCACAAAATGGCAGCGTTAAGACTATTTTAATGTCTTCTTAACATTATTTTAGCACATTCAGATCCCAAGCATTATTTTATAATCAAATACAACACCACAGAGCACTAGAGTGTTTGCACTTTAACTTCTGTCTTCCAGCACAGACTGAGAACATTCAAGTCCTGTTTTCAAATAGTGGCCTTTTGGTGGGAAAGAGAGTTAGTTGTCCTGTGAATCTATCAAAAACTAATGAAGTATTTGTTGGGGTCATTCACTAAGCTGACATGCCCTGGCTCCCAGTGCATTAAATATATCTAATTATGACACTTTAATAAAATATGTTAAAGGCATTTATTTGAGGCCACAGTCTGGAAGCAATACAGAACGTGTTCCAACAATACTGCTTGTACACCTGGATATTAACCTCTTCAATGCCCTATGGACATATGGCACCAGTCCAGACTAGCAGCACCTGTAGTTTTCTGTGGATGTCTGCCATACATTTTCACCTTGCAGGGAAGTTTGATCTGACATGTCAAGCAAAGTGGGAAATACTGTGACTACAAGGGTGCACAGCTCACTAATACTGAGGAAGTTAGTGGGCCAATAGGACCAGTTAGTGCAAAAATTGTTCAATCAGTGTTCGCCTGACTTAAAAACTGGGTTTGGACTCAGTCTGTTCATATCCTTTATTTTTCACTGTTCCCAAATACTCGTGTGAGCAAAGCTATGTTCCTACAAACATTCACAAACAGCAGATTTGGGCCGTAGCCAAGATGAATATAATCAGAAAACAAAATCTGTTTTCTGGTAACATGACATTCATTTTGGGAGAGAGCTGTAGTTTATAAAGAATAGGTCATCCAATCCAGGAACAAAAATAATAACATGTGACCAATCACAAAGCTCAAACAGCAAACCATAATTAACGAATACTCACTGAATGCTCATAAGACTGCTTAGGACTGTCCAAGTTGAAAATTAGCAATTTGCAAATCAAGATGAAGAGCCAAATTCTGCACTTGTCTATGCCAGTGTAAATACAGAGAAACTCCACTAAGGACTGCAGAATTATTCCAGGGTTTTACCAGTGTCCCCCTGAAAGCCACATAGGGAGAGAATTCTTTCTAAGTGGCAATTAATTTAAGAGATTTTGTTTCATTTACTTATACTTCACCCCACCTGACAGAACAATAGCTTTAAGTGCTCAAGAGTATCAGGAGACTTGGGGATAACAGATTTGTGGGTGGCTGTGGCAAGGAACAGTTTCTGTCCAGTTCATTTGAAAATGCATACTGGAGGATACCATGAAACTTAGAAGATAACATGAAAAGTAATAAACAGGATGAATGAATGGAGTGTTATTACTCTTCTTTTTTCATGCTCAAGTCACAAAGTAATTACAGAAATGATTAGTTAATTCCACTGCCCTGCTGCTTTGTGTCACAATTTACCATAGCAGTTTAATTTTTTTCCTCTCTTTTGCTCCATTTGTGAATAAAAATCAACACAAGTGTGGCTATTTTTTCAGTCTTCTATGGCTTAATGTTTCATTTTCCTTCTGTTTTTGTATGGACATTATTATCCCTTTAAGTACTATATAGAGGTGTGTGTGTGTGTGTGTGTGTGTGTGTGCGCGCTCCAAAAAATGCAAAACCTTGTTTGCAATCAATGCATATTCCCCTTTTGTGTAAGAATAACAGATGTTGATAGAAATAGCCATTGGGTTTGTAAAGAACCCATTTCATGTGTCAGAATAGTTGTGCCTCTTCTAGATGAAATGTCAAAAGCAAGCAGATATCTCAATGTGAAATGACCTTAAGAAAAACCCGACCTCGCCAAAGATGACCTTTTTCCAGCAAGAAACATTAAAATTACAACCATATTCATGCTTCAGCTTCAAAAACAATCTGTATTTCTTTTTTTTGTATTTTTCTGTCTTGGCATCCTACGTATTTTAAATAAAGATGTACAGTAGTTCTCTATATTCTGTGTTCTATGGAGCTGATTTATATCCATGTATGGATATAAATGTATACTTACATGGGAAGGTATGAATATATTTCTATAAATATAGAACCTGCATATATACGCACATGCACACATACACAAATATAATTATGTACAGTCATAGAGGACCAAACAAAATTGTCCTAATTTCTCAAGGGGCCCAACATTTTTTGACCATATTATATTAATATAATGTATTACTTACTGTAACAGAATTTAATCTTTCACAGTGTCTTCCTTTTCTGAATTTTTAACAAATCCCCATGGCCTTGCTTTTTTCAAGTAAAAATGTATGTCTTGTCAATGTGTTAATGAAATTGAAGTGTCCAAGGTTCTTATAAAACAGCATTAGAGGAACACTCACATAAAATAGTGTATGTGTGTGTGTGTGCTATGATCTATTAGTGCCATATAGTGTTTCCTTTGCACTAGAGGGAACCCCCCCCACTAATTGTACACACTGAAAAGGTAGATTTTTAAAAATGATTATTAGTAGTAATATTGCACCTCATTTCCACCTTTTCTCCTAAGTAAAGTTCACAGCAATTTGAAATTAAAAGCTGAAGCTTCTATACACTGGAGACTTTCAGGAAGACACCAGATGTTCTGAAAGTTCTCTTTTATGTGAATGGTGTCTAATGAAGTAAGCAGGAGTTTTTAAGGTCAACAATGTCAGGTGCTTAGCCAAAGGATATCCATATTAGTTAAACCTTTTTGAGCTCCACATTCCTTCCACTCAGCAGATCTTAGCTCTCTCTTTCCTTATACAGATCCTCTATTCCCTATCCTTCAATAAGCTTGCTTCCACATTTCTTTGAATGTGTTTCTGCAGTTTCAGGTCCTCTTTTGGACAAAGGAATGGAGAGTACTTAGCTCCCCTCCCCAGTAGTTGTACTGTGAAATGACAGCCCAGAAATCACAGTCTTAGCATATCTCCTGTAAGGAGGATTGGACAAAATCCTTTCCTTGCCATTGTTCTACCTCCTGGTACAGATTCTCCTTTCTTGGGGCAAGACAGGTTGAAAACATTTAGCTGCCATTCTTTAAACTTATTTTTTCACATTTGGACATGTTTCCGACTTCCTGGTTTTAACTAGGACCAGAAACAAAACAAATTCTAAAATACTATTGAGACACACACTTCAGCAATCACCAGGCTCTGCTAGTTCACAAACTATCAAATATCTGATGCTTCTGTGAGATCTTTCCAACACAGTCTTGCAGGACCCAGGGTTTCTTATAGGTTGGGTAAAACCCTGAATTTGGAGTTAACCGTCTGAACTATCACTAGGGGCATATCTTTACTATCTCCTTGCCAACTGTGGAACTATTGCTCAGGAAAAAATGCATTACTGACTCAGTGTCATTCCTCCTAGTCCTGATAGTTAGCTGGAGTTAGGTGTCAATTCAGAGTCAGCCTGAACTAGTGCAAGTGGGTGTCCACTTGCACCATTCTCAGGGTCACCACAGGGAAGTGGTGTAGAGAAGGATAAGGACTCGTTCAAATTAAACTTTATCAAGGGATTGGCTCTGTAGCAGGTACTACAGCACAGACAATTCCATAGGTTGAATCTGAATCTCCAGGCTAGGGACAGACATTACACATAAACTGGTTTAAATGATCTGAAACTGGTTTAAACCTATAACAGAACATAAGTCCAGTATATATAAACCAGTTTCAAAATGGCTGAAACTGGTATAAGATAAACCTGGTTGACTGTAGCATCAGACTTGACTGATTTGGGTCAAACTGGTTTATGTAATGTCTGTCCCAGACCCCTTCCTGGTTTAAGTTAAACCAGAGTCCCCCAGCATTCCAAATGCTTTGCAGCCCTGGACTGGGTTTTTTGCTCCAGAGAACAAGGTTGGGCCCATCCCTCTGCTCCCTAGCCAGAGCTCCGGCAGGGACTGTGCACAGCAGGGTCTGCCTGGCTTCCCCCGGCCCACCCCCCCCTCGCTGCTTACTACTCAAGCAGGGATCTCCCCTCTCTCCCTCCCATCTCCCACAGCACGGACCCCAGCCCCATGGACCCTAGGTATGTGGTATGCTAGCTAATGCTGAAAGGTGTGTGTGTGTGTGTGTGTGTGTGTGTGTGTGTGTGTGCAATTTCCCTGGGACAGGCAGATGGAATGGTGTTGACTCAGGGATTTTTGAAGCTAATCAACTGGGCAGTTGGTAATGTTCCTCCATTCCTTCCTTAGAAAAAGCTGTTCAAGAAGAGCTTGAACTAAAGAGAGAGGCTTTGAATTGTTGATGGGCTGCTAAATGCTGTGTTATCAGCAGGGATCCTGGTTTTCTTTTATAAAAAATTGCAAATTCTCTGATAAAAACCCCACAATCTGTTATTAAAATTAAAAGCCCCTTGGAACCGCCCCCCCCAAGCCCTGCTGGTGCCCCTCACTTGCCCCAAAAGCCATCCCAACCCTGCTAGTGCCCCTCACTGCCCTCCATAACAGCCCCCATCCTACTCGTACCTCTTACTCCCACACACAGCCCCTGCCCCAACATGTCTGCTGGTGCCCACCAGCTGTGAAATGCAACCTTACAGCCCTGCCAGAGGGGCCCCCAGCCCCTGAATGCTCCACTTACCTCCCAAGAGAAGAGTGAAGTTGAGCTGAGCCCGGGGTTGTGGCTGACTGAGAGCCTCAGGCTTCGCCCTTCCCCCTCCCCGTCTGCCCCCGAGCAGGGCTGGGGGTTTTCTGCCCTGTTTGCAAACAGCTCTTGCAGGCTGAAGCACAACTAACCTGGAGAGCTGTTTGCTAAAGCAGGGAATCCATGGGTTTCTCTGCTAAAAGGAGAAATCCATATTTTCTCTGATAAAAAGGGGAAATCTGTGGTTTTCTCTGTTTTTTCCATGGGAAACGGAAAACAAGGATCCCTGATTATCAGCTCCCTGCTGGCTTCCTCATCTGTCATGTTTGAAGAAGCTTCCTCACCTGTCAGTATGAAAAAGAAGGGATAGGGAGATTGAAAAGCTCAGTATCATCAACAGATGCATGCATTGCAGACCCCCCAACCCCACCTTTGCCTCAGAATGCTAGCTGGGGGCTAGCAACAGTCCTGCCCATTGAGCAGCAAGTGGGGAAAAGCCTGGGACTGTGCAGGCAGGGTGAGGGTTTAAACCCATCCCTAATCAGAGCATTCTGCTAAGGCCTGGCTGTCCCCTATCCCCCCTCAGCTCAGCACTATGGAAGGGAAGGGAGGGTTGCTCTAGTGTCCCCTGGCTTTTAGCCTGAGCCATTGCAGGCATGTGCCTGTATTTCCTCAGTCCAGAGGGAATATATGTGCAAATGCAAACTGATTAAATCTAGGCAGGTTAGACTAACCTGCTAAGATTGACTCAATTAAGGCTCAGGGTTTTTGAATGTTTGCCCCTAGCCCCAGACTTTTGTCACTAATCAATATTTCTGTTACTGTACATTGAGAAAAAAGGAAGCAAGGCACTGTGGGTTTAGTCCCCAACTAGGCTGGAGTGGGAGCTACTACAACTGAGGATGTGATTGGGAAAGAAAAGGTAGGCCTAAGCTACTCTTGTGCGTCTCACAATCCAGAGGCCAGCAGGATGCCCAGTTATGGCCTACCACAAATTGAAAGAGTCTAAGGGCTGATTTTAACTCCACCAGTTTTAAGTAGCAGTCATTTTAGCAGTAAAATGTCTTAAGAAGATAGGATAATTGTGCCCCTGTAGGAACCCAAAACATGTCCTTCTAACACCATTCTGCATTGTCCAGGTTGAATGGGAGTGTATCATATAACCAGTCTGCTATGCCAGGATAATCAGCAGCAACTTCTGAGGGGAAGCTTTAAGTGCACTTGGTGTCATATACTGCCATTAACAAATGACAGGATCTGTCCCAGTGTTTTCAGCAATTCACTGTTTGATACATAATCTTGTGTGATTGTTCACCTAAGTCACATGCTATTGTGTTTTCACCTCAGTTGGATAAGAGAGGGAAATCAGAATGATTTGAAGATGGTGACTAGACATTTCCTGTGCAGGCTTCATGTGTTTTATCACATGGTAAAAAAACTGGACTCTCTGTAGTATTTGTATTTACCAAGCTCTAATTATCTTATCACCTGGCCACCTCCTTTTTTACCTTTTTCATTAAAAGAATCAACTTTATCAAATATAAATTATGATCTGATCTATTTATGTGCTCAGGCAAAAATTCTGTTCATAAAGAGTGCCTTTTTTAGCCTTAATAAAGTCTTATACTTCCATGCTTAACTATAGTTTTATTCTCACCATTTTACTTTGTTTTTTTCCTCATTGATACACAAACCATCTGTGCCTCTAACACAATGTTCTTGAATAGCCTCCAGGCTGATTCTGTGGTTTTAAAGTTTTTTACTTTGCCCTTCAGCCTGCTGTTAACCATTTTCCTCATAGTTTTAAAATCTGCCCTTTTAAAGTTTGTCACTTTGTTACCCCTGGGGGGAGTTGCCCTCTATTATGATATGAAACCTTATTGTGCAATGATCACTTTGACCCAGTGGAGCTCAATTTTGCAGAGCTTGAACTTGAAATAAATTAAAGCTGTACTTGTGGCCTGATCCTGTTATGTGCACAGCACCCCTTAATTCTCAACAGTTTCAGGTGTTCTTATGGGTATTTGACAGGTCATAGAAAATGCTAACCACCTCACAGCCAGAGGCCTCTACCTCTCACAGCACTTGTATATTCTCAGTATAGGTCAGTTGGAGTCAGAAAGAAAGGTTGGTCAAGTGATTAGAGCGCCAGCCTGGGTCTTGGGAGATCTGGGTTGTGCTTTTTGCTCTGACTTAGATTCTTTGTATTACCCTGGGCAAGTCACTCAAGCCCTTTGTGTCTCAGTAGTCTATCAACAAAATAATAGTATTTCCCTATCTCACTGGGAGGTTGTAAGGACAGAACACTAAAAACTGTGAGGTGCTTACTATGCTCCTGGGAGTCCTGTAAGTACCTAGAAAGACAGCTGTCTCCTGACTTGTAGCTATAGAATCATAGGGAAGTAAGACTTGAAGGGATCAAATTTAGTTCCCTATTCAAGGTAGGATCATCCCTGGCTAGACCGTCCTAGTCAAGTGTGGATCTAACCTGTTCTAACCTATTCTTCATGAACAACCTCAAACTTTATGTATAAACAAACTTGTGAAATTGCTTACTCAAACACTCAGTGGGTGAAAATCAGTACACATCTCATGTAGTCAGTAGTCCCTGCTTTCTTCCCTTTCTAATCATTATCAGTGAGAGAGAGAGGAAATTGGCTAATCTGCCTCAGTTTTCCTCTGCAAGTTCTTTACATGAAATCCTTGGTGGAGGGAAAGTAGAAAACAGATGAAACAGACACAAAAGAAAGAGAAGGAATCTGTTGGGAGGGATACCTAAGGGAAGAGTAAGCAAAAAGAGAAATGCAAAAAAAAAGGAGGGGGGATCTGCAGGCAATAGTATGTACAACCCCCCCCCCCCCCACACACACACACACAGACACACACACGACCACCACTCCACCAGGGGTGGGCAAAATATGGCCATGGGCTGGATACAGCCTACCAGGCCATTCTATCCAGCCTGTGGGGCTCGTAAAAAAAATTAAAAATAAATATTTATCTCCGCCTTGCTGCCTATCAAAGATGACAGGAGCCAGCAGCAGCAGGACCCAGGGGAAGCTGGCAGCAGGACCCAGAAGCAGCAGTAGCAAGGCCCACCATTCCCAGCCCACCCCCAGCCCCATCACCTCCAGCCCATAGCCAGAAGCTTCTGGCTTAACAGAAGTTTCTGGCCTGGGACCCTGTGACTCTTCCCCGCCTTCCTCTACTCGAGAGGGAAATTCAGGTAAGAATGGGTGCAGGGCAGGGAGGATTTCTGGTGCAGCAAGAGCCAGCCAGGTCCCTTTGGCACCATGTGGTTCCCAGCTGGCAGCCATGTGGTGCTCCTGCTGCATTGTGTGGTCCCAGCCCTGAAGCCAGAACCATGTGGTGCCAGCGCTGTGGGTGGGGAGTGGCAGGCCAGGGGGGAGTGGTGGAGGTAGGTGGGGAAGGAAGGAAAGTGGCGGGGGCAAGGCAGTGGGGGCAGGCATGGGAAGTAAGTGGCGGTGGATGGAAGTGCGGGGCCCCAGGGGTAAGGGCCGGCAGCAGCAGGGGACAGCTGGAACCCCAGGGATGGACTGTCTTCTGCTGCGTTCTGTGGTTCCAGCATTGTAGCCAGGAACAGTGCACTGCTGGAAGGTGCCTGGCCTTGCTGTGCCATGCCGCTTGGTTCCCGCCTGCAATGCTGGGATCACAGAATGCAGCAGGAGCCAGCCCAGTCCCCATGGTTCCCATCTTGCTCCTCTATGCTACCTCTACCATGGCGTGCCTGCAGCTCCTGCACTTGCAGCAGAGAAAGCCCCACGCTGGAACCCAATGCCTTCCCCACCCCATGCTGTGCAGGTCTCCAGACTTTCCCTGTTGTGGAGGGAGCCCTGTCCCCTGCTTCCCTGCAGAGTCCAGTATGGGACTTCTCCATGTGAGGGAAGGAGCTGCAGGCATATGGCATGGAGCTCCCATGATAGAGGTGGCTAGGAAAGCTGCACTCCTCGCCCCTGTGTGCAGCACTGCCTGGAGGCACATCCCACCAGGCATCACTGCCTGCACTGGGAATAAGCTCTCTGAGCCCCCTCCATCCCCCTCTACCTGCTGCTGCTGCCAGCAGCAGGGGCTGTCTGCCATGTGGGGAGTGAGGGAGGGGGTGGTCCCTGCATCCAACAGACCTCACACACCCACACCCTGACCCCACAAGCCCCACCAACATACACACATACCAAACATACCCTATGTCCACCCACACATCCCACGATACACACAGCCCACATCCTCCACACAATATAAGTGAGACTTTATTTTTTAGTTATTATGCAGTCCCTACTATATACAATACACTAACACAAATCCTGACAAATATTTTTTGTAATTAAATTAAAATATATTATAGTAGGTGTTTGACTTCTAGTGTATGATTTTTTTTTCTGGTTTTAAGATGGCAATGCCCCTCCCAAAAAGAGTATTTCAGGGGGGCAAGGGGAGGGACTTCTGGTGGCAAAGGTATGGGGTTAGGGGATGTAACTACTGGTCCCAATATGGTGATTAGGGGGTGGGACAACTGTCAAGGGGTATGGCTACCTATGCGGCCCCTGATAGCTTGCCAAAACTTGTTAAGCGGCCCTTCGACCAAAATAATTGCCCAGTCCTGACCTACACATAGCTCTGAGCATACGGTGGCTTCTGTGGGATTATTGATGAGGAAAGGGCTATGGCCAGAGGAAGTTGTTTAAAGTGGTAATTTTGGTAATTCCTTGTTGAAAGACTGCATACAAATGACAGACACGGGACTCAGTGGGTTATGAGGCCTCTTCTAGTGTTCTCCGGTGTTCTCCTGTGTTCTCCGGTGATACATCTCTATCTGAGCTGGTCCTAAGGATCTGAGCTTAAGCCTAAAGGGAAAGGGATATTGTGTTTGAGAGGTGAGAGCAGGGGGAAGATGGATGTACGTGAGTCTATGGGAGTAGTTTATGTGAAAGGAAAAATGGTGTAGGAACAGTGGGTATGGCATGTGGGAAGGTACAGACAGCAGGCTTACTTTTCTTTTTTCAAAGGAGACAGACATTAATGTAAATACTTTTTAAAGCTGTGCACTTACCACTAATCAGACAGCAGGTAGAAGAATACCTAGGATTTAAACATCTCATGCATGTCAAATGATGTATTTAATAAGCTGTAAATCACAAGCCCCTGCTGAATGAACCTATCTATGACGAACCTTTTCCAGTGTAATACTTCAGATATAAATACTTCTGTTATGGCATGTATTGCCAGGTGGCATTGTTACCTTTTTGTAGGTCTTGCCAATTTTAGCAAATGTTTATTCTTGGCAAATCAGGCCACATGTTATAGTTAGCTTTGTATAGTTATATAGAGGGATCAGTGTAAGTAGTGGTAGAGTCTTGTTATCTGTCTTGCTCCCAGTTAGGGGCAGACATTATGGGAGGGGGAAAGGGAGGAGGGTTTCTTGAAAGAAAGCATTGCTTTGTGTGCTGTTTGTGACAGCATCTGTTCCAGGGCTGGGGTGTACGTGCATGTGGGTTTGTGTGTGTAAATGAAACACTTAGGCTACATACAGACATTACACTTTTACCGGTATAAACAATTAGAAACTGGTCTATACCCATAACAAAACAGAAGTTTGGCACAGATAGACTGGTTTAAAATGGTAGAACCGGCGTATTTGCCTTCCCCCTTCCCCTCCCCTGCAAGGGGTAAATGTTTGTTCTGTTTGCTACCTATCTGAACTATGCTGCTTACAGAAAACCACTTAACTTAGATCAATTCTGCCTTGGGCTTTTTGAATTTCTGTACTCTGACTGCATGGCATTGATTTCTTTTCTACTAAGAAGCCAATGAAGATATCTAAGGGGCTAGCGTTTCCTTGGCAGAGGGTATCAGAATGAAACTGGTCTTAAAAGAAGGGGCAATAATATTGTAATGTTCTATATATAAGAAATGTGGGAAGAACTGACAACATGGGTGCAGAATGCTTGGACTCTGGATGTGACAAATATGACTGAAGCCATGGTAGTACTACCACCATATTACCTTCACCACTTTTGGTCTTTCTTTTACAGTTATATTAATATTTCCAGTGCCTGACACTTTTATTCTGTTATACTGCACTGCACAGTTATCTCCATCCTGAAATGAATTCCTGATAGTATCTGTGGTCTCCTTTATGTGCAGTGCAGTCCTCCTGTTCCTTAAGACATAGCTTAACCTTCCTGTATGGCTAGTAGTAGGCATCATTTCTTCAGGCTGTTTTATATTTTTTCCCATGTCTCCGTGAGCCAAGTTATTTCAGCCCTCTTTGACCAAGCTCTCTCATTTTTAGTTTTAAGATTCTGGTATTAACACAGAGACATTTAGATATTTTTTTTTATTTTACAGCCAGGAGTGCAGACATTATTATTAGCTCCATTTAGTTGAAACTCTGAAGGCCTTTGTTCCCATTCTGTCACTCAACTGTTGTGTGTGACCTTAAGTTATTTAGCCTCTCTGGACTAAACTCTGATCTTGCTTATGCCAGAGTAAGTCATGAGAAATTATATGAGACTCAATGCCATTTTCCAGTGAAAACTAGTAAGAGACTAAAGTAGGTCCATTGGTACCTCGGTTTTTCTTATCTAAATGGGCCTTATAACAGTTACTTCTGGGCATGTCTACAAGTGCCCCTATAACGCCATTGTTACTGTGCTGTAATAGCCTACAGCCCAGTCATAGCTTATGGTGACATAGCATTATGTGTAGATGCACACTCTAAATTCAGTGATGTCTTTATAACCCTGACATTACATGGAAGGTACTACATTAATATGCATTATTTTCTGACTTGCTGTTTGTGAAGAGTAACCTTTCCTCCTTCTATAGTCTTCTAAGCAACACTGCCTTGGAGAACAGGCACAATTAATTGGGTAGCTTGATACCACCCTCCTCTCTGCTCCATGGGACTACCTTTGAGGAGAATCAAAAGTTTCTGTAAAGAGCAAGGATAACAGCAGTGCATGAGGGAAATTCCTTCATTGCATTTTAATTCTTTTACACTATGTTTGCATGTTGTTGCAGTTGGCCCAAGATCATATGAGGAATTGCATAGGGCAGGCTAGATTCATCTTGTTATATATCTTTGTTGACCAGTAGTGGCCAACAACTAATTCCTATGAGAAAATCAGTAATAGGCTTCACACCCAACTAATTGCACAATACAATATTATGGGAGGAAGTTATCTTTGTGGCTTCATTAAGTGATTAGTCTATACCACTGGTGCTCAACCCCCAGCCTACAGGCCAGATCTGGCCTGTGGAGCCATGCCATCTGGCCCACAGGGGTCCTCACAGATCCCAAAATTTGGTGGCAGGGGAGCAGTGGCAGCAGGTGTTGACCCCCTGGTGCCAAATGCTTGGACCTGTGGGAAGCCCCATGGACAAGACAGCATGCTAAATCTGTGGCCAAAGGTGGCCAGGGCTCAAGCTGGGAATATAGGGGCTAGCTGGAGGTGGTACAGGGCTTAATTATGCAGTGTGGGGCTGAGCGGAGGCAGCAGGGGACTGCAGGAAGCAGCATTTAGCTTCAGTACAGTGGTGTGAGGCCTTGGGAGGTGGTGTGGAGCCCCCGTCTAGCAGCATGACGTTGGAGAAGGTGGCACGGGGCCCCAGTCAAGCAATGCAGGTCCAGGGAGACAATGTAGGGCTCCACTGGAGGCGTGGGAGAGAGGGAGGAGGTAAAAGGCCTGATCCCGGAATGCAGGATACAATCCAGTCCCACACCAGTCATCAAGCCTGTGGCACCAAAAGGTTGGGCACCACTGATTTACACCATAAAACCAGAGCATTAAGCCCGTGCTGGCTGGACTTTGGTCATATGAGGTCAGAAGAAAACATTTTAGAACATTTATTTTTTGCTCATTCATGAGCAAACACATTTTCATTTCTATTTTTCGAGAATAACCATGACAGCTAACATGCAGAAACCTGGGGAGTGGGGAAACAGTCCATTAGTGAGTAGTGGGGAAAACTAATCCCTTTTGTGATGGTGGGGCAACAAGGTGGGTGGTGAGCTGGTCACAACCAGCCACAAAGATGAATGAAGTTGGCTTTATGGCAATTGAAACTTCTGTTTCCTTTTCAGGAGGGGGAGTTGATCTTTCAATTATTCCAAACTAAGAAATGATAAACAGAGGTAGGAGGCTTGGCAGTTTTAATTTAATAGCTCAAATGAAGCCACAAAAAGACCCTTTGGCTCTAAAATCATAAAGAGTATATTTGGGAGTCAGGGTTTATATATTTTTTCTAAAGATGCCTAAATTATATCCAAGGAAAGCCAAGCTACATTTTTAAAAATCCGAACAGCAGCTTTCAAATTTATTCAGACTAATGAGCTAGTCTAAATTTTGAGAATGCTAATTCACAGAAGTCGGTTCTGTGGTGGGAGAAACACAACAAGGTTGTCACAGCCTGTGAACAAAGTGAATTGGTTATATGACTGACAGTAAAGATTTCTTTTAACATCAGTAAAAGGAGGCTGAAGTGACAGGTAAGAGGACAGATGCAGAATTCTGCAGCACTCTGAGAGTTTGTGTACTATCACTAAGGGACAAGTTGACTTGATACCAACTTAATAGGCTCAGCAGGGGCTAACCGCGAAGGGATGGAGAATGTAAATGGGTGTAATAGGGCACCTATACAGTATCAACATAAGCATGAAAACTATCTAACTGGTTTTGGTTGAGGAAATTAATCACATTACCTTTAAAGTCAAGCTTGTCTTTTAATCTAGGATCTTCTCAGTCTACAATATTTCACAGGAAACATGCACATAATTTTAGTCACTTTTACTCGTCTCAGAAATGAATTTAGCATCATCATAGGGCAGCTTAAATTCAGCATCATCTCTGAGGAAATGAAATACTATAAATGGGAATCTTTAAAACCAAAGAGATATAAGCCAGTGTACAGCACTTAACATTCTGTGTAATCTGCACGCAAAGATGTTTGCATAAGAAAAGATGAAGCTTCCACGCTTTCCTTCTGCACGGCAGGTCCAATCTGTAACGAGTTGGCTAAGACAGTGTTGGCTACTGCATTCAGCATAAGATGAATTAAGGTGCGAGATGTCTTGCTATCAGAAAAAATTCTACAGTAGGAAAAAAAATCCTGCTGTGCTGAAAGTTGACCTCTTGGACAAACACTCTGTAATAAAAAGTGCTATTTGCTATGAGTGCATTGGGAGTTTTAAATCATCAAACTAAAGTACCCCAGGCTCTGACAGTGAAATTTTCATTCAAAGAAGGGCTCAGCTTCACAACATAATAAATTATATATGACTAGGACATATAAAACATTTAAAGATATACAGAAATTCACTGTATTTGTGTTCAGTCGGCGAGTTCAGCTCTTGAAGTACTTTTTTATGTCAATCTTGCCTATTCAGATGAAGGCTGGGGGGAGCCTTTTTCTCTAAACAAGGAGAGGCAAAAACAAACTGCCATATTCCCTCCCCCCCACCCCCAAATCTACCCCTCATGTAAGTCTTAGATATTGTTTTAGCATTATGCATTTATAGGAGTAGATGTCAAAGACAGTCATACCAAGGGCCTTGAACTGAAGAGCTTTCACTAAATCATCTTATTTAAATAAAGACTCCCAATTAAAAAAAACAGATGGCAATAAAACACGGAGGCTGCATTGTTGTTGTGTGTATTATATGGTAGGGAACAAGCTTTCATTGGCTGCTTGATGGAGGGCCTAATAGCATTTTTCTGCCTCCAATTCCTCCAGTTTTGCAATTGGCAGAAAATAGCAGACCAGAAAAGGTTCAAAGCTGAGAAGGGTGGGAATGAAAAGGAAAAATAAAGCAAAATGAAAGAGAAAAGGCTGGTCACTTGAGGCTCCGTGCTGCAGCTCTCACTCAGGCAAATCTCTCATTGACTTCAGTTGGAGTTTTGTTTGAGTTAAAGATGCAATTAAGCCCATTATTTCTTCAAGGGAGAAGATGAGCTCATATTTTGATTACAAAATCACCGTCTCAGTCCCCGCTGCTATGAATTTATGCCTATCACATATGAAGTGGGGGGAAGGGGAAGCAGGCTAGCTTTAAGCCACCCTTCTGTCTTCCCTTATCCTGGGCTGGCAAGAGACCTAATTAGTCTCCTAATGCAAGATTGCTCTGACTCATGCCAGCTCCCACACTGGTACAAGAACCATTCCACCCGCCAGGGAATGCATTTAGGAAAATGCATGATGTTTCAGTCCTGTCCCTTTTCATTTCCCCTGAATGCAAGAGAATGCAGGGTAAAACCAGCGCTCCATCATCCAAAGATCTCTCCACAATTTAGGACATGGTCAGGAACTTTTATAGTCTCTTTGTGTTTCTCCCATGGTACCAAGGACTGAGGCTTAAGTCCCAAGGATCTAAACGTTAATACCATATGGAATATATAAGATGGTAGGTACCTAGTTTTAGAAAGGAAAATGGTCAAGGGGAGGTATATTTAGACTCTAATTTTCATAACAAAGTGATGTTTTCATTTGTGATTGTGCAGTTTCCTGGATTCCTGAATTCTTTTACACTAGTCTCAGATTATTTATGGACAGATTTTCCAGAGGGATCTTAGGGTTTGAAGGTTGGTCTACATGGAGAAATTGGGCAGTTTAGCTATAGCAGAATAATTTTAGTATAGGTTTGCTAGTCAGTGTCTCCATGTAGCTAAGCACACTTCTATTTAAATCAATGGAACTTCATCCAGTTTACACCAGTGGAGGATCTGGCCTGACTGAAGGAATCAGTTGATTGGCATGACAACCAAGTAGAGTGCAATCTGAACATACGCCCTTGGTACTAAACTGGACCTTTGAAAAAGCTTCTATCCAGCTGTCTATATACTATATTTTCACATATAATCCCCACCTTTTCCCCAAGACAAGTAAATTAGTGTATGCATTATATGCAAGAAAAATAGATCCCCACAGGTCCAGAAATTTGGAGACATGAAAGTGATGGCAGTGTTACTTGCCATAGCTCTGGGAGCAGCAGCAAATAATACTGCCACCATTCCCCTGCTGCCAAAGTTACAGACCTGTGGGGAGCCCTCTGGCCAGATGATATGGCCCTGATTGCTGGATCAGGTCAGTGCATGGAGTCAGTCTAGGTCTGGACCTGGAGCATGGCCCCAGAGCCAGCATGCAGAGTCAGACCCGGCACATGGCCCCAGAGCCAGTGTGCAAGGTCTGACTTGGCAATGATCCCACAGCCAGTGCATGGCCCAAGAACCAGCAGACTTGCACATTTGGTCTGAGCTGGCACCTGACTCTGAAGCCAGCCCGTGGGGTAGGATTTGGCACGGGGCCCTGGACACCTAGTCAGTCTATGGGCCCTATCTGGCATGTGGAGCTGGCAGCAGGCTAAGCTCCCTAGCTGCTGCTATTCAGTTACCACAAAGAAAGATCGCTTTTTCCTTTAGGCTGCCTTTCAGAAACAAGGTGCCTACTATATAAGCATGCCATATGCAAGAAAATATGGTATTTGTCACATGTTTCTAGGACAGCTCTCACTTCTGTTACACTCTGCGTTGAGGGCCTACACATAAAAACAAAGAAAAGTATTCTATTCAATAATTTCTAAAACAGCACATATGTATATGAGGAATAAGTTTAACTACAGCATCTAAGTGTGCAGACAGATTCATTTATGTGCATTAACCTCTTGCCAAGCCAACATTCCAGAACGAGTATTCAGTTAATCACAGTTTGCACAGGAACTTCATCCAACCCCTCAGGTAGCTTCTTCATGTTTTATTCTGTTATTTGCTATAATTCATTATCCTTCACCATTGGTATTCTTAAACTAACATGATCAAACTAGGAGACGTGATAAGCTGGCCAACCATGTCTTTACCCTTTGCTTTTTTTATCCTCACACCTATTGTACCCACTTCATGTAAAACACAATCTATCTTTTGTTGGTGTCATAAATAATTTCTTCTATTTATAGTTTTTTACTCAACTTCAAATACTCTCAAGTGACTTTCTGCCCCTAGCCATCTACATTAAAGCAGTATGACAAAAATTTTAATAGTTAACAATATTCCAGTTAAGTTCTTGACCTGTGTGTTCCCGATAAACACAAATAATGTTTCTGAAGGCAAAGTAGATGGACAATGGGGTCAGTGCAAAATACAGAACTCACAGAGAAATAAATTATAAGGATGCATAATGAATGACTGGTCAAGGAAAGAGAGTGTTTTGGAGAGAATACTTTACTCCCCTACCTCCTGAAAAAGGACTAAATTTGAAACCCACTATGTTGGACACAATAAAAGCAAAGTGCAGAACAGCTGGGGGAGGAAATCCAATCCCAACTACTAGGTTCAGGTAATTGTGTAATTCCCATGCAATTGCTGTTCCATACTATGAGGTAGAATATCATCCTACCATCCCCAAATCTCTGTTGTGTACGGTATTGAAATCATAGAAATGATAAAAAAAAGGATTAGCAACCTGTTCAACTGGCACATGCCACTGTTGCTTATCAAAGTACTAATGCAGAAACCCCTCTTCTGAAGGTGTGCAGGCAAGCCTCAATAGCTGGTCCCCTTGCAAGTCTTATATAGGACAGATACTGTTGGACTAGCCCAGGATTGAATTTTGCCCTAAATATATTTAGAGTAGAGAAAATCAAAAAGAATTAAAAGTTACTACTTAATAATCAGTTGGGGTTCTAACTGTTTGAAAGCAGGTTGTTTATAAAATGTAATGAGCTATTTATCCAGTTTTGCAGTTGAATTTTGAAGTGACATTGAAAACATGACTTGAATCTCTTTTTAGAAGATCATTCTCTCCAGCATGCATGTTTCAGACTGATGGGTAAGTATAGCGATATTGTATACATAGATTTAGATGCACATGTCTCCATACACACACATTGCATTGCTTACATAATGTATTTCTCAACTGAAACTGTTAAAGTCCTGATACAATACAATAATACGTTATATTCATCATTTTAAACACAATTTCCAATGAGTACTTAAACATGCCTTAATTTTATTCCTGAAAGTCTTAAAAGCATTTAGAAAGCTGTTACTCTCTCTTAAGAAAAGAGACCATAATATGAATATGAATACTAGATTAACTATTAAGGCTAATGTAACATGTTAATAATATAGTAGGTTCACAATGCTCGTGGCTTTTAATAACACAACAATACATTGAAAGTCATGCTACCTGGCAGAAATTGTGTCCACATTCTCATGTAATCACATTTAGAAACTGCTTTCAGATTTTATTGACTCAATTGGAATTTTAGAAAAAAACCCTAATAATAATGATTTACCCTTACACAGTACTTTGTATCTGGTGATCTAAAAGTACTTTAATTTCAAATAGCACAACACAATGCAATCTTTTTTTTTCATATTTTCACTCCTTCCCAATATTTGAATTTGTTTTTGTCTTTTGTCTCTCTTCATTCTTACACATTACCTATATACAATTACTCTTGACTATTATATCTGTATAGATTGTTTCCTTTTGATAGGCATGCAGGTGATCCTGTGTCATTGGCATGTTGCTGGCATGATAAAATACAAATGTCACTGGCATGATAAAATATAAAAATACAAATTCTAGAATCAAAAATGAATTATTTCAAATAGATTAAATATATTCATAGGTTAAAATATCAAAACTTTTCCTAGGATAATGGCTAAGATTTTTTTTAAAACTGTCTGGAAGCTTTCTAGTCACTTTGGTAAGGAAAAAAGAACCGCTACTATAAGACACTCCCCCCCCCCCCCCCCCCCCCCCCCCAAGCCCCCCCATTAAGGCTTATCCTTTATCTCCCAGGAATATATTAAATAGCAAACTCACTCACAACCAGTTACATCTATTTCAGTATGCTGCCTCCAAAAACTGATTTCAATAGAAAAGTTCAATAGCTCCTTCTTGCCTGAAGGAGCTAACAATCAGAGGTTAACTTTCTCCGTCCAATTTTGTATCCTGTCCAAAGATACTTCTTAGAGCAGCAATAATTTTGAATACTCTTCTTATCCATGAAATGTTTAATACTTTTTAGAATCCAGCTATACTCTTGTGCAATGTTTTCTTGTGGCAATGAGTTCCACTGTCTAATTAAATACCATGTGAAAAATTATTTCCTTCTATCAGTTTTGATTTGGTCACCCTTCAATAATACTGCATGTTTCTTTGTTCTTCTATTATGAAAGAAGTTATTCATTATTTCTCATTATTTTATGTCCTTAATTATGCAGCTTCTTTCTGAGACATGTATCTACAATATCTAGCACACTGGCTGGAGCTTCTAAACACTAATCCATGTCAAATAATAGCTAATAGTAAATGTATTTAATTTGCTTGTATTTAGCATTTAAACACTATATAGTGTAGTTAAACACAGGCATAATGTTAGCTACCATAAAACATTGTTTTGACATGGATTATCTCAGTCAAAAATATTTGTGCCAGCCTAAGAAAGATCACAGGAACAAAATATTACTGAATATCTGTGGGAAGAACTTCAAACCTTAACTTCAAATTGAAACCCTATTCAAATGTTAACCTGGGGGAGAGGGGCCGAGCCAAAAAAACAAGTGATCTCATAAGAGCTCTAATATTCAATATGACAGAAACTTCACAAGTAAGCTCGCCTCATAGTCAACATATCATGCAAAAGATGTAGTGCTATTAAAATAAACCTGAATTTAAGGCTGAGTTAAACTACATACTAGCCTAATCTGAATCTGGATCAGACTGTGGTCTCTTCAAGCCTGTTCTAGTGCCTATTAATAATAATCCAATAAACATAGCTGATGAAAACATCCAATGAGAGAATACAGGAAAAGAAAAAAACAGGTTAATTATAGATCTGCTGGTACGTTTATATTTCTCAGTTACATTTACCATCACACTACAGGAGTTCCTTGGGGATCCCAATCCCTGTATTGTGGTGAGAAACCTGGAAATATCAGAAGTACCAGTATTAAGAAGACAGTTGGTATGTACAGCTACAGGACTGATTTTGAACACCATCTTGACTATTTTCCTGCCTTCAATTGTATGGGCACCAAAACCCATATTAGCTAATATATGTCTCTCTAGATCAGACCCGATGTTATGTTCACAATTATGTACTGATTCAGTTTATATCATGCAAATATTTAAGTATACAATTGCACTGAGAAATAAAGTGCTTGCTATATAATTGACATCAATTACAGCCACAATTATGTGGCCAAAACTTTAAAAAAGGTACAGAGAAAGACAGATATCAAGCCAGACATTCAAAACCATGTACCAAGGGCCATAACTTCAGTGGGTGTAAATCAGCCTAGTCCTATTGCTGTCAGTGCTGATTTACACCAAGTCTGAGTCTGTCCTTATATATTTATTATACATAGCCATGTTCTATCATTATCTAAAAATAACACATTATGATTAAGAGATGCTGTCAGTTCTGGAACAGGCTTTTTCTGTAACATTTTGAATTTTTTGCTCAAATGAGAAAATAGAACATAGAATACTTTTTGCCAGATTCTTAAGTTATGAGTAGGGAGAAAATCTTAGAAGAAAACAGTATATCAAGCTCACGAGCACAAGACAGATATTTATTACATGATTCGCTTCAGCCTTGTAGAATGAAAGTGGGAGTAATAAAATGTGTGCAGAAGAGTGTGCAAACTGTTGCATCCTCTGAATTCATTGAATATGACGTGAAAAAGTTGTTTGGATGCTTTATTATGTGTGGATACCCTATAAAAAATGCTGGAGTGCAGCGTGGAAGTAAAAGCGGTCAGAGATAAAGATAAGCATGATGGGGTTGACACTGCAATTAAACTTGAGAACCTTTTTTATGTTATGCATTAAAAATCATGTTCAAACCAATAAACAGAATGAATAAACATAGTATCATTGTATGTGTATTATGTTTCTATAAAAGTAGAATACACAACTCTCCTCATACTGTACTAGTTCAGCTGTGTTTGGTTTATTTAGTTTATTATGAGAGGTATATGACTTTATAACAGGAAAGCTTTGGGACAAGATCACCTCTAGGTTAACATATGACTTTAAAAAGTCACTCAAGTCCCTAATGTTGTCACCTCAGACCTATTAGGAGTCCTTCAGTCACTTAAATGTATTTTAAAAGAAAATAAAAAATGGGACCAGGAAAGGTCAAGCAAGGTCAAACAAATCTTCCAAAAATGGAAGAAAAAAATGCATTTAGGACTCAATGGCTGCTCCCTCTTTGTCTCTTGTGTTCCATGCAGAGCTGTAGTGTCACTGAAGTGCTCATGACATGTTCCTTCTGGGGTGTGAATGATGGCAATGGGGAAGCTTTGCAACAAGAGGCCAGGAGGGTAACATGCCAAAGGTCTTGGCTTACTCAGTTCTAAGGCCTCAATGAATGCCTGTTCAGTAATTATATGGCTGTGACAGCAGTATAAACTCTCTTCTTCAGTTTAATTCAGCTCAGACAAACAGAGTTTGTCCTAGGGATACCAATTCCCCCGCCCCCTTGTACATGTCAGATAAGGGCTGGGGAGCACCATGGCCCAAGGGAAGAGTCCTGAGGGTGAGTCTGGCTGCCAGGACTGATCATCCATCTCCACACTCACTGCCCTATTGTGCAGCCACTCCCTCCTCCAGTGGTGTAAGAATATAGACTGCTCCCCACAGATTACTGACCTCGTACAGCAATCTCCAGCCAACACAGATGGTGCCATGGATTGTCACATGCAAATGTAAATCAGTGTTACAGCGCTGCATACTGGTAGGGTAGAACAACATTTCTAAGCTATATTATGTCTCCCCTAAGCACAATCACTGCCCTAATATACTTATATACTAGGTGCCTTTGAAGAAGGGAATTAAATATGATCAGCTAGGGTGTCTCTGTGCTACATGGTGATTCTCCTATAGTCCCTACGATCCACCAAAATAAGAATATGCAAGTATATATACACTATCTTGGATTGGTAGAAAATGTATCAAGTTAGCCATGTAAGAATGACTATGTAAATAAGATGATTTTTGCATACAGCTGATGCATTCATGCATGCAGTTTTTGCACGCAGCCCTCACTTATATGGTCAGAAAATATTGTTATCCCCTAGGACAGAAATTACGGAAAATGATGAAAAAGATAATTTTTGTTTAAATTCCCCTTTGAAACTGTTCATCTTACAAATGCAACAGAAACCAACCATTTTCAACAAAAGGGACATTTTTTCCATTACAATTTCCATTCTTTCAAAGAGCCATTACTTGTGGGGGAAAAACTTAAGTGGAACATTTTCTCCAGTTCTAGTCCTCATCTATTATATTTTTAATAATAAATAATTGGCTCTGATAGTTTTAAACATGTCATCATATCCTAAAATGGCACTAAAAAGGAAGATTTAATAAAGAATAGCCCAGTGAAAATCAATGCAAGATAGCAACATGTAGTGGGAAAGACAGTAGGAAGAGGTAATACTGGGAACCTCTCACTGAATGCTAAAGTCAAACTGAGTGTTGTGTGACACAACTGCATTGTGTTGCATACAGATTTTTCTCCATATACAATGGTTATAAAAATATTGTGTTTTAGCTCCCCCCCCAGTGAAAAATTCCACACAATGTAAGGCACATTAATTGAAGCAAATGCAAGTGAAATGCAACCCTTGGATTTTATTATGTGAATTTAATTCAGGAAAAGGGGAGGGGTGGGCAAAGAAAAGAGACAGCTCAACAAATTGTCGTGGATTTATTTTCTTCATTTATATTAGGTTACCTAGAATGAAAAGCTGCCCAATGGATGTTAGATATAATAGCTAGAGAGTTTAATATGATTTCTGCTGCAAGAAAAACTGGACCAGATAAAAAATCCATATCTTAATGATAGGTAAATAATCCTTTAGTATCTCAGATGTACATGGTACAGGCAGGAACTCTCTATTCATGAAACCTCTTTTATTCTTGTATGCCATTACTGCAGAGATATTGCTATATTGGTAGATATATTCCTAGACTGATAAATAGACTGCATAAACAATATGCCCCCCCCCATAAGCAAGATAATGCTAGTACATTCTAGCAATAATAGCTCCCCTGCAGGAGGCTAGATTTTTCCCTTTTTCTAAATGCTAACAAGAACTGCTCTAAGGTTATCCACGTAATGAAAAACGGGTAAAATAAGAGTAGTGCATAGAACTCTCTCACCTCTTCTATCTCAGGTGATAATGTTGAAGATTTCTTTATCCTTATGTACCAGTATTGCACATGCGTGCGTGTCTGTGTGTGTGTGTGTGTGTGTGTGCACATGCACAAGTGCACACCATGTTTTTTATTTTATATATATGCGTGTGTGTGTGTATGTGTGTGTGTGTGTGTGTGTGTGTATATATATATATATATAGTGTGAAATTCTCAGACGTCAATTATGTTTTAGCTGCCTGTGAGACCCCTGCATATATTGGATTGGATAGCTACTTCATTTCAAAGGCTCTGATGAAGTCCATAATCCAAGAGAATGTAGCACAAGTCCCTGCATGATGTACTGTGGGGTAAGCTGCTAAGAATCACTTGCAGCTCTGCGTGGAGCCATATAGTTCTCTTTGATAAGTTGCCCGACCTGAGAATGCTGAAAATATGTCCATTATTTTGATGGCTGTTGAAAGGATACTGGATTATTAGTGTAGATAGTGACAAGATCTGGGAGACTGATTTAGTTCACAGTTATCAGTGACCAACTTGTTAAAAGGAAGAATCTTAATTTCTTTTTTTAATTAATAGAAAAATTCTCTTATATAAATTGGTTTTTTGTTGCCTTATTTTGATTTTTCCCCCTCATAGCACATTTTGTAGCATAGGTACTTGTATCTGTTGTCAGAGGAACAGCCTGATTCTGAGAGGTGTTGACCATAGCAACAGCACCCTCGCACAAAATCATGTCCATCTATAAATATACTGTGTCCCAGAATGCACTGGTCTTTGCCCTTAGAGGCTACTCTTCCTTTTGTCCTCCTGTGCAATCATAGCTGTGACTACTAGGTTACTTGAATTCCCAACCCAATCCATTTTAAGAGACATAATTCCCCCATGTTCCTCTGTATTAATTTTTGCTAATACTAGTT
Organism: Alligator sinensis; assembly: GCF_000455745.1. Lineage (NCBI taxonomy): Eukaryota > Metazoa > Chordata > Crocodylia > Alligatoridae > Alligator > Alligator sinensis. The sequence goes on along the minus strand of NW_005842021.1, from coordinate 1,819,060 downwards.
TTCCCCCTTTATAATACACTTAGGGTTGGATGTAGGGTGGAAGTTCTGTATAATGAAGGAGTTAGCAATTCCAAGTTTTGACTTTGCTCTAAAGTGGAGCAAGCCTCCAAACAGTTGAAAAGCCCTGAAAATTAAAAATAAATTTTAATTTTAGGAAAGTCAAACCATTTGTTTTCAACTTCTTTGAATTTTTTTATTTGATTACATCTATTATTACATATATATTCTCCTCTTTCTTATTCCTGTCCATCAGCTCAGAAGCCCTGACAGGGCCAAATGAAGTCTTTCCACACATTCAGTTTCTATGATCTAATATTTGCCAAGTGTTTGACCACAACTGCTTGGCTTGTATCTATGGCGCCTGGGAATCCAAAGCAGTCTCCCATCCAAGTGCTAGCCAGGCCCATGGCTGCTTAATTTCCAAGATTAGCACATTAATGCAGCATGGCCACTTACTCGTATCGTTATGATGATATATAATTAAAAAATAATAAAATTAAAATGAAAGTGAAAAATCTAAAGCTTTTTCATTCTGAAAATGACAAAGGGGGATGTTTTGACATGGTTGGAACTTGCTTTGTCTCTCTTTTCTAAATTAAATGTTGGCAAAATCAACTAGTTTCACAAAGATTTTTAATGTTGACAGAACTTCATTTTCCAGAGGAATCTGATTCTGTTGAAGCTTCTCCAACCAGCTCTAAAAAATGTTCTCTCCAAATTATTAATCTTGCCTGGGTGTCTTATTAAAGTAAATAAAATATAGTTGGCTCTTACTTGCTTCCTCCTGTGATTTTCTCCTCACTTGTCAGTTCCTCCTGGCAGCAGAAACCCTGAAAGATACCTCTTGTTGTAGGGGGGTTGCAGGCTGCAGTTGAATTGGCTGGCTGCTTCTCATTCCTTTGGGTGGTTTGCCAATACACTGATACTGTGTTGATGGGAAAGCAGACCAAGGTGTAGTTCAGTTAAGATACTTAGGTAATATGTTTTCTCTTCTTCCATTTTTATGAATAGTTAACCATCCACTTTCTGAAATACTTCATTGGTGACATCACTGAAACTCTGCCCATAATAAAATGGAGTAAGAGAAACTGAGAAATGATAAATCCTAATAATGTTACAAAGTGGCTTTGTATTTAAAATGTGCTGTTGTCCGCTTCCTCCTAGGCATAGTGTTCACTGGCAAAGAACAGCTAATGGATCTAGTCATACCTGGTAAATATCTGAGTTGAATTGTTATGTCTCCATCTGGCGACTGAATGAATTGAGAAGGAAAATTGAAATAAGGCATAACTCCCTCAAGGCTGGAATAAGCAGGAACAATAAAGAGACTGCCTCTGGGTGCATCTATATGTGCACTTAACTGCATAGTAGACCAATTTGCTGCAGTGTAAAGTGTTGCAGTCTATCTGTACAATGCTATTAGACCAGAGCAAACTAATTTTCACTGCTATAAGATAGTATTCAGGGACAGTACTGTTTAACAGCAGCAAAATTAATTGTTTAAATGCATGTGTAAACGGTGACCAGGGCATACATTGCACCCAGTCAGCTCAGGCAGCAGAAGGCCAAATCCCTGCCTGCCACCCAGTCACAGGGCTCTACATGCTGGGGCACTTTTGCCCTAGCCAGTCCCTTCACCGCTAATCACCCGCTGCCCGTCGCTGCCTCCCAGAGCTTGGTACTGACCTCTTCCGCAGATTCCCACTAGACTGGGGCTGTGTCACCCTGGACCAAACTGTGGCAGTCCCAGATACAGTGCCTGCATGTGCGCCTTGGACTGTAGTAGTTTGAGCAGCTGCACATGCCGTTAAGGTGCCATAATAAATTTTGGCACAAACTGTTCCAGAGTTTATCACATTCTCTTAATGGCATGTGCAGATATACCCTGAAAGAAATACATCACTGTCCTCGACACTCACTCAGAATTGTTCTTACAAAATTCTTTCATTCTTTTTTTCTTTCTTTCTCTTTTATTTTTCACAGAATATTGTGCATTAGCAGTAACAGGTTTGTGTTCTTTAGGCTTATAGGGCTCCTATACACATGCAGGGAGGCTGCTCCAATGTACTATAATTACTGTGCTCCAGAAGAGTCCAGCATCATATGTATCAGTGTCCCCATGATGAAAAATGGTGGTGGGGTGCTTTAAACTGAAACTGGTTCAATAAGCATTAGTTCAAAGCACCCTGTCACCATTTTTCAGCATGGGGACACCAATACACATGATGCTCCAGGCATAGGCAGAGGAGAAAAAATTATTTGGGGGGACTAAGCACATGTGTGTGTG